>NC_091980.1:205903126-206228844 GCF_044704955.1 Pristiophorus japonicus
TCACACCAATCGAAACAGACAGCCCAGGTGAGATAGCAGCAACCACACCCAAAGAAAAACAGACACCAAGGCAAACAACTGAACCACAACTCAGATGCTCCACGCGAGAGCGTAGACCATCTGAGAGACTGAACCTATAAAGACAATAAGACCTTGGGGGAGGGTGATGTCATGTATCTTACATTATTATATATAACTGTATCCTAACATGCTATACATGACTGTAATAAGATATGACCTGTAACCACCAGCATACCTTACCACCAGGGGTGCACTTGCAAGAGACAGATGTTTCAGGACAGGTCTCAGGCATGTGCAGCATTCCAGAGCTGTGAAATAAAGGTGCAGGTCCAGAGTGACCTTGACTTCACTACATGCCTCGTGTGAATCTGTACTGAGGGGACAGGACTTTACACTTCTGTGGATTACATTTTTGATCCAATCTGTCATCACAACTCTATCAAGCTGCTCTTTTTCTTTGAAATAGGCTACAAGTCCAGAAGCTTCAATCGTTCATTTGTCCACAGATTTGCTCTTTCATGTACAGAAACAGTAAAATGTTTCTGAAGCCCCAATAGTTATATTTTCACATCCGTTTTATGCACTTTAATCTTTTCCTTCTGTTGTTAAGTGTTGAATTTACAGAACAACAATCCATTATATCTCAGACATAAAGGGGTAAAGTTTCCACTTTGGGCGCAATCAGCAAGCCAGGCGCAAATTGCACAGAAAATTGCATTAGTTTTCAAAATTGATTCCATGGTTCAATTTTCCACTCAAATTCATTTGCATAATCACTAATGTAAAACCGTCAATGAACCAGCGCAATCAGGCAACGTTTTTGAACACAATTTAAAAAAAAATTAGCATGAAAATGTATTCCTTGATATATTCAAGAGTGGTAACCTGGTGCAGTTTTATTAATACAGATGAAAATGGGTTTATCACAAAAAATAAGCATTTTTAATAAGTGTGTCTGGTAATGTTCCCTCTAATTTTAGTTGGCACCGGGCGGCTCCTTGCCGCCAGGCCATTCAAAATGCCGCCCAAGCCTGGTTTTTACATTGAATAGCCCACGGCGCAGGATTCCTGCGGAGCGGCCACACAGCTTCAAGGGAACGTTGGTGTCTTCTCTACGACCTAACTCAATTTTAAATAATTGAAAATGACTTTAAAAAAACTACACTGAAACTGAACTATTTACAAGTTTCATTGGTGCACAGTAGTCATTTCTTAGTAAATTAAATATTTAAAAGCTTTTAAAAGGTGCCTATTAGTGCTCTTGTGCCTAAAAGAAAGTAGCTTAATTTTAAGAGCCTCCTCGAAGGTCCATAAATGGGTGCCATTAACAGAAACTCACCATGGTGATTAATTCAATCTGGCGGCTGGGGCAGTTTTGCAGGCTGGGCAGGTGACCAGCACAATTTTTAAAAACTACTGCAGAAGATCGTGGGGACTTGATTTTGTGTTGGACGTAACTTGTGTTTGAAATTCCATAATCTTCTGTGCTGGTTTGGCCGATTGTGGGTGAATTGCGCTGGAAAACCAGCGCAATCTAACGGAAACTCTACCCCATAATATTTAAAATCATAATGCAGCGCAATTTCTGGTGTGCGTGTGAAAATGTAATTTCAATAAATACATATGTTGCCAATTTGCCTATTTTATTACAGATTATCAAAAATGATCAGGATTTAATGTAACTTACTTACAATCTGTGGATTTTCAGAGTGAACCTTTTGAAAAAAAACACCAAACTTATTTATTGTACTTTTAAACCTGACAAGGTTGCTTAAGTGTTTCTTAAAGCTAGTATTTCTGATCTCGGATTTAAGAGCGAGACCTCCTGAGCAAATATTTTCAAGATGCCGTGGTGCCAAACTACTTCAGAGGCTGATGGATTAAAGTTATACCTTAATAGATACCGAGGATAATTTTTGGGATAAAAGGTAAGGCTGCTTACTACAAAGCAGAATCCTGACAGTATTACCTTCAAATTTGACTGTGGTTTCAAATAATAGTTGATTGCTCCAATTGAGCAATTATGAACAGCCAGAGTTCATTTCCATTAACTAAATTGTCGATTTTCAGGCCTTTTGATACTGAGCAAAACAAGAGAGATTTTGTTTATTTTAGAAATATTTTCAAAGTGAGTTTAATGCAAATGTCAAATCTGTTGTTTAGTACACTGGAGTTGGAAGAGGGAAAGCTTTTTTTTGTTAAATTACTGATGTCATGTATTCAACTATCATTGTAACCCATGTATAAGCTGACCTAAGTTGTACACCTTGAGAACATTGACCACAATGGGTGAACTTGTGGGAGACACTCCTAACCTGGACTTTCAGGTATAAAAGGGGACGCTCCACCCATGTTCATCACTTGAGGTCTTGGCAATAAAGGTAGCTGGTCACAGAGTGACCTTCTCTCAAGTATGGGCCTCGCATTTATACTGTATAGTAAGGACATATCATTGGCGACGTGAAACTGGGATTTAAACCACGCGAGCATGGCCACTAGCAGCACAGACTAGAGGTACTGTGTTGGTGATGATTGGGACGACTTTATTGAGAGACTACAGCAAAGTTTGTCACTAAGGAATGGTTGGGACAGGATTCGGCCGACAAAAGCAGGGCTCATCTCCTGACGGTTTGTGGATCCAGAACGTACTCCCTGATGAAGGACCTTCTAGCGCCAGAGAAGCTGGCGGACAAGATGTTCGAAGAGCTCAGTAAGTTGATCGGGGAACACTTTAAACCGGCGAGCAGCATGCACATGGCGAGACACCGGTTTTACACGCACCGGCGGCGAGAAGGGCAAAGCGTTCCTGACTTCGTGGCAGATCTCTGGCGACTGGCGAGCTTATGTAAGTTCCCAGATGCATGCAGAGTGGAGATGCTGTGAGAAATTTTTTATTGAGGGCATCGGGCACGCTGGGGTTTTCAGGAAACTGATCAAGACCAAAGACTTGACATTGGAAGTGGCGGCTCTGATAGCCCAGACATTTTTCTCAGGGGAGAAAGAGACCAGAATGATGTATGACAAAAATCTTAGCTCAAATGCGGCAAACGACCAGGGAGTCAACATTGTTAACGCGGCACACAGTTCTCTAGGCAGACAAGGGCAATCGGACATGCCCCAGCATGTAGTCGAACCAGGGGGAATTCAACAAAGACAATGGCTAGCTGAACGGTGATTCATGCCATTGCAATGGACAATGCAGCCAATAATGGGGCCATCAACACCTGTTGATGGTGCGCTTAAGGACAGTTACAGAGACAGTCAGAGACGATCGACTGGTAAAGGACCTTTTGTTTCCAACAATGGGGCCTCCAGCTCATGCTGGAGGTGTGGAGGCAAACACCCAGCCAGAGCTTGCAGGTATCGGCAATATACCTGCAGAAACTGTGACGTCAGCGGTCACTTGGCGCATATGTGCAGGAAGCCTGCAGCCAGGTTGATGTACGAGGAGGGTGGGCCCAATGTAAGCCCCATGAGGCCAAATGAATACTGAGGGAAATCGCTGGAAGCTGAAGTTCAGCGAGTTCATGTGGAGCACATATACAGTTCATATACCAGGACGCCAACGATAATGATGAAAGTGCTCCTCAATGGCATCCCAGTATTAATGGAGCTAGACACAGGGGCCAGCCATCCCTGATGAGTATCAAACAGTTCGAAAGGTTGTGGGTGTCCAAGGCCAGGAGGCCAAAATTATTGCCGATTCACGCACTGCTACGGATATATACAACGGAGATCATTCCGGTGCTAGGCAGCGCCATGGTAGTCGTGACCCACAAAGATTCGGAGAACAGGTTGCCACTCTGGATTGTCCCGGGGGAAGGTCCCGTTCTACTGAGGAGGAGTTGGCTTGCTGTCATGAACTGGAAATGGGGCGATGTCAATGCAATTTCTTCTGTGGAGCGAGTATCATGCTCACAGGTCCTGGACAAATTTGACTCATTATTTCAACCTGGCATCAGCACTTTCATGGGGACCAAGGTAGTGATTCACATAAACCCGGATGCCAGGACAGTATACCACAAGGTCAGGGCGGTGCCGTACGTGATGCGGGAAAAGATAGAATGCGAATTGGACCGCCTGCTGAGGGAAGGCATAGTCCCGCCAGTCAAATTCAGTGACTGGGCGAGCCCGATCGTGCCGGTGCTCAAGGCGGATGGGTCAGTCAGGATATGTGGCGATTACAAGGCCACCATCAATCGGGTGTCACTCCAAGACCAGTACCCGCTACCGAGAGTGGAGGATCTCTTTGCGACGCTATCCAGTGGCAAACTTTTTTCAAAATTGGACCTGACCTCAGCTTACATGACCCAGGAGCTGACGAGTGCATCGAAGAAGCTGACCACCATCATGACACACAATGGGTTGTTTGAATATCGTCCGTTCGGGATTCGTTCGGCTGCCGCGATCTTTCAGCGAAATATGGAAAGCTTCCTCAAGTCGATTCAAACACATCCTCTGCCACAGTAGAAAGTCTATGGGCAATATTCACCGCCCATGGTCTACCGGATGTCTTGGTCAGCGACAATGGCCCATACTTCACAAGTACTGAATTCCAGGACTTCATGGCAGGCAATGGAATCAACCATGTCAGAATGGCACCATTCAAGCCGGCCTCAAATAGCCAGGCGGAACGAGCAGTGCAGATAATCAAACAGGGGATGCTCAGAATCCAAGGGGGTTCCCTACAAAGCCGCTTATCACGCCTCCTGTTGGCCAATAGATCCCGACCACATCGCTCACAGGGATTCCACCCGCAGAGCTGTTAATGAAAAGGATGCTCAAAACCAGGTTATCCCTTATACACCCTACTATGAAATAAATTGTTGAGAGCAGGCACCAGTCACAATGTGACTACCATGACAGGAATGCAAGGGTGCGATGTATTGATGTCAATGACCCTGTTTTTGTCCTAATTACGCTGTAGGGCCCAGATGGCTTGCAGGCACTGTGATTGCCAAAGGGGGAAATAGGGTTTTGGTAGTTAAACTTACCAATGGACAAATCTGCCGCAAACACGTGGATCAAATTAAAAGGAGGTTCAGCAACCCCATCGAAGAAGCAGAGGAAGAACACGACGTAGACTTCACTCCACCACAGGTGACCAAACACCGGAGCCAAGTGGAGGAGAGCCCAGTCACTGTGGGCAGTCCGGACAGGCCTGAGGCACCGCAAACAGCAGACACTCAGGCCAGCGCCCAACAACTGGAGCCCCAACTCAGGCGCTCTACAAGGGAGCGTCAACCACCAGAGAGATTTAACCTGTGATCCCAATAAGACTTTAAGACTTTGGGGGGGGGGGGGGGGAGGTGATGTCATGTATTCAACTATCATTGTAACCCATGTATAAGCTGACCTAATTTGTACACCTTGAAAACATTGACTACAAGTGGTGAACTTGTGGGAGACCCACCTCACCTGGACTTTCAGGTATAAAAGGGGAAGCTCCACCCACCTTCATCACTTGAGGTCTTGGCAATAAAGGTAACTGGTCACAGAGTGACCTTCTCTCAAGTATGGTCCTCGTGAGCATTTATACTGTATAGCAAGGACATATCAACTATGATGTAAAATGTATTTATTCCATGTTAAAGTTTGCCTCAGTGAGTGTTTTCAGAAGGAGACAGAGATCCAAAAAGAGGTAAAGAAAAAAATTATCAGGAGATTTCAAGTATGTTGCCTGAGATATCATTTTTGTCTCAAGATCATTGTTAAATTACACCAGAGAAATATTACCACACAAAAATAATGTCATTTGAAAGTCAACCTCGACTCAGTGGTAGCACCCTTGCCTCTGAGTCAGAAGATGGTTGATTCAAACCCCACTCCAGGACTTGAGCACAATCTTGGCTGACACTTCAATGCATTGCTGAGGGAGTGCTGCATTGTCGGAGGTGCCATCTTTCGGATGAGACTTTAAACTGAGATCCTGTTTGCCTTCTCAAGTACATGTAAAAGGACCCATGGCATTATTTGAAGAAGAGCAGGGAGTTCGCTCGGTGTCCTGGCCAACATTGATCCCTCAACCAACACAACTTAAACAGCTTAATTGGTCAGTTATCTCATCATTATTTGTGGGATCTTGCTGTGCATAAATTGGCTGCCGCGTGTTCTAACATTGCAACAGTGACTACACTTCCAAGTATTCATTGCCTGCAAAGCATTTGGGGATGCCTTGAGGTCATGATAGGTGCTATATAAATGCAAGTTCTTTCTTCTTTCTTTTGTTTTGCAACCTAAACGATTGGGACTGAGCCTCAGATACAGTTTACAACTGGGTTTTATTTCCATTTCTGTATTTAAAGACTTATTTCAGCGTTTGCCATTTGACATAATATTATGTTGAAAAATAGTTTGTTTGTTTGAATACTGCAGACATTTTAATACTGGGTTTAAAAATGCATTGTTTCCAATGCTTAGCATGCATGGGTCCTGGCATCCAAAAACTAATCTGGATGAGAATCATCAGCCTAACCTCACCAGTGGCAGTGTTTTGGAATGGGCAATGATATCCTCCACTCCTGACCCCACTGGAGTATCTGCGGTCAGAGGGAAGTTACCTCAGGTACATGGCTTTGGCAGCCGCACATTCACTATTGGCATGTCTTGGGTGCCCGCTGCGGGGGAAGGGGGGGTGCAGGAAGAGCAGTGCTGGCCAACTACGAGTGCATGAGCTGATATTTCTTTATTTAGCCCCAAAAGGCCCTCTTTATATGAGATCAATTTCAATGACGTTGAGGTATATTGTATTGGGGTCCGGACCAGAATTCAGGCCTGGACATCGAGACAGGCCCCACTTGCATTGCTTAGCATGCCTGCACCCTGGGTCCTGGCATCCAAGATGCTCAGCGGCAAGGAGGCTGGAGATGTGCAAATTCCTGGTAAGGCAATTCCCTCCCCTTGGCCCTACCCCGTCTGACATCAGGAGGCATGTTTGAGGCTGGCCTACCTAGGCTTCTGTACAAATTGGCAACCTGTGTTACAATTCAGTTTATCCAGACCCCAGCCAATCTCCTTGCAGTAACACTGAACTCCTGGCTGCATAAAGAAAGAAATGTTTTGTGGATCGGGCTTCGAACACCAGGAGAACTATATTTCTGCTGACCGGAAGGTCAGGATATGTCCCGTCCCCATGATACCATCCATCCCAGATCCCAGCGCTGGGTCAAGGAAACTCTTGGCAGGAGAGTCCCTCCCCCGATTATATCTTCTTGTTTGGGGCGGGTAAAGGTTCTGCTTTAAGCAAGGCCCCACTGGCAGTGAAGGCTGGGAGCTGGCACATCCAGGTTCCAGTCTAATTCGTAGGCACTCTGGAGTGGCTTGACTCTGCCATTTTTTCCAGCACAACCCATTATGACAGGTGCCCGAGATGCACCCACCATCTTTATGTTAATAAGAGGACCTTCTTCTGACCCACCCACATAATCTGATGGAGTCAGTGACCTAGGATCACAGTGACAGATCCCCTCACTAATACTGGGGTATCGGACCCATTCTGCCTCGTTATGGTCCAACCCTGTTCTTAACTTGTGGGTACAAGATTTTAATCTACTCCTCACTAACTGAATTTAGCACATCAGAATCTGAAACTGAACCCATATTTAAAGAAGTCCAAAACATCACTTCCCATGCAAGCACAGGAGATGCAACACTTGCCCTTTCACCTCCTCCCTTCCCACCGTTCAGGGCACTAAATACTCCTTCCAGGTGAAACAGCGATTTACTTGTACTTCTTTCAACTTAGTATACTGTATTCACTGCTCACGATGCAGTCTCCTCTACACTGGGGAGACCAAACGCAGATTGGATGATCGCTTTGCTGAACACAAGTGTGACACCGAGCACCCGGTCGCTTGCTATTTTAATTTTCTGCCTGACTTTCACTCTGACCTCTCTGTCCTCGGCCTCCAAAAGTGTTCCAATGAAGCTCAATGGAAGCTCGAGGAACAGCACCTCATCTTTTAATCAGGCACTTTACAACCTTCCAGACTCAACATCGAGTTCAATCATTTCAGATCATAACAAGTGTCCCCATTTTTTTGGACAGCAGCTGTTGGTAATGATTCTGCTATTCCCATTTATACCTCCTCTAGACTCCTCTTTTGTTTCTTTACGTGTCCCATTACCATTCCTTTTGTCCTGCACCATCCTCCCCTTTGTCATTCTACACTTGCTTAAAATCTGTTACATCTCTAACTTTTTCCAGTTCTGACGAAAGATCATCGACCTGAAACATTACGCCTGTTTCTCTCTCCACAGATGCTGCCTGACCTGCTAAGCATTTCCAGCATTTTTTGGTTTTATTTCAGATGTCCAGCAACGGAGTATTTTGCTTTTGTACTTCTATCAAGGCATCCATTTGTTTTATGACAGTCAGCACGGATTTGTTAAGGGAAGATCATGTCTGACTAACCTGATTGAATTTTTTGAGGAGGCAATTAAGAGGGTCGATGAAGGTAGTGCATACGATGTAGTATATATGGACTTTAGCAAAGCTTTTCATAAGGTCCCACATGGTAGACAGGTCATGAAGCTTAAAACCCATGGAATACAGGGCAAAGTGTCAAGTTGGATCCAAAATTGGCTTCGAGGTAGGAAGAAAAGTGTAATGATTGATGCATGTTTTTGTGACTGGAAGGATGTTTCCAGTGGAGTTCTGCAGGGCTCAGTACTGGGACCCTTGCTTTTTGTAGTATATAGCAACGATTTAGATTTGAATATAGGGAGTATGATTAAGAAGTTTGCAGACGACACTAAAATTGGCTGTGTGGTTGATAATGAAGAGGAAAGTCATGGGCTGCAGAAGGATATCAATCTACTGGTCAGGTGGGCAGAGCAGTAGCAAATGGAATTTAATTTGGAGAAATGTGAGATGATGCACTTTGGGAGGGCTAATAAGGAAAGGGTATACACATTAAGCGGTAGGCCACTCAATAGTGTAAATGAACAAAGGGATCTTGGAGTGCTTGTCCACAGATCCCTGAAAGTAGCAGGCCAGGTGGATAAGGTGGTTAAGAAGGCATACGGAATGCTTGCCTTTATTGGCTGAGGCATAGCATATAAGAGCAGGGAGGTTATGCTTAAATTGTATAATACTCTGGTTAGGCCACAGCTGGAGTACTGCATGCAGTTCTGGTCACCTTATTATAGGAAGGATGTGATTGCACTAGAGAGGGTGCAGAGGAGATTTACTAGGATGCTGCCTGGAATGGAGAATCTCAGCTATGAGGACAGATTGGATAGGCTGGGTTTGTTCTCATTGGAATAGAGGAGGTTGAGAGAAGACCTCATTGGGGTATACAAAATATTGAGGGGCCTGGACATGGTGGATAGTAAGGGTCCATTTCCATTGGTGGAGGGGTCTTTTACGAGGGGGCATAGTTTTAAGGTGGTTGTAAGGCTTAGAGGGGATTTGAGGGGGGGCTTCTTTACGCAGAGGGTTGTGGGGCTCTGGAATTTGCTGCCTGGACGAGTGGTGGGTGCAGAAACCCTCACCACTCTTAAGAGTTGGTTGGATGGGCACTTAAAGTGCAGCAACCTGCAGGGTTATGAACCAAGAGTTGGTAATTGGCATTAGACTGGATGATCTTTTGTTGGACGGTGCAGATATAATGGTAAGTACTGCAGGGATTAGAATACGGCCAGGGTGATCTCCTGGACTAGTTTCGATCACCTGGATGGGTCGGAGAGGAATTTTCCCAGAATTTTTCCCCCTAAATTGGCCTGTTTTATCTGTTTTTTGCCTCTCCCAGGACATCACATGGCTTCGGTTGGGGTGGAGTGTAGAATGTTTTAGTATAAGGGGTGTCGCAGTTGTGTGGGGCGGACTATTTGGGCTGGGTGTTCTTTGCCTTTCCGTCATTGTTCATAGGTTTATATGTAACCTTCAGGGCTGCTGACCAAGGGCCGTGCGACTCTTTGTCAGCCGGCGTGGACACGATGGGCCGGAATGGTCTCCTTCTGCACTGTAAATTTCTCTGTTTCTATGTTTCTATTAAAGATTACTGCAGGTGTTCAAGGACCAACATTGTGGCAGAGCAAGACCTTTCCCTACATTGCAACATTGACTACACTTTAAAAGCATTTCATTGGCTGTAAAGCACACTGGAACGCTTGAGGTTCGAGAATGAACACAAGTCATTTCTTTCTTTTGGCTGACAGGTGATGAAAAGACACTGGATAAAACTGGAAAGGAAGTGTAGAATTAGTAATAGTGAGCAATGGGCACTCAGGCTGGTCAGAAGCAGGAGCTTATGTTAAGTTTACCCTCATATTATCAGCTTTGGTGTCTCCCCTACATTAAATACTTTTAACAGCTTTTTTATTGCCAAAAAAGCAAGGTAAGTGGTGAATGTGGGACTTTGTGCGGAGTCCCACTCCGAGTTACGCTGGCGGAGGGCACAGGTTGAAGAATTTGCAATACTGCACTGGGTATGTTGAATCATCCCCATAGTTCCATAAAACAGATGAAAACCAGGCCAAGTGCATAAATCTGGCTTTTGTTGACAAGTTTGCATCAAAAGACAGCCACTGAAAAAAATAAAAACTGAAAATGTTGGAAATGAACAGAAGGTTACACCATTTGTAAATAGAAAAGACAAGTCAACATGTCAAGTGTGCACCCATCATTGGAGTCAGAAGAGCGGTTAAAAAAGGGGGAGAACTGCACTGTTTTTGTATTGTGAGCTCACTAAAATAAAGGGGATTTTCAGCTGGAAAGGAAAGCAACTTTCTACTCACAGTTATGACATTGATCAAATATAATGCAGGGCTGTGTCTATATAGCCCCGACACAACTCTGAAAGGTATGCCATCAATTGTCTCTGCCTGATATTTCTATTTTCTACACCATCATCTCCTTGTGACCTGTCTGGGCAAAATGACCAAATTAGCACCAAGTCAATTCCAAGTCCAAGGACAATTTTGTGCCGTAGACTCACATCCGCTGGGAACTGCAATGAGCCTCCCCGAGCCATTTCAATTAGGCCCCTTGACAGCTGTCAGGAGCAAGAAACTATCATCTCTTATGTCTGAACTGAATTCAAACCCAGGTCCCAGAGGTGAAATGACAGTGTTCAAACAGACTGCTACCCAACTGCAATTCCCTTCACTGTGCCACACATCTGGAATGTGAGCTAAGTATACATCAAATAAGGCAACAACATGACTGGCAGTGCAATCAGTCTGCTATGTATTTTCACCATTTTCTTTCCTTATCACATCTCAGTGTGACAGTTCCTCACAACTTTGCCTCTTTTGTGGTGTTGGAACAGTCACAAGCCACCCCCACCCCACTCACTTCCCTTATGCAAACAGCCCCCCTTTCTAAGTAAAGCCACAGCATAAATGTCAAGTAAACACTGGAATTTACCACACAAGATCTGCAGCGAACAAGTAAGATTTTTTCACGTTATGAAATAAATGAAAGAAATAAAACACATTGTTTAATATCTGTGACTCTCAGCATAGGGAACAGTCACCTGCCCATCACCAGCCACAGAGACATGGACACGAGTAGCTAGACATGGAAAATGGGGGCGTGCACTTGCAGAAGGATCATTGGGCTAGAATTTCCAACAAATCCGCCAGCGCCAGATTGATGCCCAAAATACTGCTAAGATTTTAAAATTACCGCGAGCGAAAAATTCCACAAAAAAAGGAATAAATTCCGCCCGGCAAAAAAAAATGGACCTTACACCCGAATTCTCGACGGAAAACGCAATCGGTTCTTAAACAAATTGGGCGGTAATTACTAAAATTTAGACCGAGGCTGTGGTTTTGGCCTGTGAGGGGGGAAAACACAAAAAATATTTTTTCCAAAAACATGAAATAAAAAAAATCAGAAAACATTCTCAGGACCCTTTTCAACTTAATCACTGTAAAATAATTTAAAAATAATAATTAAAAACCCATTAACTTACCTTTTTTTGAAGGGCTACCGCCCAGCTCCTGCTGTTTCTCGTGGGTGTTTTTTTTTCTACTTACCTACGGGTCACCACTGAGTCAAAACTCGGGCGATAGCGGTCTTTGGATGGTGCACGCCGGCGGTCCGCTCCCCCACGGTATTTCGAAACCGCCGGCGGAACTCTAAATGGAAATTTTCACCGACCCAGTTTTTGCCCAAACCGACTAATCCCACCGAGAAACCGGACAGAGATGCAGTGGAAAAACCAGCCCATTATCATTTGAACACACAGCTGAAATCTGGCACAGCCTCATTTACAAGAGATCGAAAAGTGTGCCTTATCTTTTCTCCATTAAAAATATATTTCAAAGAATGCCATTCCATTAACCATCGTTGAGGCCCTCTCCTCAGCAACAAGAGTGTTGAAGTGACAATGAGTAGGAAAGGAACTGAAACTGATTGACCATCAAGTTCACCTTCCCACAACAACCCACAGTGATGGCTACAGACATTAAGGGGGAGATATTCGGTAGCGCCCCATATGGGGCGTAAACTTTTGAAATTTTGAAAATTTAGCACTATGTGCTAATGATTCTGAACTTCTATTAAATTGAGTGTTAGCACCCCAGGAAGGAAGTGGAGTGCTAAATCAAGCGCTAATGATCTCAGTAGGGTGCAACAGGGGCGCTATCAGCAGAGCGGTAATGAATTTCAGGTGCAATGCATTCAGCAATGAGCGTTCACACTGGCTCCTTCCAGCTCTTAAAGGGGAGGTTATATCATTGTACAGATCCTCATTTTCAGCATTGCTAGCTCTGAAGACGACCTGCGAGAAACTGAATCCCCTGATGGCAATGGCTGATCCCACTGAGAGGAAGAGAGCTCGTTGTTTCACAGACATGGCATTGGAGGCATTGGTGGCTGGAAGGGCGCAAAGGAGGGCAGTACTGTTCCCAGCCACTGAAAGGAGGCCATTGCCCCAGGCCTTCAGGGCAATGTTGAGAGTAGTGTCCCAGGAGGTCTCGGCCAGCACTGTGGTGCAACGCAACCTGACACTGTGCCGGAAGGAATTTAATTACCTCAGTCGCATGGTCCTACCTCAGTCTGTGCACATTGCCCAAAGCACTACACCCCACCACTCACCCATCAAACATCTGCATCTACTCAAACTCACATCCACATCTCATGCCTTGCCTACGATCCAACTATTCAACGACGGCAGGCATATCTCCCAGACACAAAGCTGGATTCTGACTCACACACATTCGTTTCTTTTGCAGGCCAAGATGGCACACAATAGGAGGGAGCAGCAGAGGACAGGGCAAATGAACCTGAGTTGCAGTAGCTCATAGACCTAGAGAAGTGAGTGCTGCGACTGATTGGGCACCAGGTGGTGGGTGCCCTGGCCATCGGGCCCTCGACTCCGCTGGGGGAAACAATATCTTCATCCCCTCTCTTTTTCTCATCCCACTTCCACCTCAAGCCAGAAAGCTTTATCACTTTCCAGCTCCTGATACTGCCTGCATTCCTTGTTCCATTCCTGCCCCCCCTGTCCTCACCTTAATGCGAGTCTTGTGCTTTTATGCTTTCAGATAATCAGCAACCAGATGACCAGCCTATCCCTGAGCCCTCCACTGAGGGTGAGGAAGGAGAAGAGGAAGAAGAGCAAAGCACAGCATCACTGCATCTCTCAACCGCAGGCACCACCTCAGATACTGGCACTACACGATCATTGGAGACATGTTTAGTAGAGGGGTCTGCACTGGCTGATGCATCGGGGCCAAGCGGGCTGCAGCAAGGCCAGAGGGAAAGGGTAGCTTGGGAGCCAACTCCCCAGAGGATGAGTTCATGCATGAGAGCTGCTGCACATGACACAGATGAGGACCTCGATGGGGAGGTGTTTACAAGAAGGTTAATGGCCATGCTCTCTGAGATGATAGACGCAACAGCAAGGGTGCCCAAGAATCTCTCAGCAATGATAAGGAGTATGGAGGAGTCCGCCTCCAATATTGCACAGAGCTCTGCACACACCATGGAGACCATCATTTCCACTCTGCAAAGGATGGTGGACTCCCAGAGAGACCATGCAGATCCAGACCTCATGACGTGTGTCATGGGCAATGTGGCAGCTTCCATTGCAACACAGGCGAAAGTGACGCAACATCTTAGTGATGTAATGCAGGCAATGGTTGCTGGCATAGAATCTCAGAGTGCTCTCATGCAGTTTCAGCTGGATGCCACACAAGCTCTGATTGCTGCCATCATTGTTGGGTCCGCCACAGTCCACCGGGGATCTCACGGTGTTGCAACAGGCCACCAATCTGTGCTCCAACATATTGGTGGGGGTGCTGAGGTGCTGCCCCAGGGGAGTGGCAGTGGGTTAGTGGAGCAGGAACCTACTGTCCTCTCGCATGATGACAGCATTCCTAATCCCACCATTGCACTTGTCGCCGCCTGTCATCCAGCCAGCCCAGACTGCTGCCGCCCATCCTGAGATGGTACAGTTTACAGCCGGGCTTTCCAGGCCCAGAGCTGGTCAAGTGTGTCCTGCAAGGTCATCTGTAGTCTCTGCCACCGACACTCAGCAGCTTTCCACCAGTCCTGCTGCAGCTGCTTGGGAGACACTATGTAGGAGCAGTAGATTAGGTAAAGAGGTTTACGCAAGGGTGATTCGTCAATATTGTTGTTGTATATGTGGTTAATGTTTTTTGATAAATTTATTACTGGAATGTTGCAGATTTGGTGCTGTCATTTCAGTTCTGGGGTGTGGTATGGAATGACAAATTGATGGAATGCTGGGGATGTGCTCAGCAACCGGAAAGAGGACTCGACGTCACTGGAAACTAAGGGACCGAAATTCACCCCCACTGGAAATGGGTGCAGCTACCGTTTTGGTTGTGTTTTGGCCGCCACGATGGATGCCATGGCCCATCCTGCAAAATTCAGCTTATTGTCATTTTTTTTCGAGCGGGGTGGAAGTTGGTTATAATGGGAGTGGAAGTGGGGGCGAGATGAAGTGACCATCACTAGCGGGGCGGAAGTGAGGGCGGGAACTGAGTCTCCGCCGCTTTCAGTCATCAGCTCCAGGCCGATGATGTCATTGCACTGGCTCATCAACACATCTCTCCCCTTCATTTACAGAGGAGGCTGCTGCAAACTCTTCAATTAGTTTCGTTTGGTTCACTGGGCCACTAGGGAGGGTTTTGGCTGGGCCAGAGATCTGGCACCCAAGAGAGGGTGCCAGGTTGCTTGTTGGCATTGGCGGCCTGGTCCAGCCCAGGGGAGTAATTGTCGGCCTGACCTGGCAGTCGGCCGACAGAAAAAAATAAGATAGCAGTCACGGCAGCGCGCCCACTCCTTGAATGATGGCCGCATCGCCATTTCAAACACAGTGCATTGACAGAAAAAGCTGTTGGGGGCACCGGCCGACGGCCAGAAGATATTTCCAGTTGAATTTCACTTCTGGGGCGGGACATCGGCAGTGCGCACTCTGATGGCGCACTTAGGAGGCTTCGGCAGCAGCGAGGCAGAAGTGCGGGGAGCGGGGCAGACATGGTCACTGCCGGAAAAAATCCTGAGGAGAATTTTGCGAGCGTCGACCAGTCCGCCGCAAGTCGGCGGCCATTCAATATCGTGGCCGCCACTTTCCGCCGGCCAGAGGCCTGATTGGGAGGCTGAATTTCATCCCATAAGTCTGATGAGGCAGTCATGAAACGACCTTCCAGAAGTCTGATTGAGTGGCCGCCTCCTTCATCGCTGCTGCTCGTTCTCCTCGTCCTCATGAAACATAGATACATAGAAAATAGGTACAGGAGTGGGCTATTCGGCCCTTCGAGCCTGCACCGCCATTCAATAAGATCATGGCTGATCATTCCCTCAGTACCCCTTTCCCGCTTTCTCTCCATACCCCCTTTAGCCATAAGGGCCATATCTAACTCCCTCTTGAATATATCCAATGAACTGGCATCAACAACTCTCTGCGGCAGGGAATTCCACAGATTAACAACTCTCTGAGTGAAGAAGTTTCTCCTCATCTCAGTCCTAAATGGCCTACACCTTATCCTAAGACTGTGTCTCCTGGTTCTGGACTTCCCCAACATCGGGAACATTCTTCCCGAATCTAACTTGTCCAGTCCCGTCAGAATCCTATATGTTTCTATGAGATCCCCTCTCATCCTTCTAAACTCCTGTGTATAAAGGCCCAGTTGATCCAGTCTCTCCTCATATGTCAGTCCAGCCATTCCTGGAATCAGTCTGGTGAACCTTCGCTGCACTCCCTCAATAGCAAGAACGTCCTTCCTCAGATTAGGAAACCAAAACTGAACACAATATTCCAGGTGAGGTTCACCAAGGCCCTGTATAACTGCAGTAAGACCTCCCTGCTCCTATATTCAAATCCCCTAGCTATGAAGGCCAACATACCATTTGCCTTCTGCACCACCTGCTGTACCTGCATGCCAACTTTCAATGACTGATGAACCTTGACACCCAGGTCTCATTGCACCTCCCCTTTTCCTAATCTGCCACCATTCAGCTAATATTCTGCCTTCGTGTTTTTGCCCCCAAAGTGGATAACCTCACATTTAGCCACATTATACTGCATCTGCCCATGCATTTGCCCACTCATCTAACCTTTCCAAGTCACCCTGCAGCCTCTTAGCGTCCTCCTCACAGCTCACACCTCCATCCAGTTTAGTGTCATCTGCAAACTTGGAGATATTACACTCAATTCCTTCATCTAAATCATTAATGTATATTGTAAAGAGCTGGGGTCCCAGCACTGAACCTTGCGGTTCCCCACTAGTCACTCTGCCATTCTGAAAAGGACCCATTGATCCCGACTCTCTGCTTCCTATCTGTCAACCAATTCTCTATCCAGGTCAGTACATTACCCCCAATACCATATGCTTTGATTTTGCACACCAATCTCTTGTGTGGGACCTTGTCAAAGGCCTTTTGAAAGTCCAAATACACCACATCCACTGGTTCTCCCTTGTCCACTCTACGAGTTACATCCTCAAAAAACTCCAGAAGATTCATCAAGCATGATTTCCCTTTCATAAATCCATGCTGACTTGGACCGATCCTATCACTGCTTTCCAAATGCGCTGCTATTTCATCCTTAATGATTGATTCCAACATTTTCCCCACTACTGATGTCAGGCTAATCAGTCTATAATTACCCATTTTCTCTCTCCCTCCTTTTTTAAAAAGTAGTGTTACATTAGCTACCCTCCAGTCCATAGGAACTGATCCAGAGTCGATAGACTGTTGGAAAATGATCACCAATGCATCCACTATTTCTAGGGCTATTTCAAACACAGTGCACTGACAGAAAAAGCTGTTGGGGGCCACCGGCCGGTGGCCAGAAGCTGTTTTCATATATTTGACCAAGCTTTTAGTCACTGCTCCTAATATCTTCTTCTTTGGCTGCTTCTCTTCTTCTTCTGTCTCCTCCTCCTCATCCTCGTCCTCCTCCTCCTCTTTGCTGATTTTGCCATGCCCAGTCGCAAATCCATTTGTGCCTCATTATCACCCCCCAGGGACGCTAACGGGAGGCACAATTGCTCCCCCTAAGAAATGGAAAATTACAATTGATGGAAGCATGAGCCAAACCCATATCCAGCAAATCCTGATTTATATTTTAGTGATTCATATACAACAGCAGTAAAGTACATTTCTATCGAGCCTTTAATGCAGAAAAACCTCTCAAGACACTACTCAGAATCCCAATCAGGCTAACATCGACACCAAGCCAAAGAAGAAGATATTAGGAGCAGTGACTAAAAGCTTGGTCAAATATATGGATTTTAAGGAAAGACTTAAAGGAGGAGGTGTGGGGCAGAGAGGTTTAGGGAGGGAATTCCAGAGCTTAGGGCCTCGGCAGCTGAAGGCACAGCTTCCAATGGTGGGGCAAAGGAATTTAGGGATGTACAAGTTCGGGCTGGCACATTCAGTGAATTTTTAATGGTGTGATAAACTTAATTACTGCTAAACAACCTCTCTGGCACTGAAAATTTAATTTTACAAGTGTGGAGTCTCAGTCCTTCACAATTTAATAATTGCTGGGGTTTTAATAAAAAATGTAATCTTTTTTTGTACTTTTACTATCTGTCTCTTTTATCTGTATCTCTCTCTCTCTTAAACCCTTCTTTCTTTCCCTCTTTTTATTTCATTTTCTGTACATGATTTTACAATTAATTAAGTATTCTAATTTCTACTTTTTGGTTTTGACTCTGCGGAGCCGGAATTTCCCGTTTGTCTAAGGCCCGTGGCAGCCTGAAAGCCATGGCCACGGGTCGGTGCGGAACGGCCGTCGAGTCTACGTGGAAATTGCGCTTCCTCAGGTTTGGAGCGGGGACCATTCCACCCATTTTCCCGCTGCACGCACCAACCCCTTACCGACTGGCGGAGACCCCTTCCCGGAATTGCTCCATAAGGAATTGCCTCTTTCCCGAAATTGTCCTGCGGAAGCAGCATCTCCACCGATTGGGGCCACTGACAGCTTTTGCTGCAGGTACCTTTTCTGTGGCTTGGCGGCATAGCCGCCCTTAAAGGGGAGATGGCACTATCGGTGATGCCCTGTTTTTTTGTTGTTATTTTTTTTTGTCGGGTGACTGCCAGGTCGGGCCGACAATTATGGCTGCGAGTGCAGGCCACTGGCCCGGCTGAAACCCTCCTTGGTGGCCCAGTGTTTACCACCAAATTGGCTGCAGAGTTCACAGCGGCCCTCCCCTTTAATGGATGGGGAAGGATGTTGTGATGCGCCAGCATGATGACGTCATCAGCGTGCGCTGATGACTTGCAGCGTCAGCCACTCTGCCCCGCCCCCACATCCACCCCGCTAATGACAGTCACTCCGCCCCACCCCCACTTCTGCCCTGATGATGAAGCCACTTCTGCCCTGCTCCAAAAAAAAGCATGAAGTGCTGAATTTCTCTGATTTTGCCACCCCGGGCGGCCGGAACACTTCAAGAGCAGTAGGTGCGACTCCTTTCAGGCGGTGGGCAATTTCGGCCCCTAAGTGTCTCAGTTAGGAGTCTTCATTCTGCACATCCCCTGTAGAGGACGCCATGCTGCAAAAGCTGTTGAGTAACCGTTAGCGACCACTCAAAAGCTTGTGAAAAGCTTGTGAGCAGCTGTGAGCGTGATGAACAGAAGGGGCCGTTCCTTCACCGCTAACCGTAAAATCCGAGTCATTAGGGTTCACATTTTTAATGATCAATGTGTGTTTTCAAACAAATAAGTTATATCCTAGGAGGGCAGAGAAAACTCTTCAAGGACGCCCTTAAAGCCTCCTTGAAAAAATGGTTATAAGAGTCAATGTTTGGCTAAGCCAGAATTTTTGATTCAAGTTACATTGATAGTTTACAACAACCTGTGAATCAGGCTGTATCTATATTTCTGAATATTCTTCAACACATGCCTTTATTTTGAACGATAAACATTTCATTTGGCAGATCCAGAAAGTAATTTCAAAGATATTCCCAGTGAGACATAAGCTCAGATTCTTCAATCAGCCATGAGCCTAGGGCAGTGTGCCAGTCTGACATGCTAAGTGCTGACTCCACCATACTTCCCAGGGTCAGCCTCTTCGAAATATTATGGGCAAGGTCCAGGCATTAGAAATATCTCAGATTGGAAGTTTACCCATTCGGGGGTGGATTCGGTCCTGCAGCAGCTTAAAAGGGCAGGAGTATTTCTTATTGTATTGAGGCTCACCCTGGATCAATTTAGGCACTTGAAGCATTGCCTTGCATGCCAATGGTGTGCTCAGTGATCTGGTGGAAGCATAGTCCTCATTATATCTGCATTCAGCTGGTCTCCTGGGAAGCTGCAGATATTGTAAGTCATGACTGCAGAGGATAAAAACAGAAAATACTTGAAATAATAGAGATAACGCTTTAGGTCACTGACCTTCCATCAGAACTGAGAAAAGTTAGAGATATAACAGACTTTAAGCAAGTACAGAGGCAGGGAGAGGGGAAAGGAAGGAAAGAACAAAAGGGAAAGTCTGTGATAGAATGGAAGGCAAGAGTGATTAAATAACAAAAGGGATAATGGTGCAAGGCACCATCCTGTAGACGAAAGCCTTGATCACCTTGTAGAACCCAAGACTTGCTTTATGTGGTTAAAGATCAGTGGAACTGTAGACTGCATTGAAATGAAGGCATTTACTTACATTGTGTGGTACAATCCCCACCATTTATAACGGGTGGTTGATGCTAACATAATTTGCCCATTACATTCAGTCGTCAGTAAAAGCAAAAAGGTAACCAATATATTTTTGTAAAAACAGAAAATTTCACTGAGAAACTGCCTCTCCTAATCGTTAGAGCCAGAATCTCATCACTAAGGTAATGGCACAAAGCTTATGGTCGACAGGGCTGTAGTGATACCCGCCCTCCTGTATGGTTCAGAGACGTGGACCGTATACAGTAGACCTCAAATCGCTGGGGAAATACCACCAACGATGCCTCCGCAAGATCCTGCAAATCCCCTGGGAGGACAGACGCACCAACGTCAGTGGTCTCAATCAGGCCAACATCCCCAGCATCGAAGCACTGACCACACTCGACCAGCTCCGTTGGGCGGGTCATATTGTCCCAATTGACAAAAGACTCCCAAAGCCAGCGCTCTACTCAGAACTCCTACACGGCAAGCGAGCCCAGGTGGGCAGAGGAAAAGTTTCAAGGACACCCTCAAAACTCCTTGATAAAGTGCAACATCTCCATCAACACCTGGGAGTCCCTGGCGAAAGAGCGCCCTAAGTGGAGGAAGAGCATCCAGGAGGGCGCTGAGTGCCTCGAGTCTCGTCGCCGAGAGCATGCAGAAAACAAGCGCAGGCAGCGGAAGGAGCATGCGGCAAATCAGACTACCCACCCACCCTTTCCTTCAATGACTGCCTGTCCCACCTGCGACAGAGACTGTAATCCCCGAATTGGATTGTTCAGTCACCTGAGAAATCACTTTTAGAGTGGAAGCAAGTCTGCCTCGATTTCGAAGGACTGCCTATGATGATGATGATGATGGAATTGCTTGAAGACCTGACTCAGAAATCAGCAGAGCCTTTTAAATTTTAAGTGCAGGGTAAGTACTTATTGAACTGTCCAAAAAAGTTGGCGCGCTTAAAGCATTATAATCGGCGCCTTTGTAATTAGCTCCTTTTGTAATAGAATATGGTTAGTGCCATTTGCCTTATTTAGCCAGCTGCCTGTGATAAGGGTGGATGGTGTAAGTGCTGGGGACTGTATTGATGGTTACATAGAAACATAGAAACATAGAAAATAGGTGCAGGAGTAGGCCATTCAGTCCTTCGAGTCTGCATGACCATTCAATATGATCATGGTTGATCATGCAACTTCAGTACCCCATTCCTGCTTTCTCTCCATACCTCTTGATCCCTTTAGTAGTAAGGGCCACATCAAACTCCCTTTTGAATATATCTAATAAACTGGCTTCAACAACTTTCAGTGGTAGAGAATTCCACAGGTTCACAATTCTCTGAGTGAAGAAGTTTCTCCTCATCTTGATCCTAAATGGCTTACCCCTTATCCTTAGACTGTGAGCCCTGGTTCTGGACTTCCCCAACATCGGGAACATTCTTCCTGCATCTAACCTGTCCAATCCCGTCAGAATTTTATATGTTTCTATGAGATCCCCTCTCATTCTTCTAAATTCCATTGAATATAAGCCGAGTCAATCCAATCTTTCTTCATATGTCAGTCCTGCCATCCCGGGAATCAGTCTGGTGACCCTTCGCTGCACTCCCTCAATAGCAAGAATGTCGTTCCTCAGATTAGGAGACCAAAACTGTACACAATATTCAAGGTGCGGCCTCACCAAGGCCCTGTACAACTACAGTAAGACCTCCCTGCTCCTATACTCAAATCCTCTTGCTTTGAAGGCCAACATGCCATTTGCCTTCTTCACCGCCTGCTGTAACTGCATGCCAACTTTCAATGACTGATGTACCATGACACCCAGGTCTTGTTGCACCTCTCCTTTTCCTAATCTGTCACCATTCAGATAATATTCTGCCTTCGTGTTTTTGCCACCAAAGTGGATAACCTCACATTTATCCACATTAGACTGCATCTGCCATGCATTTGCCCACTCACCTAACATGTCCAAGTCACCCTGCAGCCTCTTAGCATCCTCCTTACAGCTCACACTGCCACCCAGCTTAGTGTCATCTGCAAACTTGGAGATATTCCATTCAATTCCTTCGTTTAAATCATTAATGTATATTGTAAATAGCTGGGGTCCCAGCACTGAACCTTGCCGTTCCCTACTAGTCACTGCCTGCCATTCTGAAAAGGACCTGTTTATTCCTACTCTTTGCTTCCTGTCTGTCAACCAGTTCTCTATCCACGTCAATACATTACCCCCAATAACATGTACTTCAATTTTGCACACTAATCTCTTGTGTGGAACCTTGTCAAAAGCCTTTTGAAAGTCAAAATACACCACATCCACTGGTTCTCCTTGTCCACTCTACTAGTTACATCCTCAAAAATTTCTAGAAGATTTGTCAAGCATGATTTCCCTTTCATAAATTCATGCTGACTTGGACTGATCCTGTCACTGCTTTCCAAATGCGCTGCTATTACATCTTTAATAATTGATTCCAGCATTTTCCACACTACTGATGTCAGGCTATAATTTCCTGTTTTCTCTCTCCCTCCTTTTTTAAAAAGTGGAGTTACATTAGCTACCCTCCAATCCATAGGAACTGATCCAGAGTCTGTAGAATGTTGGAAAATGACCACCAATGCATCCACTATTTCTAGGGCCACTTCCTTAAATACTCTGGGATGCAGACTATCAGGCCCTGGGGTTTTATCGGCCTTCAGTCCCATCAATTTCCCTAACACAATTTCCTGACTAATAAGGATTTCCTTCAGTTCCTCCTTCTCACTAGACCGTCAGTCCCCTAATATTTCCGGAAGGTTATTTGTGTCTTCCATGTGAAGACAGAACCAAAATATTTGTTCAATTGGTCTGCCATTTCTTTGTTCCCCATTATAAATTCACCTGATTCTGACTGCAAGGGACCTACATTTGTCTTCACTAATCTTTTGCTCTTCACATATCTATAGAAGCTTTTACAGTCAGTTATTATGTTCCCTTCAAGCTTACTCTCATACTCTATTTTCTCCCTCCTGACTAAACCCTTTGTCCTCCTCTGCTGAATTCTAAATTTCTCCTAGTCCTCAGGTTTGCTGCTTTTTCTGGCCAATTTATATGCCTCTTCCTTGCTTTTAACACTATCCCTAATTTCCCTTGTTAGCCACGGTTGAGCCACCTTCCCCGTTTTATTTTTCTGCCAGACAGGGATATACAATTGTTGAAGTTCTTCCATGTATTCTTTAAATGTCTGCCATTGCCTCTCCACTGTCAACCCTTTAAGTATCATTCGCCAGTCTATCCTAGCCAATTCACGTCTCATACCATCGAAGTTACCTTTCTTTAAGTTCAGGACCCTAGTCTCTGAATTAACTGTGTCACTCTCCATCTTAATGAAGAATTCTACCATGTTATGGTCACTCTTCCCCAAGGGGCCTTGCACAACAAGATTGCTAATTAATCATCTCTCATTACACAAGATCCAGTCTAGGATGGCCTGCTATCCAGTTGGTTCCTCGACATATTGGTCGAGAAAATCATCTCTTATACACTCCAGGAAATCCTCCTCCACCGTGTTGCTACCTGTTTGGTTAGCCCAATCTATATGTCGATTAAAGTCACCCATGATAACTGCTGCACCTTTATTGCACGCATCCCTAATTTTCTGTTTGATGCCATCCCCAACCTCACTACTACTGTTTGTTGGTCTGTATACAATTCCCACCAGCGTTTTCTGTACTTTGGTGTTCCGCAGCTCTACCCATACAGATTCCACATCATCCAAGCTAATGTCCTTCCTTATTATTGCGTTAATCTCCTCTTTAACCAGCAACGCTACCCCACCTCCTTTTCCTTTCTGTCTATCCTTCCTGTATATTGAATGCCCCTGGATGTTGAGTTCCCAGCCTTGGTCATCCTGGAGCCATATCTCCATAATCCCAATCACATCATATCTGTTAACAGCTACCTGTGCAGTTAATTCATCCACTTTATTACGAATGCTCTTCGCATTGAGACACAGAGACTTCAGGCTTGTTTTTTAACAGTCTTTGTCCTTTTAAAATTATGTTGTACTGTGACCCTTTTTGATTTTTGCCTTTGATTTCTCTGCCCTCCACTTTTCCTTATCTCCTTTCTACCTTTTGCTTCTGCCCCCATTTTACTTCCCTCTGTCTCCTGTCATAGATTTCCATCCCCCTGCCATATTATTTTAAACCCTCCCCAGCAGCACTAGCAAACACTCCCCCTAGGACATTGGTTCCGGTCCTGCCCAGGTGCAGGCCGTCTGGTTTTTACTGGTCCCGCCTCCCCCAGAACCGGTTCCAATGTCCCTGGAATTTGAATCCCTCCCTCTTGCACCATTGCTCAAGCCACGTATTCATCTTAACTATCCTGCTATTTCTACTCCGACTAATACGTGGCACTGGTAGCAATCCTGTGATTACTATCTTTGAGGTCCTACTTTTTAATTTAACTCCTAGCTCCCTAAATTCAGCTTGTCGGACCTCATCCCATTTTTTACCTATATCGTTGGTACCTATATGCACCACGACAACTGGCTGTTCACTCTTGCTCTCCAGAATTCCCTGCAGCCGCTCTGAGACATCCTTGACCCTTGCACCTGGGAGGCAACATACCATCCTGGAGTCTCGATTGTGGCCGCAGAAACGCCTATCTATTCCCCTTACAATAGAATCCCCTACCAATATAGCTCTCCCATTCTTTTTCCTGCCCTCCTGTGCAGCTGAGCCACACATGGTGCTATGAACTTGGCAGCTGCTGCCTTCCCCTGATGAGCCATCTCTCCCAACATGGAGGGAGATGATCACAGGGGACCCCTGCACTTCCTTCCTACTCCTGGTCTGCCTGATGGTCACCCATTCCCTATCTGCCTTTGTAACCTTTACCTGTGGTGTGACAAACTCACTAAACATACTATTCACGGCATCCTCAGCATCGCGGGTGCTCCAGAGTGAATCCATGCGCAGCTCCAGTGCCGCAATGCGGTCTAACAGGAGCTGCAGCTGGATACACTTCCTACACACGTAGTAGTCAGGGACACTGGAAGTGTCCCTGATTTCCCACATAGCACAGGAGGAGCATGACACGGGTCTGGGCTTTCCTGCCATGACTTAACCCTTAAAGTAACTTAATTTGGCAACAATGCCAAAGAATTTCCTACTGATAAGAAAAGAGTTGAATATTAAGAAAGGGGAAATAAAATCAGCAAATGTTGGAAATCTATCTTTGGACCCCTCCTATTTCTCATCTACATGCTGCCCCTTGTCGACACCATCCAAAAACACAGTTTCCGTTTTCACATGTATGCTTATGACGCCCAGCTCTACCTTACCACCACTTCTCTCGACCCCTCCACAGTCTCTAAATTGTCAGACTGCTTGTCTGACATCCTGTACTGGATGAACAGGAATTATCTCCAATTAAATATTAGGAAGACCGAAGCCATTGTCGTTGGTCCCCCCCACAAACTGCGCTTCCTAGCCACTGACTCCATCCCTCTCCCTAGCATCTGTCTGAGGCTGAACCAGACTGTTCATAACCTAGGTGTCATATTTGACCCTGAAATTAGCTTCCAGCCACTTATCCGCGACTTAACTAAAACCGCCTACTTCCACCTCCGTGACAATGTCCATCTCCGCCCTGACTCAGCGCATTTGCTGATGAAGCCCTCATTAATGCCTTTGTTACCTCTAGACTTGACTACTCCAATGCACTCTTGACTGGCCTCCCACATTCTACCCTACGTAAACTTGAGGCCATCCAAAACTCAGCAGCCCGTGTCCTAACTCGCACCAAGTCCCGTTCACCCATCACCCCTGTGCTCGCTGACCAACATTGGCTCCCAGTTAAGCAATGCTTCGATTACAAAATTCTCATCCTTGTTTACAAATCCCTCGACCCTCCCTATCTCTGTAATCTACTCCAGCCTCACAACCCCCTGAGATGTCTGCGCTCCTCAGATTCTGACCTCTTGAGCATCCCTGATTATAATCTCTCAACCATTGGTGGCCGTGTCTTCAGCTGCCTCGGCCCTAAGCTCTGGAATTCCCTCCCTAAACTTCTCTGCCTCTCCACCTCTCTTCCCTCCTTTAAGACGCTCCTTGAAACCTACCTCTTTGACCAAGTTTTTGGTCATCTGCCGTAATTTCTTCTTATGTGGCTCGGTGTTAAATCTAATTGTTTTGTCTTTAAACACTCGTTTGAAGTGCCTTGGGACTTTTTACTACATTAAAGGCGCTATATAAATACAAGTTGTTGTTGTTGTTGAAAAACTCAGCAGGTCAGGCAGCCTCTCTGGAGAGAGAAACAGAGTTAACGTTACAGCTAGATGACCTTTCATCAGAACTGGTTCGCCACTTCTGACCACAGGTCATCACTCAAACTTCGCTTCTTTCCCTTTGTGCAGGAGTAAAGAACCACAACAACAGTGAGAGGGAAAGAACCGGAGGTGGCCCTCCAGTAATTGCACACCTTACAGCAGCAAAGGAGGGGGCTCTGGAGATTTTGGGAGCTCAAGAGATGCTGGCGGTTGGAGATGGAGAGAGGGGAACACCCAAGCAACCTGGTGACAGAATGACATCTCATTCAGTCACATGGCATACAAGAGTTACTCATATGGTAACTGATGTCAGCAGCCAGTGAAATGTCATAAGAACATAAGAACATAAGAATTAGGAACAGGAGTAGGCCACCTAGCCCCTCGATAAGATCATGACTGATCTGGCCATGGACTCAGCTCCACTTACCCGCCCTCTCCCCGTAACCCTTAATTCCCTTATTGGTTAAAAATCTATCTATCTGTGACTTGAATACATGTCACCATGTGCATAATGGTAACGTTACCCACATTTCTAATTCATCCCTTTATTGTCCCACAGGTCGAACAACTACCCTCCCCCCCACTGTCCAGACAGAGGAGCAAGACGACTCCTCAGAGGAACCTCCAGCCTCTGAGGGTGCCTGCGTCAGCAGCCCCAAGCGCAGCCAGCACCAGTGCAGATACGTACACCGCAGTGGAACCTTTGTGCCTGGTACCTCACAATTCACAAATGAGTAAAAGCAGGTGGTTTTGAGAGGGACAGCAGTGGAGACACCTCGCCGGAGGGCACAGGACGCTCCCAGCCCTACTGAGTTGCATGCAGGTGCTGAGCCTCAGGGGCCATCGAAAAAATCACAGAGAGACAGCAACAATTGCATGAAGCTCTGGCAGCTTTACAGCCAAACCACCCCCAAATCAGCAATGGGAAAATTCCGGCCTGTGTTAATATTGTAAATAACCTTGGTTAGACCACACTTAGAGTACTGCGCACAATTCTGGTCTCCATATTATAAAAATGGCTATGTATGGCACTGGAGACGTGCAAAAAATATTCACAAGGATGATACCGGAACTGAGAGGATATACTTATCAGGAGAGGCTGAACAGGCTGAGTCTCGTTTCTCTAGCATTCAGGAGAAACATCTTTACCCAAAGTGTGGTACGAATGTGGAACAAGGGATAGTTAAGGCAAATAGCATAGATGCATTTAAGGGGAAGCTAGATATTACATGAGAAAGGAATAAAAGGATATGCTGATAGGGTTAGATGAAGAGGAATAGGAGGAGGCTCATGTTGAGGGTAAATGCTGCGATAGACCAGTTGGGCCTAATGGCCTGTTTCTGTACTGTAGACTCTATGGGGGTGAATTTTCTCCTTATTATATTTCCCCCGACTCCTCACCGCCCCGCCCCGACCCCTTAACATCCCACAGGAGAAGTTGCCTCGCGGGCCATGAGGCTGGCACGAGCGAATGTCAAAGGAGGCCTGCAGCACCCCAGGTTGCCATCTTTATTTGTTGGCCGACTCTTGGGTCGGTTCGACCATGATGGCCCTAGCGTGGTCCGAGCTGCCATCGTGCAGCCCGGCGCACAGTCCTTGGGGCCGGGCTACTGGCCTGGTCTCACGCTGCCCTGCTGATCCAGTGGCAGCCACCAAAGGGCCGTGTAGAGTGTACAGCGGACCTCTCCTTTAATCCAAGTGGAGGAGATTTGTAGCACGTCAGCACCACGCAGAGCATTCGTGCAGTACTGCACTCAGCGCTGCATTACCGCCCCGGGATCCACCTCAAAGGAAGCGGAGCGCCAGAGACAGTACTCCACTTCCTTTGAGGGGCGATAGGCCCAATTCAGCATCAGGGGCGGGACTTCCATGCCGGGCGCTAAAAGTCCCGGCCCCATAAGGTTACCGTCCCCAATCGGGGCGTGGGGCAATTTTGCCCCCCGATGTAATTCCATAAATTTTGCGTCTAACCAATTTACTCAGGCTGTACACTGAATCTTCATTATGTGCAAAATTCCTCGATCATTTGTGCCGCGCTAGAGTTATGGGTGCTAAAACCGCACTTGGCTGATTAACATAGCCTTACCCCCATGCAAAAGTCCAGACAACGCGAGTTTCCTGCATTTACATCTGTTCTGAACGTGCACAAATTTACGGCCAAAATTTAGGCACAACTGGATCCGATGTCACTATTTCCCATGTATTCTAGTGATTTTATTTTTAGCAATTTAATTGCCTGCATGGAAAGTTAAAACTGGATTTGGAATTTAACTTGACTAGACCTGCCCTACTAGCGACAAGCAATGCCAGTGAATATGTACGGGGAAAAGTTTATGCTGTGACGAGGGCCATTTGTGATGCCATCATCTTTAATCACTCTTATTAAGACTGATTGGGCATGTATGTCACATCCGTTATATGTCATATATTTTAATGATTAAGGGAGATAGGTAAATACATTTTCCCATGAAATGAGTGTTCGTTGTGAACATGTCTTCATATAAAACCAAGATTTGACACAATAAATAGAGTTCCATTTTTTTAGAAGACATTTCCAAAAACAGATCCAGTCATTTTTATTGCAACAAAATCAGGCCATAATTTTCCGTCGCAGGGCAAAGAATGGCGTCCGCCATTAGTTAGATTTGCCCTTGCCTGTTTAATCATAATGATAGTTTGCGCCACAACAACAACTTATATTTATATTGCTCCTTTAATATGGTAAAACATCTCAAGGCACTTCACAGGAGTGTTATAAGACAAAAAATGTGACACCAAGCCACTTAAGGAGAAATTAGGGCAGGTGACCAAAAGCTTGGATAAAGAGTTAGGTTTTAAGGAACATCTTAAAGGAGAAAAGAGAGGTAGAGAGGCGGAGAGGTTTAGGCAGGGAATTCCAGAGCTTAGGGCCTAGGCAACAGAAGGCAAAGCCGTCAATGGTGGAGCGATTAGAGGAGCGCAGATATCTCGGGGGGCGGAGGGGAGAGGGGGTGTGGTGAGTCTGAAGGAGATTACAGAGATAGGGAGTGGAGAGGCCATGGAGTGATTTGAAAACAAGGATGAGAATTTTGAAATCGAGGCGTTGCTTAACTGGGAGACAATGTAAGTCAGCGAGCACAGGGTGATAGGTGAACGGGACTTGGTGCGAGTTAATAAACGGGCAACTAAGTTTTGGATGACCTCAAGATTGCGTAGGATAGAATGTGTGAGGCCAGCCAGGAGTGTATTTAAATAGTCAAGTCTAGAGGTAACAAAGGCATGGATGAGGGTTTCAGCAGCGGATAAGTTGAGGCAAAGACGGAGACAGTCGATGTTATGGAGGTGGAAATAGGCGGTTTTAGTTTTGCTGTGGCTATAGTCGAGGGAAGCCAAGTATCTGGGACCTGATTGAACAAAGCGGGCAACTTTGTATCTCCTTAACCAATCGGATTGAAGTATTGTGAAATTAACAGAGCATGGATTGAGAAGAAAGTGTAAATTAGAGTGGATGAATTCAATGTCAAATCAGGTACAGAAAAGAGAAATAAAGAGAGGGAAAGAAAGATTGGATTAAGATAGAGAAAAAAAAACAGAAAGAAAAAGTAAAACCTTTTACATTTTTTAAATCTCCAATAATAAAACCTGAAGGAATGAGACTTCATACTTGTAATGGTTAATTTTCAGTGCCAGAGAGGTTTCTTCGCAGTAATTACCATTATCCCGTCATTAAAAGGGTACTTAGACGGAAATGGACAACACTTAACTTTCTATTGCGATTTTAGTTCATGTCTACCATGCAAATACAGCACGTTTATGCTTTTCAATGCATTTCAATGAGGCAGATAGTGAGATGCCATTTTCGCAAAGCAAATGGTTGAGCAGCGAATATTGGACAGCAACTTTTAGATTTCCGCTTTTAACTGCGTACCTGCCCTCGCCTGAAGTTGCATTTAAGTTGCATAAATAACGGAGAGCACTATTAGCTTCACTGTTATTTTGACACCAAATTATGGCCCATTACTTTCATTTATAATAATAATACAGTTTTTCACACCATGTAGTTCTCTCACATTGGCCTGGATTTTACTGTATTAACAACATCAAAGCCGTCAGTGCTTGCTGGGTAGAACGGACAGCAACTTCTGTCATCCACAAATGCGCAGTTAAATATGGAAATCCAGAAGTTGCTATCCATTATACCCTGCTCCTCCACAGGCTGCACTTTTGCAGTCTTCGCCGATAGAGTCTGCACAGAGATCACAGTCATGGTGTGAACTTAGGCTAATTACTCACTATTCTCTCTCTAAAAACAGCTGGAAAAGTTCTGACGAAGGGTCATCGACCTGCAATGTTAACTCTGTTTTTTTCACCACAGCTGCTGCCTGACCCACTGAAATTTCCAGCATTATCTGATTTTATTTCAGATTCCAGCATCCGCAGTATTTTGCTTTTGAAAAACTTAGGGCTTGTTCAGTCAGGAGTAACTGAGTTTTTATGGCGTAGTAAGTGATAATTACTGCTGAATTGCCTCTCTGGCCCTGAAAATTAATTTTATAAATGCGGGGTCTCATTCCCTCAGGAGAAAACTAATGTTGCAGATTTTTAAGAAATGTAAATCATTTTTTTATATGGTTTTTCTGATTTGCTCGTGTCTTTCTCTTAATCCCATGTGTATGTCCCAATCTTTATTTTGCTTCCTGTACAATGATTTAAATATAATTTATATTTTATATTTTTTACTTTCTACAACAGTCTGTGCGGCCCTGTGAGAATTCTTTAATCTGATTGATTGAAAAGCCTTCTTGCTGCTTTTCGTGCTCACAGATGCCATAGGTCCCCTGTTGATGGTGCCAAGTTCAACCATATGACGGATGACAGGAAGTCTCCACCTCCAGGTCCACTAAAAGTCTGTGCGCAACTTTACGCGAGGTGAGTGTCGAAAGCCGTTCCTTCACCACTCACAGCAAAATCCAGGCCATTAAATTAATTGTAGCAAAAATAAAGTTTTTTGTTCACATTTCAGAATTTCACTATTTACATATTCTTACTTGCGGAAGTGATACCTGTTTCTTTTCCTTGCCTAATTGATTCAGACCAATTTATCATTGTTTAGGATTCCGTTTGCTTCTGCTATCTCCCACATCTATTCCATTATGGATTCGCTCAACTGACTGTTTTCCTGCCAGATAACCCTGTTTTAGCTCTAAACAAGTCTTTCCCCAGATCCAACAGATGTGTAGTTACGTGACCCAGTTTTCCAGTTCCAGGTACTTAGAGTCAACAGCATGCCTGCTTGTTGGCATTTGTCTTAGGATGGTCGCAGCGAGGAGCGAGGCTTGGTATATGACAGTCACAGTGGTCTGAACATTAAGAATGTGTGGCTGGTACTCTCAACCTTATGCAATTATACAGAGAAGGGGAATTTAGATTGTTGGCACTGTACTAACTGGAAACATTTGACCACTCTAAAATACATTTGATGACATTTGACTGGGAAGTATCTAACAACTTTGGGTATATATTAAAACAATATTTACTTATTGTGTACTAAAATGCGGATTGCTTTTGAAGTGACTGGAGTGTTGGTGGTGTTTGATACCGTGGTAATTACACTAACTGGTGATGATACTTTTACTCCTGCCATATCAGTAGTTCGCCCATCAAGTTCAGAAGGGAAGAGTTGAAGTGTTGGCACTGGTACCCATGCTAGTACTGAATCTCACAATACCCAGTGCCTTCTAAAGGATGAGCAGAAAGATGGCCACTCTTTATTTGAGTGGGGAATTCTAACCCCCTCTTTCCCTCCCTCCCCTCCCCATTCACCAAGTTAGTGTCATCCTTTGCCTCCACTTTTACCTGTTTCCGCTTCTCCTCAGCGTCTTACTCTCAGAATGAGCACTCATGCTGAGATCAGTCTCTGCCCTTGCATGCTGGTTACAATTCCTGAACAGCTTTTCCTTGTTGCTCATACTTTACCTTGTGCTGGACAAATTGGGTCACAGTGCCACAGAAGGGAAAACTTTGTGAAATTGGAACAGCATTTTCTACTGTGGCCCTATTTATATGAAGTTGTCATCTTGCAACTAATCTAATACTGAACCAGTTTGATGTCTGGTTAGCACATATGGGAGGAATTTTCTGAGGGACAGGATTAACACCTGGTTTAACAATGGTGCTACCAGGCCTTTGCCATATGATTTTTTCCTTTTATATTTGTGAGATGTAACTACTTAAATGGTAACGCATCATCATTCTTATAGATGTAGGATGTTAATTAGGGTCAGTTCAGCAACACCAACTCATTTTATTTCACTGTTGCCCTGGTCCTCAGTTCTATATTCTTCGCCTCATTTGGTGATTTAACAAAAAAAATATTTTTCTTCCTTACAGTTAGCAAGAATCACAAGTTTCATCTTCTCATGGAGCTAGCCCACATATCTGATCCCTGTACAGAGGGACCTGGAGGTCCTTGTGCATGTAGCACAAAAAGTTAGCATGCAGGTACAGCAAGTAATCAGGACGGCAAATGGAATGTTGGCCTTTATTGCAAGGGGGATATAAAAGCAGAGAAGTCCTGCTACAACTGTACAGGGTATTGGAGAGGTCACACCTAGAGTACTACATACAATATTGGTCTCCGTATTTAAGGAAGGATATACTTGCATTGGAGGCTGTTCAGAGAAGGTTCACTAGATCGATTCCAGGGATGAGGGAGTTGACTTATGAAGTTAGGTTGAGCAGGTTGGGCCTATACTCATTGGAGTTCAGAAGAATGAGAGGTGATCTTATCGAAACATATAAGATAATGAGGGGGCTTGACAAGGTGGATGCGGAGAGGATATTTCCACTCATGGGGAAACTAAATCTCGGGGGCATGGTCTCAGAATAAGGGGCTGCCCATTTAAAACTGAGATGAGGAGGAATTTCTGCCCCAGAGAGCTGTGGAGGCTGGGTCATTGAATATATTTGAGGCAGAGATAGACAGATTTCTGAGCGATAAGGGAATAAAGGGTTATGGTGAGCGGGCAGGGAACTGGAGCTGAGTCCATGATCAGATCAGCCATGATCTTATTAAATGGCGGAGCAGGCTCGAGTGGCCAAATAGCTAACTCCTGTCCTATTTCTTATGTTTTTATCTTCTTATTCTCTTTTACTTTCTTCCAGCCCTATCTCGCCTTCCAATCATACCCCTTGCCACATTTTCACTATCCCCTCTGACCTTCCCCCACTGATCCTGAATGATTTGTCTTCAGCAAGGGCTTTAGCTCCATCCCCCTATGTCTAAACCCTCAACGAATTCTGAGCTTGACATGATGTTGCGCTCTGCTTCTACTATCTTCACCTCTGTGCCTAATTCTTTGGCCAGGAGTCTTCCCCCTGGAAATACGACTATTTTTACTGCCCTCCACCTTCTGATCCATGCGGAAGGCTGCTCCTGGCTTCAAACGCTGCTTTTTAAAATAAATTTAGAATTGCTGGCATGATATTGTCTATATCAGCTGCTCCACTTTCCTCCCTCATTTGAATCTATGTTCCGCTGAGTGTCCTCTCAACTCCCCTCTCTTTTTCTGAAATGACCATTCCATCTGCTCCACCACCCCTGCTTTCCTTCCAATGGCACCTTGTGCAAGCACAGGCGATTCAACACATGCTCATTCATCTCCTCCCATCCCATTGTACAGGTGAGATGACAATTTACGTCTACTTCCTCCAATTTGGTATCATGTATTCACTGATCTGGGTGGGATCTCCTCTTTGTTGGAGAGAGCGGGCCCAAAATTCAGTACCACTGGAAAGCTGGTGCTTCCCCCCCACCTTTTTGTGGCCATTAGTGCCAAAAGTTTTTCGTGGCTGGGCCACCCCATATTCAGCTCCAAAAGTGAACAAATGGGTTCCAGTGCTAATGAACCCTTCCAAAGTGGATTTGTCAGCGGTGTGGCTGTCTTAATTTGAGCGTTATCACCACTAAGAAATTCAGCATGCTAGTAAGGGTTGGTCAGGGTTTGCAGCAAGGCCCTGAGGGGGGAATGAGTTTGGAAGGAGTTTGGAATGAGTTTGGAATGAGGTTGGAAGGAGGTTGGAAGGAGGTTGGAAGGAGGTTGGAAGGATGGCTGGTGTAAGAGGTACAAAGAGAACCAACAGGTTCACTGATATGGAGCTGGAGACACTGATGGATGGTGTGGAGGACAGAAGAAGAATACTGTTTCCTGATGTGGGGAGACCTGGCAGACCGCCAGTACATAATGCATGGAGGGAGATTGCAGGGGAGGTGTCAGGCACCTCCATATATGTGAGGACACACCCTCCCAGGAGGGTGCTGGCCAGTCTGCACTTGGCTCTTCCAGGCCCAGAGGTGTTCCAGGGCATCCTAGAAGGACAGCTGTAGGTCACAGGCTACAACCACAGCAGCCTTCCCGGACCCATGATACAGCCACAGGGATGACAGTTGGGCATAGTGTTAGGGTAGTCACATGTAACAGGTGTTGTAGTGAGATGCACTGGGGTAAAAAATGAAACAGTATTGCTCTTTATGTTCTGTTTTTGCAGTGATTTGGATAATTGGATAAATCCTTATTTTTGACACATATATCTGGCCAGGTGTTTCATTTGGGAGTGGGCAATTCTGCGTGAAGGCATTCATTGCGATGGCCATTGAAAGTGGGACCTGAGGGGCCAGGTGTGGGTGGGATTATCTGAAGCGAGCAGCTATGAGACGCCGCTGCACCTCCCTTTCAGGGTTGCGATGGGGATGATGCTTCCTAGCTCTGGGGCGATGGGATCATCATCCTCCTCCTCCTCCTGCGCCTCCTCCTCCTCAGGTGGTACTGCTGGCTCGACCTCCAGTGGCTGTCCCCTCATAATGGCCAGGTTGTGCAGCATGCAGCAGACCACGACGATTATGGAGACCCGTTGGGGAGAGTACTGCGTGATGACACCTGAGCGGTCCAGGCACCAGAACCTCTACTTGAGGATGCCTATGCACTATTCAATAATGCACCTGATGGCACAATGAGTGGCATTGTATGCATGCTCTGGCGCTGTGCTGGGGTTCTGCAGTGGAGTGAGCAGCCAAGTGGACAGGAGATATCCCTTGTCCCCAAGCAGCCAACCGCAATCCTGATTCGGGCCGGTGAAGACGGCCGGCACACTGGTCTGGTGCAGAATGAACCAATCATGGCTGCTGCCTGGGTACCTCGCATCAACTTCCAGGATCTGACGCTGGTCACACACGAGCTGCACATTCAGTGAGTGGAAGCCTTTGCAGTTCACAAAAATCTCGGTGTGATGATGTGGCACCCTCAGCCCAACGTGTGTGCAGTCAATGGTACCCTGCACCCATGGGAAGCCTGTCATTTGGGCAAATCCAGTCTGCTGCTCCACCTGTTTGTCCCTTGTCATTGGGAAGGAGATGTACTGGACCCTCCTCCTTTACTGTGCATCTGTGACCTGCTGGATGCACCGCGTGCTGATAATTGGGAGACGTTGCCAATGTCTGCAGTGGCAGACTGGAAAGATCCCGTCGTATAAAAATTCAAGGCGATGGTGACCTTGGTCTCCACAGTGAGGGTGGTCCTGAGGCATGTTTGAGGCTGGAAATCTTCTCGCAAGACAATGCACAACTGCCTGAGTACTTCCGTCCGAAATCATAGCCTTCGTAGACATTGTTCATCAGTGAGCTGGAGGAAGGAGAACTGAGGTCTGTAGACCCTTTGAGGGTATGGCCTCCTTCCCCCACGCCTGCGTTGGCCACCTCCTCAGGCAGCTGCCTGCTGGCCATCTCCCTGGTCCTCCTCATTCTCCGGCTCCTGTGGAGGCTCTTGCTGGAAAGGCTCCTCTCCCAGTATTTGGAGGGGGTGGGGGCGGCAGTAACCCTCATCTCCTCCTGATACCATCTCCCTCCTGGCCACCCTCTCTAGCTGCAGGTCTGTGCACATCTGCACTCCCTTCTCTCGGTTGTGCAGCCATGGCTGCTGCCTCCCTCGTGCGCTGCCTCTCTACACAGTACGGACAGCGCCACCTTCTCCTGCGTACCGCCCTGCTTCTGACCAGGTGTACCAGGTATCGCCCTCTAACACTCTTCCCATCCTCAGGGTGAACCCTGCCAAGTAGATCTCTGCAGCCCACAGTGAGGCCTACAGGTCTCCACTAAACAGTCAGAAGTGAAAGTTATACAAAAGTCTGTCAAAACCTCTGAGCAGCACTCAGCAGGTTTAATGAAACCAAAACAATGAATTCAACTTTTTGCACTTTAAATTCAAATCAAAACTTAATGAAACTATTTTCTTGGCAAAGGGCCCCGATCGCGGCAACACTCCAGCTGTGTCGTGTTCGAGCACCAACTTGAATCCCTCGCGGGGACACTGCCTGAAGAAGTCCTACCTTTTTATAGCTGAAAATCAATGTTGTGGCCGTTTTCCAGTGGCGCGCCCGCTGCTTCCCTCATCGCAGAAAATCAACCTTTAAACTGGCTTCACTCCACCGTTTCCAGCAGAAGTGAGCACTGCTCAAAACCCCCCCAAGCTGAGGGAAGGGAAAAGTAGCTGGCCGCAGTGGAAACCCCGCGATAGCTGTCCATTCGGGGACGGTGAATTTTGGTCCTAGCAAATGCCTTCAAATGCGATCACGAGCTCCCTGTTATTTGCCACTTGAATTCCTGTCCCATTCCCACTCTGATTTGTCTGTCTTTGGCCTTCTACACTGTTGCAATGAAGTTCAATGCAAGCTCGAAGAACAGCAGTTTATCTTTCCATTGGGCACTTTGCAGCCCTCTGGGCTTAATATTGACATTAATAACTTGAGATCTTAACTACAGCTCTCATGTTCTCTTCAGCAGGAAGTGCTGGTGATGTGAGTTGAGTGTGCTGGTATTTCTGGGGGGAGGCGGGGGTAGGTGGTTTTGTACATGAGGTGGGGACCCTCATTCAGAGTGTACCTGTTGCATGCATGAATGTTTTTCCTCTCTCCCCTCCTTTATCCTCTTCCTTTTTAAATGCTGTTCAGCTGTAATATCTCCCAGTTCTGTTTAAATGCTGTTCAGTTGTAATATCTCCCAGTTCTGTTGCCTCCACGGATGCTGACTGAGTTGCTGAGGGCTTCATAGTTGCAGCTGTTTTTTTAGTTCACCACTAATTGCCATCTATTCTTTGTGCATTTGGATAATAATGTCCAAAAAGCTCTCATCACTACTTCGATCATTACATTTAGTGTCCAATTTTAAACAATGCTCATTGATACGGTGGGAGTCACGTCTTCAACACAGCAGTTCTCTTGCTGTATATTTATTAATTATTCAGAGAGAGAAAAATATTTTGACTGTCCTCCCTGTCCAAGAGGCCTCCAAGCTAGGCAAGACTGTCCACCCTCAGTAGGTGGAATTCTTCAATACCACTGATTAAGAAACTGAAATGTGTGAATGGGGAGTAGTGGCTACCACAACTACTTACTGAAATAGCACAGGCCGACTTGGTACAGGTATAAATAGTTAATAACATTTAAACTTATTTAATTCTCATCACTATTTAACTAACAAACTAATGATTGGGATGACTTAACAAAAATAGTGTCCTGCTTATATGTTTTCGGTGTTCATATAATGTGACATTTTATTTGAGGCTCAAATAGTGATAATGCATACTCTTGTTTTCCCAATTAATTGGTTTTGAATAAGTCAATATTAATTGGTATTTGACAACAAATGTAAATTGATAAACTGACTTCAGGAGGACATAGACAGGCTGGTGAAATGGGCAGACACACGGCAGATGCAAGTTAATGCAGAAAAGTGTGAAATGACTTTGGACAGGGAGGGCATTTTGGTAGGAAGAATGAGGAGAGGCAATAGAAACTAAATTATATAATTTAATAAAGGGTGCAGGAACAGAAAGACCTGGGATGTGTGTACACAAATCTTTGAAGGTAGAAGGACAAGTTGAGAAGGCTGTTAAAAAAGCGTACAGGATCCTTAGCTTTATAACCAGAAGAATAGAGTACAAAAGCAAGGAAGTTATGCTAAACCTTTATAAATTACTGGTTAGGTCCCAGCTGGAATATTGTGTTCAATTCTGAGCACCATACTTTCGGAAGGATGTCAAGGCCTTAGAGATGGTGCAGAGGAGATCTACTAGAATGGTACCAGGATGAAATATTTCAGTTACGTGGAAAGACTGGAGAAGCTGGAGTTGTTCTCCTTAGAGCAAAGAAGTTTAAGGGCCGATTTAATAGAGGATTTCATAATAATGAAGGGTCGGCAATCAGCGGACACAGACAATATTAACTTTCAAAATGGCATTGGATAAATACTTGAAGGAGAAAAATTTGCATGGCTGTGGGGAAAGGGCAGGAGAATGGGACTAATTGGATGGCTCTTTCAAAGAGCCAGCACAGGCATGATGGGCTGAATGGCCGCCTTCTGTGGCATATCATCCAGTGATTCTATATTAACCAAGTTCAACAAATGTAAACTCCACTTTTGTCAAATAGAACAGCTCTAGTCAATAAATTAGGCATTTTTAGCACCATCGTGAATTGAGGCCAATTGTGTCAGATGTTGCTTTGATGAATCCAGAGTTACACATTCTGCACATGGCCACTCTCCCCAGTGTACTCATTATAGCAGAAGCCTTTACTTATTTGCCTCAGGTACTGTAAAGTGCTTTGCAAATTCATGGTCAAGAAAGTTAGATCACAAACAGAGAAAAGTGCAAGCCCATGTTTTAAGTTATTTATTAGGATGAAATCAGTGGTAAATGTTTACGGAACGTGAAACATGAATGGGGATGTTAATGGAATAACCAATTATGTCTGGTCTGTCAAATACTGCAACTGTACACATTTCAATTATTCTTATTTAAGAATAGTACATTCAAAATGTGCTCTAGTACAAAACAGATTTATATTGGTAAGCATTCTTTTAGTTTTGATATCCATACAGAACTTGAATACTGAAAATGGAAACCGACCCAATTCGATGATTAAGAAATCAGCATTTGTTTTGGTAAACATGAGTGTATGAACTGTACAACTACATATTTAGTGAAAATTAGCTTTATACGTTTTAACAATACTAGTTTCCATTTACAATAAACCAGGAAATATTTTGGCTTAAAAAAATGTACTTAATTAGAGTACACAATATAGTCAAATAGACTACTTATTGCTTTCACTAATTAAAATTGTGAAGCAAAACTCAAATTAAAAGTTCGGAGTGAGAAATAATCGCCTGTGCAGTAACAAAAATTCAGATGTAAACTATAGCTCCATTCCTTATTCTTTATTCCCCATGGTGAAATGGGTTGACCTAGATAGAATTAGAGTCTTTGCTGCTTCTGTTTTTGGAAGCAAGGAATTTTGGTTCCATAAATTCTGGCTCAGTGTCTTGTGGTCGAGTGGATTTCTTTCGGTGTTGAGTGACAACACATAATATGGCCCAGATTTTGCTGAAAAACATTACAGTAATTTGACGCACACCATTATTAAAGCATAAATCGGCCAACAACTTGTAACGAGGAAGAGATACCCTATGAATTGTGAATTGCCACAAGTTGTTGGCCGATTTGCACCACGACAATGACATCTTGTGCTTAATCTCCTCGTGATCTTCATGAAGATGCTGCATTTGCATGTTAATTGTCCATTAAGCTCACCGCAGAAAGTTAAGTCTCGTAATTATTGGTATAAGTACCCTTTAAATGACATGGTAATTGTTAATGACTGCCAATAAACCTCTCTTGCCAAGAAAATAAACAACTTTAAGTGTGAAGTCTCAATTCTTCAGGTTGTAAATGGTTTTAGGAGATTTTAAAAAATGTCAATTTTTTTTATTTAACATTTTTTTTTACTTTTCTTTTCTGTTTTTTTCTCTCACTCTTAATCCAATCTTTCTCTCCCTCTTTATTTTGCTTTCTCTACCTGATTTGACATTGAATTCATCCACTCTAATTCACCCCCTTCTCAGTCCTTCCCCTTTCCCAATCCTTTAATCTTATTGGTTAAGCAGCTTCACTGTTGGTCCCGTCGTTCACCAAGGTCCCAGATGCCCTGTTGCCCTCGCCACACCGTTATCAGCTCACACTTCCAGCATTTGTAGGCAATTAAAAAAAAAACCCTAAACATGCAATTGTAAGTCCAACTAATGGGGCACGCTCCAGCAAGATCTGGCCTGTAGCATCTCACAGCACATGGGGACTTTTGTGATAAATAGATTTGACATTGGTGTTCCCTGACTCTCTATACAATGCCACCCTGACAGATTCACGCTGTGGCACTATAGCAGTGGTCAGTGGCTAGTGGTCAGATTTATTTTCTCAAATCAAAGCCAACCCTCTTTGATTAAATTCATCTATCACACTCACAAGAAAAATCAAATGTAGGAAGTGATAAAAATAATTCGAACTAATTACAGCATTATAATTAGGCTAGTACTTCTCTGTTTGCTGTGAAGTAGATCAAACATACTATATAACACTGAAGGGATTTAAAATTGAATACAGCTATGTTTCCAGTCTTTAACTGCATTTACTACCATAAAAACATCATGTTAAAATTATATGAATGGACTTCTAATAGTCCCGTCAAGACCACAGTAATTTCGTTTTGTTTCCAGGGGTCTCATCTGTCTCAATGAACATACTTTGGTAATGGTTCTGATGCTAGTGATTTGGGCAACTCATTTGAACCATTCTAAACTGTATCTTTATTCCATACACAAGTCACATTGTTGCAACACTACAAAACAAGTATTGTTATGTTGTAAAAGAAAACTGCATAAAACAGCTCGATCGTTATTTATGTTTACCTCGAGACCCACAGCACTGCCAATACCATCCTATACCAAACAGTTTCTGCAAGTTTCACCTTTGACCTCAGCTAGCCAGCCACATAAAAAGACTGTTGAGACTGTTTTTCAGCCCACCTTTGGAGCCCTTGATTAGGTTAGTGCAAGATGCAAAAAAAAAGAATGGATCAATATATTGCAACTTTCTCCAGCAACAGGAGTGGAGGGTAGCCAATGTGACCCCACTTTTTAAAAAAGGAGGGAGAGAGAAAACAGGGAATTGTAGACCGGTCAGCCTGACATCGGTAGTGGGTAAAATGATGGAATCAATTATTAAGGATGTCATAGCAGCGCATTTGGAAAGAGGTGACATGATAGGTCCAAGTCAGCATGGATTTGTGAAAGGGAAATCATGCTTGACAAATCTTCTGGAATTTTTTGAGGATGTTTCCAGTAGAGTGGACAAGGGAGAACCAGTTGATGTGGTGTATTTGGACTTTCAGAAGGCTTTCGACAAGGTCCCACACAAGAGATTAATGTGTAAAGTTAAAGAACATGGGATTGGGGGTAGTGTGCTGACGTGGATTAAGAACTGGTTGTCAGACAGGAAGCAAAGAATAGGAGTAAATGGGTACTTTTCAGAATGGCAGGCAGTGACTAGTGGGGTACCGCAAGGTTCTGTGCTGGGGCCCCAGCTGTTTACATTGTACATTAATGATTTAGACGAGGGGATTAAATGTAGTATCTCCAAATTTGTGGATGACACTAAGTTGGATGGCAGTGTGAGCTGCGAGGAGGATGCTATGAGGCTGCAGAGTGACTTGGATAGGTTAGGTGATTGCAAATGCATGGCAGATGAAGTATAATGTGGATAAATGTGAGGTTATGCACTTTGGTGATAAAAACAGAGAGACAGACTATTATCTGAATGGTGACAGATTAGGAAAAGGGGAGGTGCAACGAGACCTGGGTGTCATAGTACATCAGTCATTGAAGGTTGGCATGCAGGTACAGCAGGCGGTTCAGAAAGCAAATGGCATGTTGGCCTTCATAGCGAGGGGATTTGAGTACAGGGGCAGGGAGATGTTACTACAGTTGTACAGGGCCTTGGTGAGGCCACACCTGGAGTATTGTGTACAGTTTTGGTCTCCTAACTTGAGGAAGGACATTCTTGCTATTGAGGGAGTGCAGCGAAGGTTCACCAGACTGATTCCCGGGATGGCGGGACTGACATATCAAGAAAGACTGGATCAACTGGGCTTGTATTCACTGGAGTTCAGAAGAATGAGAGGGGATCTCATAGAAACGTTTAAAATTCTGACGGGTTTAGACAGGTTAGATGCAGGAAGAATGTTCCCAATGTTGGGGAAGTCCCGAACCAGGGGTCACAGTCTAAGGATAAGGGGTAAGCCATTTAGGACTGAGATGAGGAGAAACTTCTTCACCCAGAGAGTGGTGAACCTGTGGAATTCTCTACCACAGAAAGCTGTTGAGGCCAATTCACAAATATATTCAAAAAGGAGTTAGATGTCGTCCTTACTCCTCGGGGGGTCAAGGGGTATGGCGAGAAAGCAGGAAGGGGGTACTGAAGTTGCATATTCAGCCATGAACTCATTGAATGGCGGTGCAGGCTCGAAGGGCTGAATGGCCTACACCTGCACATATTTTCTATGTTTCTATGTTTAACTCCACTGCTCTTGTTCAAATAGTGCCATGGGATCTTTTTCGTCCATCTTGAACCGATGATTTTCTGACTCAGAGACAAAAGTGCTACCAACTTAGCCACAGCTGACACCTAAAATTAACAACCAAAATTAAGTACCTAAAATATCTGACACAAAGTAGTCATCACAGTGTGTGGTTACAAATATGTTTTACAATCAAGAGCCAAGACCATTATAGAGAGCATGCCGGGAGATCTCAGAGATGCAGTGATCGTGACCATTTATAAAAAAGGGGACAAATCCGACTGCAGCAACTACAGAAGAATCTCCCTGCTACCAGCCATGGGGAAAGTCATCGCTAGAGTCCTCCTCAACCGTCTTCCCCCCATGGCCGAGGAGCTCCTCCCGGAGTTGCAGTGTGGATTTTATCCCCTACGGGGCACAACTGAAATTATTTTTACAGCGCGACAGCTGCAGGAAAAAATGTAGGGAACAGCACGAGCCCTTATACATGGCCTTCTTCGACCTTACAAAGGCCTTTGACGCTGTCAACCACGGGGGTTTATGGAGCGACCTCCTTCGTTTCGGATGCCCCCAAAAGTACATCACCATCCTCCACCTGCTGCACGACGATATGCAGGCTGTGATTCTTACCAACGGATCCATCACAGATCCAATCCACGTCCAGACCGGGGTCAAGCAGGGCTGCGTCATCGCCCCAACCCTCTTCTCAATCTTCCTCGCCTTGCTCCACCTCACAGTCAACAAGCTCCCCGCTGGAGTAGAACTAAACTACAGAACAAGTGGGAACCTGTTCAACCTTCGCCCTCTCCAGGCCAAGTCTAAGACCACCCCAACCTCTGTCGTCGAGCTACAATACGCGGACGACGCCTGCATCTGCACACATACTGAGGCTGAACTCCAGGACATAGTCGATGTATTTACTGAGGCGTATCAAAGCATGGGCCTTACGCTAAACATCAATAAGCCTGTACTCGCTGCACAGCACTGCCCCACAGTCATCAAGATCCATGGCACGGTCCTGGATAATATGGATCACTTCCCTTATCTCGGGAGCCTCCTATCAACAAGAGCATTGACGACGAGATCCAACACCGCCTCCAGTGCGCCAGTGCAGCCTTCGGCCACCTGAGGAAAAGAGTGTTTGAAGACCGGGCCCTCAAAACTGCCACCAAGCTCATGATCTACAGGGCTGTAGTAATACCCACCCTCCTGTATGGCTCAGAAAGATGAACCATGTACAGTAGACAACTCAAGTCGCTGGAGAAATACCACCAACGATGTCTCTGCAAGATCCTACGAATCCCCTGGGAGGACAGATGCACCAATGTTAGAGTCCTCATCCAGGCCAACATAGAAACATAGAAACATAGAAATTTACAGCACAGAAGGAGGCCACTTCGGCCCATTGTGTCTGTGCTGGCTGACAAAGAGCCGCACAGTCCTTGGTCAGCAGCCCTAAAGGTTACATATAAGCCTATGAACAATGACGGAAAGGCAAAGAGCACCCAGCCCAACCAGTCCGCCTCACACAACTGCGACACCCCTTATACTGAAACATTCTACAGTTCATGCCGACCCGAGTCATGTGATCGCCTGGGAGAGGCAAAAACCAGATAAAAACCCGGGCCAATTTAAGGAGAAAAAATCTGGGAAAATTCCTCTCCGACCCATCCAGGCGATCAAAACTAGTCCAGGAGATCACCTGGCCGTATTCTATTCCCTGCAGTACTTACCATTATATCTGCGCCGTCCAACAAAAGGTCATCCAGTCTAATCCCAATTACCAGCTCTAGGTCCGTAACCCTGCAGGTTACTGCACTTTAAGTGCCCATCCAACCAACTTTTAAAAGTGGTGAGCGTTTCTGCATCCACCACTCTTCCAGGCAGCGAGTTCCAGATCTCCACAACTCTCTGCGTAAAGAAACCCCCACTCAAATCTCCTCTAAACCTTCCACCAACCAACTTAAAACTATGCCCACTCGTAATAGACCCCTCCATCAATGGATAGACCGTTACTATCCACTATGTCCATGCCCCTCAATATTTTGTACATCTCAATGAGGTCTCCTCTCAACCTCCTCTGTTCCAATGAGAACAAACCCAGCCTATCCAATCTGTCCTCATAACTAAGATACTCCATTCCAAGCAGCATCCTAGTAAATCTCCTCTGCACCCTCTCTAATACAACCACATCCTTCCTATAATATGGCGAACAGAACTGCACGCAGTACTCCAGCTGTGGCCGAACCAAAGTATTATACAATTTAAGCATAACCTCCCTGCTCTTATATTCTATGCCTCGGCCAATAAAGGCAAGCATTCCGTATTCCTTTTTAACCACCTTATTCACCTGACCTGCTACTTTCAGGGACCTGTGGACAAGCACTCCAAGGTCCCTTTGTTCATCTACACTATTAAGTGGCCTACTGCTTAATGTGTATACCCTTTCCTTATTAGCCCTCCCAAAGTGCATCACCTCACACTTCTCCAAATTAAATTCCATTTGCCACTGTTCTGCCCACCTAACCAGTAGATTGATATCCTTCTGCAGCCCATGACTTTCCTCTTCATTATCAACCACGCAGCCAATTTTAGTGTTGTCTGCAAACTTCTTAATCATACTCCTTATATTCAAATCTAAATCATTGATGTATACCAGAAAAAGCTAGGGACCCAGTACTGAGCCTTGCGGAACCCCATTGGAAAATCCTTCCAGTCAGAAAAACATCCATCAATCATTACCTTTTGCTTCCTACCTCCAAGCCATTTTTGGATCCAACTTGCCACTTTGCCCTGTATCCCATGGGCTTTAACCTTCATGACCAGTCAACCATGTGGGACCTTATAAAAAGCCTTGCTAAAGTCCATATATACTACATCGTATGCACTACCCTCATCGACCCTCTTGGTTACCTCCCCAAAAAATTCAATCAGGTTGGTGAACCACGATCTTCCCTTAACAAATCCGTGCTGTCTGTCCCTAATTAATCCTTGCTTTTCCAAATGCAGATTTATTCTGTCTTTGAGGATTTTTTCCAATAATTGTCCCTGTAATTACTCAGCCTATCCCTTTCTCCCTTTTTAAAAAGGGTACTACATTAGCAGTCCTCCAATCCTCCAGCACCATGTCCAGATCCAAAGAGTTCTGGAAAATGATGGTCAAGGCCTCTGCTATTTCTTCTTCTACTTCACTCAACAGCCTGGGATGCATTTCATCTGGACCTGGGGACTTATCTACTTTCAAAGCTGCTAATACTTCCTCTCTCACTATATTTATTTCATCCAGAATATCACACTCCTCCTTGATAGCAGTATCTGCATTGCACCTTTCCTTTGTGAAAACAGATGCAAAGTATTAGTTAAGAACGCTACCAACATTCGTCTCCATACAAAGATTACCCTCATGGTCTCTAATAGGCCCTACCCTTTCTTTACTTACCCTCTTTCTCTTAACATATTTAATTCGGGTTTTCCTTAATTTTACTGGCCAAAATTTCTCGTGCTCTCTCTTAGCATTCCTAATATCCTTTTTAATTTTGCCTCTTAACTTGCTATATTCCTCTAAATATTCTACAGTATTTAGCCATTGGTATATGACATAAGCATCCCTTTTTTTCTTAATCCTCCCCTGTAAGTCCCTAGACATCCAGCGGGCTTTAGAATTATTTTTCCCAGCCTTTTTCTTTAAGGGCACTGTTGGCCTGAGCCTTCCGGATCTCCTCCTTGAATGCCTCCCACTGTTCCGACACTGATTTACCCACAAGTAGCTGTTTCCAGTCCACTATGGCCAAATCACTCATTAACTTAACAAAATTAGCTTTTCCCCAATTCATAACTTTTATTACATGCCTATTCTTGTCCTTATCCATAACCAATTTGAATCTGACTGAATTATGGTCACTGGCAACCAAGTGCTCTCCCACTAATACCCCTTCAACCTGCCTAGCTTCATTCCCCAAAACTAAATCCAAGACCGCCCCCTCTCATGTTGGGCTTGCTACATACTGACTAAAAAAGTTCTCTTGAATGCATTTCATGAATTCCGCCCTCTATACCCTTCACACTAAATTTGTCCCAATCAATATTTGGATAGTTAGAATCCCCTACTATTACTACCCTATGGTTTTTGGACTTCACAGCAATTTGCCTACATATTTGCTCCTCTATATCTCTCTCCCACTATTTGTGGGTCTATAATACATGCCCAACAGTGTGATTGTCCCTTTTTTATTTTTCAGTTCGACCCATATGGCCTCATTTAATGATCCCTCTAACATATTCTCCCTCCTCACCGCTGTAATAGTTTCTTTAATCAGTACCGCAACCCCGCCCTTTTTTACCCCCCCCCTCTATCTTGTCTAAAAATCCTGTAGCCAGGAATATTGATCTACCAAACCTGCTCCTCTTTCAGCCATGTTTCTGTAAAGGCTATAATGTCATATTCCCAAGTGTCCAACTGTGCTCTTTGCTCATCTGCCTTATTCGCTATACACCTTGCATTAAAGTACATACCATTCAGCAGAGAAAGACCTCCTTGCTTATTACATACTAAGCCTTGTTTCCTCTGTCTTACAGATTTGCTTTCTAGATTCTTGCCATCCAATTTCTGCTTTACTTCCTTCCCCTTTGAATTCATTCTCAGGTTCCCATCCCCTTGCCAAGCTAATTTAAACTCTCCCCAACAGCACTAGCAAAACTCCCTGCGAGGATATTGGTCCCGGCACTGTTGAGGTGCAACCCGTCCGGTTTGTACAGGTCCCATCTCCCTCAGAAGCAGTCCCAATGCCTCAAAATTTAAAGCCCTCCCTCCTACACCAACTTTCCAGTCATGTGTTCATCCTCTCTATCCTATTCTTATTCTCATTAGTACGTGGCAATGGTAGTAACCCGGAGATTACTACCTTTAAGGTCCTACCCTTTAATTTTCTTCCTAGCTCCCTGAATTCTGCCTGTAGGATCTCATCACTCATTTTATCTATCTTGTTGGTCCTGATATGGACCACGACCTCTAGCTGTTTACCCTCTCTGCCCCCCCCCAAGATATCCTGCATCCGCTCTGTGACATCCTTGACCCTGGTACCAGGGAGGTACAAAACCATTCGGGAGTCACGTCTACGGCTGCAGAAACGTCTGTCTGTTCCCCTAACTATAGAATCCCCTATCACTAGGGCTGTTTTGTTCTTCATCCCTCCCCTCTGTGCAGCTGAGCCACCCGTGGTGCCTTGGAATTGGCTCTGGCTGCACTCCCCAGAGGCACCATCGTCCTTACCAATACTCAGAAGTGAATTTCAGTTTGAAAGCGAGATGGACTCATGGAGGAGCTCCTGCGCTACCTGGCTAGCACACTTACCATGTAGGTATATAAAAAAGAAAATGGTGGCTAAAGTAAATGTTGGTCCCTTAGAGGACGAGACCGGGAAATTATTAATGGGGAAATGGAGATGGCAGAAACTCTGAACAAATATTTTGTATCAGTCTTTACGGTAGAGGACACTAACAATATTCCAACAGTGAATAGTCTAGGGGCTATAGTGGGGGAGGAACTTAAAACAATCACAATCACAAAGGATGTGGCACTCACCAAAATAATGGGACTAAAGGCAGATAAATTCCCTGGGCCTGATGGCTTACATCCTAGGGTCTTAAGAGAAGCAGCGGCAAGGATTGTGGATACATTGGTTGTAATTTACCAAAATTCCCTGGATTCTGGGGAGGTCGCAGCAGTTTGGATAACTGCAAATGTAGCACCTCTATTTAAAAAAGGAGGCAGACAAAAAGCAGGAAACTATAGACCAGTTAGCCTAACATCTGTGGTTGGGAGAATGTTGGAGTCCATTATTAAAGAAGCAGTAGCAGGACATTTGGAAAAGCAAAATTCAGTCAGACAGAGTCAGCATGGATTTATGAAGGGGAAGTCATGTTTGACAAATTTGCTGGAGTTCTTTGAGGATGTAACAAACAGGGTGATGTAGGGAAATCAGTGGATGTGGTGTATTTGGACTTCTAGAAGGCATTTGACAAGGTGCCACATAAAAGATTACTGCACAAGATAAAAGTTCACGGGGTTGGGGGTAATATATTAGCATGGATAGAGGATTGGCTAACTAACAGAGGACAGAGAATCAGGATAAATGGCTCATTCTCTGGTTGGCAACCAGTAAATAGTGGGGTGCCGCAGGGATCAGTGCTGGGACCCCAACTATTTACAAACTATATTAATGACTTGGAAGAAGGGACTGAGTGTAACGTAGCCAAGTTTGCTGATGATACAAAGATGGGAGAAAAAGCAATGAGTGAGGAGGACACAAAAAATCTGCAAAAGGACATAGACAGGTTAAGTGAGTGGGCAAAAATTTGATAGATGGAGTATAATGTTGGAAATTGTGAGGTCATGCACTTTGGCAGACAAAAATCAAAGAGCAAGTTATTATTTAAATGGAGAAAGATTGCAAAATGCCGCAGTACAGCAGGACCTGGGGGTACTTGTGCATGAAACACAAAAGGATAGTTTGCAGGTACAGCAAGTGATCAAGAAGGCCAATGGTATCTTGGCCTTTATTGCAAAAGGGATGGAGTATAAAAACAGGGAAGTCTTACTACAGCTATATAAGGTATTGGTGAGGCCACACCTGGAATACTGCGTGCAGTTTTGATTTCCATATTTATGAAAGGATATACTTGCTTTGGAGGCAGTTCAGAGAAGGTTCACTAGGTTGATTCTGGGGATGAGGGGGTTGACTTATGAGGAAAGGTTGAGTAGGTTGGGCCTCTACTCATCGGAATTCAGAAGAATGAGAGGTGATCTTATCGAGACGTATAGGATTATGAGGGGGCTTGACAAGGTGGATGCAGAGAGGATGTTTCCACTGATGGGGGAGACTTGAACTAGAGGGCACAATCTTAGAATAACGGGCCGCCCATTTAAAACTGAGATGAGGAGAAATTTCTTATCTCAGAGAGTTGTGAATCTGTGGAATTCGCTGCCTCAGAGAGCTGTGGAAGCTGGGACATTGAATAAATTTAAGACAGAAATAGATGATTTCTTAATTGATAAGGGGATAAGGGGTTATGGAGAGCGGGCAGGGAAGTGGAGCTGAGTCCATGATCAAATCAGCCATGATCTTATTGAATGGCGGGGCAGGCTCGAGGGACCGTATGGCCTATTCCTGTTCCTATTTCTTATGTTCTTATGTTCTTATGATGGTCACCCACTTCCCCTCTACCTGCACGCCTTTAAGCTGCGCATGCTGCACATCCCCAGCTGACCACACTTGATCAGCTCCGCTGGGCAGGCCACATAGTTCGCATGTGAGGATCGAGACTCCCAAAGCAAGCGCTCTACTCGGAACTCTTTCACGGCAAACAAGCCAAAGGTGGACAGCAAAAATGTTACAAGGACACCCTCAAAGCCTCCCTGATAAAGTGCAACATCCGCACTGACACCTGGGAGTCCCTGGCAAAAGACCGCCCTAAGTGGAGGAAGTGCATCTGGGAGGGTGCTGAGCACCTCGCGTCTCGTCATCAAGAGCATGCAGAAATAAAGCATAGAAAGCGGAAAGAGCGTGCGGCAAACCAGTCCCACCCACCCCTTCCCTCAACGACTATCTGTCCCACCTGTGACAAAGACTGTAGTTCGCAGAGTGGACTGTACAGCCATATAAGATGTTAAGAGTGGAAGCAAGTCTTCCTCGATTCCGAGGGACTGCCTATGATGATGATGACATTATTGTATGTATGTGTGTTAGTGTATGTGTGTGTGTGTGTGTGTGTGTGTGTGTGTGTGCACTTGCACATGTTATATACAGAAGAGATGACTGAGAACATGTTACAAGATAGAACACTCAATTGTTTTGGGTAACATCAACTTTGAACCTTCACCAAAAAACACTTTCCACATTTAAAATTAGATTTGCCATAGCAACACTTCTATTTTGATGGGTTTCTCAGGGGAGACAGCAATCATCATGCAGAGGATAAGGAACATGCACCCAGTGTTACTTCTTGTATAAATAACGTGAGCATTGTACAGTGTCACATGATGGGGGGAAAATTGCGGTTGGAAGCTTCCTTTGTACGAACGCCCTCGACCCCCAAAAAACCTATGAAAGTACCTGGTGGTCCCAGAGGAACGGAAAGATCCCGATCGGAGGCTTAGATTCGATGCGCAGCGCATGGGAAGATGTCTTTCACGACGTCTGTACAAGTTGCAGTCACGTGGGCCTGGACCACCAATCACGATGCAGTATTCTAATTGATAAAAATGGGAGCTCTGTTTGTACGGATTGCCATTACTATCAATGAGAAAATCCCCTAAACACTGAAATACAGAATAAATAAATAAAACACTTCACATATTTAAAATTAATTGAAATTAAATGTAATTAAATGTTTTAGAAAAAATATATATTTTTGGGAATTTAAAAAAAAAAAGTGTTTTAATAGGGTTAAAAATAAACTTCCCTTAATAGACAGGGTTTTTAATATAAAAATGAGTGTTTACATTTTTATATATTTTAAAAGTGTTACACTGGTAAAAAGTAGACTATACGCAAATAGCCTAATCTCTCCTGTGCGGATGTCCTTCTCCCGGGAATGTCTAGGATCTGTGCGAAGAAATATTGACAGCTCGGAAAAGCTGGTTCTCGGCACATGCGCATCGCCACCCGAAAGCATCTTTTGCGAGGCCTCGCTGGGTCCGTGCGCACTTCGTCAGACCCGGTGAGACCGCAATTTTCGGACCAATGAAGTTATCTATTGCTGCTTCCTGAATAATCACCACTAATGTGCTTGATAATGTTCTGTGCCCAGAAACCAGCTGACACCAACTGAACATTGAGTACAAACCTTTTCTCTTCATGAAGGACATGGGCTTGATAATGAAGAGTCCTGATGGCCACATGGTACCACGTGCACCTGTTTGCACTCAGTACCTTGCCACCCAGTGAAAATTGTGCATCTGTCCAGTTGTCTTCTTTCCACAGGAAAAGTATTGAAGGTCTTGCCCCATGCAAACCTATCAGTTGTTACCTCAATACATGTGTGCACTGCAGAGTGCCTGTTGTTGCAGATGTCTATTAAAATGCTAATGCTGGTCCCCTATCATGAAAGCTTCTTGCTGGGGTAACCTTCAGTTCTATAGGAAAAGCTGCCCTTGATCCAGACGTTGAGCGCAAGATACTCTGCAGCCGATGACATTATTCTATGGCAGCCTGTCTTGTGAAGTGGAGGTGGCAGAGACAGAAATCCTCTGATGCACCAGGTGTGGATCCTGCAGTAGTGATGGTGTGGCCAAAGTGGGTCATGAATCATTGCATTGGCATTTATTGTCCCCTCACAAACTCCCCTTCCTGATTTCAATTTTGCAGTGCGTTTGGACCCGGAAAGATGGACCTAACTGTACCTCTTTGTAATGCTCGCAATGACCTAGAGTAATGAAGCAACATACTGACAGGGGAAAGAAAAACTCAAAAATCAAGTACTACCCATGAAAGTCAATCAATATTTGTGGCAAGATGCAATAAGAGGGAATTACTAATGCCCCATGTAGTGTATGAATAAAGTGTCTGACCAGATACTGTGAGCTCAAAGTAAAGTGTGACCTTAGTCTTTTATTGCAGGTCTCCAGAGTGCCTCGCCAACCTGTGAGGCCTCCTTAAGTACCAGGTGCTCCCAAGGGATTGTGGGATCCCTTGGGACTCCAGGAGATGAGCCCTCTGGTAGTTAAACAAGGTATTTACAGGTTTATACATATAACACCCCCCAAAATTGCCTGCATCAAAAACTTATTTTGTGGCTTTAAGATGCCTAGTTGAACTAGCCAAAACCCAGGACGCTGCACCCACTTTTTTATGGATGAGGCTATACTTTGGATGTATCCTTGCCTGATCATGTGATGTTCAGCACAACCGTTAAACTGCATTTTTGTCCTTAAATGCAGCTGCATACACAGTAGTACGGCCTCTGACCCTCTCCATCAAAAAATCTGGCACCATGTGAATCAGGTGCCACATTTTCTGACGCACATTTGCTACATGCAAGCTGGGTCCCCGCAAAATTCACCCTCTCATATCTGCCATGGTGCATCAAAACAAACTGGGCCATTTTCTGCAACTGAATCTCATTATTAGCTTGATATGTGTCGTAACAGAAAGAAAGGAAAAAGGATAGAAAGAGAATGAACACTTTGAGACACTATCGACACAAATGTTTCATTTTTATCACAGGCACTACTATGGAGCTATATGATAAGTTAATGCCAGTGTCCCTACCTATGCCTGGAACAAGTGCTTCAGTTGGCAGTCTCAGATGATGTTAGTCAATGATATGCTATTGCTGTAAAGCACAGCCCATTATTGCACCAAGACAGTCTGCCACTGAACCATCAAAATGAAAATATTTATCAAAGGTGTAATGCTATATGTGACAAATATTTAGAAAAGACAGGGTGAGTGCAAAAGGAGTATCAGAAAAAGCATTCCTCTGATAAAGAGACGCCTGAAAATTGTCACTGACAAATGGTTGGTACCAAAGTCAAAAATCTACAGGCCAAAGTAGCACTGTATGCGCCGAGAGGGTGGAGGTCACAGAAGTATTTAATGCAAACCTGGAGATGTGTGGATTTCGTACTCTGTGCCATAGATAAATCAAGGCCATTGGAGATGGTTCTAATACATAATGCCAGCTAAAGAGAGTACTACCAATAGACTAATGCAATTGAGATTCTTACTGAGCTTGATGGGGCAGATGTTATTTCTGAAGGAACTGCTTCAAACACATCTGAAGGTATGTTGATATTAAACATTTCCAATGTCTTTATGACTTGTTTAATGATTTGATTTGGAACATTCTGTACTTGGACAAAAATGAAAACAGATTCCATTTTACTGTACACACACATAATTCATTTAATAGCCAATATCCGTCATTTAGTAACCACATCCCTTGTTCATTACACTACATAGCACTGATGGGAAATTTCAGGAAGGGCCAGCCCCAGAGTGACTGCAGTCCTCAGCTGATAATTCAAAAAAACAAACTTGAGCTCATGCCAAACACTGCTCTTCGTGCAAATAGGATTACCATAATTACTTGTGTGTTTTGTTTGAGCACAATTTAAGTAACCGTGTAACATATATATCCACTGCATCACGGGGGTAATTCTAACTTTTGGCAACAGTGTAAAATGTGTGATACCAGATCGGCTGCCCATTAAACACCTCTTCCAATTTTCCTTTCCACTGAAGCCAGCCGGTCCAATCCATATCGCCTGTTTAACACTATTGCTAACAGTTCAAATTATCTCCATTGTTAGAGATAATGAAGTTTATCAGAGCGTGGCAAAGTAATCATTCTTGTAAAGGAGTCAAAGAAATGTGTGTTATTTCCAGCTGCCATATATTCTAGACTCAGACTAGGGCAATGTTTGCTTGGTAAAGCTGCTGTAACTCCTTGCAGCAGGGAGTAGTTTCTTGATGCTCCTACACAGTAGTTAAGTCACTCCTCCACATAGCTGACCTATCTCTCATGTGAGAACCAACATGGTTCATGATCAGTTGAGATCCTGCAGATAAAGAACCATTGACATCTTTTTCCAAGATTAGGACAATTCATGGTCATGACTTAAAGTAGGCCTGCGGAAGGTTAGCGCAACAGTGCATTGGTTGGGCGTGAAGAGGATGCTAAAAAGATGTGGAGGATAAGAACACTGCTCACCACTCCAATTTAACATTATGAAAGACAAGACCTTCACTCGTAGATTGTAGGTTCTTGAGAGCAACAAGGAGGGCAGGGCTTATAATTCTGTAAAGTGACTTAGAAATATAACTGATCAAACAAAGAATTTTAATAATCCTGCTAGCATTCGGTGTACAGAAATGGACAGATTAAAAGGAAACTGAGTTTGATTGATCCATTGCATAATTCCAAATTTGCTGAAGGGTGTTATCTTCGCAGTATCTCTGTTAAGTTTTCTTCTGCTGTTTAATGCTTGAAAACTAATGGGGAGAAGTCATTTTGTGCATTGTGCTATAATTATTTTTCATTGCTGACATAAACGAGGTGTACTCCCCACTGCAGGAATAGAATGTAATGATGTATTGGGGCAGTTCCACACAAAATAACTGATCACATGCTGTCTAGAAGCACTGATCCATCCTCTACGCATTGTAGGATTAAATACAGATTGGCAATGTAACAAATCACAATATTCGCTCTTCGACATAGTTTTGACCCGGATGTCATGACATGAAGAGTCAATTACTGTGTGATCCTCTTCTAAATTAGCTGATCTTGCAAGGCTAGGTGGGAGTCATGAATCAGGAAATCAGATGCACAGGTTAGTGCATCCGATTCGCAGACTGTGCCGTAGATTGTATCCTTATACAAACAGACTGTTGAGCCCTGCTGCCACCTCCTGACAGGCAAGGTGCACTGCTGTCTCGGAGGACAGTCCCCTCAAGTGCCAAACACGGCTACTGTCTTCCACCCATCTCATGCAGCAGCACATGCACCGTATGGTCATCACAAAGGGGTTAGGTGCAGTGATACTCTGTCACTGGCCCACAGACTCCATTTCATGTCTTCACATGGGCTCCCCTTTTCACAGTGCCATTAACTACTTTCCTTTCCCATCAACAGCCTTGGCAAACACTGACAAATAGCTCGAATCCATTTTGAACCTTCACAAGGGCTGAAATATTATTTACCCTCATAAGCAACAACTTACTGTTAATGGGTACACCCATTTAAATTTGAGTAGTGAGCCACATTTTGCACCTGCCCATTGGGTCAGCTATCAATGCAAGATCAAAGTTGTGCTGAAGCTTACACTAATTAGTCAAAAGCTCTGACTCTGCCAAATAGTGCGCTGTCAGCTCAGTATGCTGTGGGCTAGCTCTGACCTGGGAGCTTTTGGGGGAGCACAAAATACGGGCTCGTGAGGATGTTTTAAAACATTTAAAATAACTCCTCTGTCAAGTTTTACTTGTTTAGCATTCTTATTTTTACATCAACCTTTTTCTATTAGAATGTCTTCCCATATTACTGGTTTTAGACACTGCATAAACTGTTCTAAAGCCTTCACTAATACTGAAAGTCACAGCAGGTGCAAGAGGTATTTGTTCTTGAAGGATGTTACGTAGGCTGGTCAAATCCACCTAAGATTTTCATCAAGAATCCACAGAGACTGCTTTTAATGCTTGGAAACGATTCAGCATGCTGGCATCAGCCATTCACTCAAGCCAAGGTTGACAAGTAAATTGATGCCAGGGGCACATGATCCCTTCAGTGCCAGGGCAATATTAAACCATGTGAGGACTAATCCTTCAACTTGTCAGCAACATTTGTGGTCATCTTTATCTGGTCCAGCAGAGCTCAGACAGTCTGACATAATAAAGTTCAGTGGTGTGTGTCGAGACAGCTTGCTATAAACTGGCAATGGAGTCTCTGAGACCACTTTGGTGCTGTTATCATTGGCACTGAATGGACTTTCCCAGCAGTATGCCCATCAACCTTTAATGGCTTACCGTTGTTCAAGTTCACTCTTGTGACTTCACACAACACTATGTCGGAGAAGAAAGAGAGTGTACCATTGACTGGTACCAGCATCGACCCGTTGCCACCACAGGGAGGATGATAGATGCACACAGATCAGTACCAGTCCACACCAGTCAATATCAGTGACATAGCTGAATTACTGCCATCTGCTTAGTTCCCTGGAATCAAAGATATTTCCAAAATCCCTTTTGGAGAAATTAAGTGGCTCAGCACACAGGATGGTACAGCACTTTTACCAGTGCAAGATTTTCTGAGTTCCACCCTGAACTTGACATTGTAACTGCCCAGAGTTGACTACTGATGGTCCAAAGAGCACTGAGGGGTATTAGTCCCATCCTAAGCTTGAGCAGGGAAAGAAAGACTTGCATTTATTACAGCGCCTTTCACAATCTCAGGACGTCCCAAAGCGCTTCACAGGCAATTAAGTACATTTAAGTGTAGTCACTATTGTAATGTAGGAAACGCGGCAACCAATTTGCACACAGCAAGGTCCCACAAAACAGCAATGTGATAATGATCAGATAATTTAAAGGGCTAAAAATTCGCCTACCTTGCGCCCATACTTTTTGTGATATTTCACTGTTTTTGGCGAAAAACGGCGAACCGGGAAATTTGGAGAAGTCTTGTGCCGGCGGCTTTTAAGTACTGCTGGGGAGAGGACCGCTGGCATTCAAGACTCGATATAGCGCTTTCGCCAACAATTTGGCTCACATCACATGCGTAGTTAGGACAAAAAAATATGCCCGGAAAAACCTGCGTTGCAGCCCTTGGAACAGCAGTAGGTATGAAGACCTGCAAAAAAGGTAAGTGAAAGTTTTATTTTTTAATTTGTAGCGATTCGATAGTTAAGTGAATGTGAATGTTTTGTGATTTTTAATTTTTTAATTTTTGCAATTTTTTTTTTGTGTTTTCCGTCCTCCCAAGGCCTCTCTCGCAGTGGTATCGGTCCTGGAGAAAAGTTGCTGAAAATTTGCGGTTTGCGCCACGAACCCTCGTGCAACACCGATATTTACCGCTGGGCGAACTGAAACCCGAATTTTAGGTCTCGTAGCGGTAGCGGAATCATAGCAATATTTTTGGCAAAAAAATACTGTTATTATCAAAAATAGAATTTCTAGTCCAAAGTGCTTTAGTAATGTTGATTGAGGGTTAAAAATTGGCCAGGACACTGGGGATAACTCCCCTGTTCATCTTCAAAATAGTGTCATGACATTTTTTGCATTCACCCTCGGCTTAACATCTTATCTGAAAGATGGCACCTCCAACAGTGCAGCACTCCCTCAATACTGCACTGGAGCATTAGCCCAGATTTTGTGCTCAAGTCTCTGGAGCGGGTCTTCAACCTACAGCCTTCTAACTCAAAATTGAGAGTGCTACCCGCTGAGCCACAGCTAACAGAGTGATGCCAAAGGGGATTAACTTCTTCCGCCTAGTGGGAGCAGGGTTAAAATACATATGCAAGATCCTGATACAATTTTAATGGCCTACTGGACAGATGTGTGCCATCAATGCTCTGCTCAGTGAAGGCTGGTGGGAAAGAGGAAGAAGCCCCATAAATGCAAGTCTAGAATTATTTTTGTGTGGCAAGTTGAAGGAGTGCTCCTCCTCAGACAACTGCTGCCCCTATGTCTCCCCACTGTGAGCACACTCCCCATCTCCCCCCGCATCCCAGACTTACATTTCTGCCAGCTGGGTCAGCCTCAGAGCCATCTGATATTGCGTCGGCCCAGATAATGAGGCCTGGCCCTCAAAGTAAAAGGGTCTCCCACTCCAGGTATCGGGCAGCCAGCCTACCTGCCCCACTGTCCGGCCGCTCAATAGTTAAAACCATCCCGTCATCTCTCCGAACCCATCACGAACATGAGTAGCTTCTTGCACTCTGCTGGAGGGAATCCTCACGGGTGCTGGAGTCTGAGTAACAATGAAGAGAGACCATCCCTTACATTCTGTTTGCAAAATTGAAAGAAATTCTTTTCATCACTTCGTAACCTCTTATTCAAAAACATTTTACCAATCTAACTGAGCAATTTATTTCAAGCTGGAGTTATAGAAAAGTACTAATGGGTTAGGAAAGGATGATATTTTATTCCTGTTACTTCCTGGACCCAAAACATAAGCCCCTTAAAATAAGAGAAGAGAATTATCTGCATGTTTCCATATTACGTTCTGAATCCATTCTCTACCAAATATAAAATAACTTTCCAACTTTAACTAAAAGTGTTTTAGCAGAGAACGCCAGAAAAATGCTGTGTTTTATCTCGGTTTCTCATTAATATTTATTGTATTTAATGTTGTATTCAGTAATTAGATTGGAATATAACACACATTAGTTTACAGAACAATTTACTTTGAACCTAAGGTATTTTTCAAGCAATGTACTGGAACTTCTAAATGCAATTGAATTACATGTATTAAATTGTATTCAATTGAAGATCGGGGTGATCTGTTATTGGAAGGCAGAATAATCACACATCAGATGCTCATGAAATACTATTAAATCAATTATCACAGCATAAGGTGTCCATTATTTATAAGCTTTGTGAGATCTTGATCCTAAATTGGTAGAACACATTTCCCATAGTTTGAGCTCCTGTTGTGAAAAGTAATCCCATAATATGTCATCTGGAATTCTTAGCCTTATAGACAGATTTATTTGGACACGACCCTAATTTGTCTAGTGAGGTCTCTTTGGATTTATATTTTTTCAATGTACGTCTTATGCCCATGAATTTCCCTTAAAGGGTTTTTGTCTCCGTGTAGCCTTTTATTAGCCAAGAAAGTTGCTGAGCTGTCACCTTCTCCGTAACTTCAAAACTAATGTTACTCTGTACTGCGCTTACAAAAGTTCGACTTGCTGCAGGGTAAAATTCACACGTGGTCTTCATAAAATCCAGGTTTTATATCAGTTGACTTGCATTTGCCATATTTTTTGTAACAGATCAGTGGCAGAATTATCTATCCTTGACTAAAAAATATTGCGCATCAAATCTTACTCTATGTAATAACGTAAAGGTAAAAGCACAGAGGACATATTTTCCAGAAAATAATCCTCTCTCCAAGTGGTGACATAATAAATCAAAACTACAGGGGAATGGGATTATTAGTGCTGAAGCACAATGATTACTTTCTCAGTAAAGTAACCCCCGCTTATGCTACCCTTTAGGCACACCATTTTTGAGGAAAAATTATAAAGTGCAATGCTCCTGTGACATTCATAAGTCCAGATGGCTCAAGGTCATTTGACATCATAGAAATGACTTAGGTGAAAAATATGCTGCCCTCCAGGCCCACCTAGAACTACCACTGCTCTATATAGCATACAAAATTTTTCTTCCACAGTATCCCAGAGTTCAGCAGCACTAAGTTTAATAAGGACATTGCCTCAAGTTTGGGGTACAGGGGAAGGGCAACAATTTGATTCTTTGCTTTTGGTCTCAATGGATCTCTTCATGTCCATAGGTGATGATCATTTCAAAGGCAGCATCAGTTTTTCCTTCGCCTGAGGTAATTAATTAACTGAATTTGATGATGCCAAACCTTAAGACGTTTGTTGGCAAGTTCTCAGGGATCATCAGCTGAGAACAGACAAAACTCATTAGATCACAGATGATAAATTTAAAATGTTGAACAGTCTGTGCTTTTGAAGTTAGGACCAAATGCAAGACAAATATCTTTATATTTTTGTTGCTCAGCCAATCACACAGCAAGATCTTCACGAAACAGGAGCAAAGGCAGACAAATGTGACAAGGGTCAAAATGAATATCTCTGTTAGACCGCTTTGAATGTGTAACAGACAACTAATTTTAACAGGTGGGCAAGCATTCCTGATAGTCATGTGAACTTGTTGATGAGTTAGGCCTACTTAATGTAAAATAAACTACTACTGTAAGATTGAAATTACAGTATGAATAAAATAATGGGAAATAACATTTTTCTTTTTTTTCTTTGTTAAGTATAAATCCATAAAAATAAGACCTATTCAATTACATTCTTTATTTTTGAATACAGCTGTCATGACAGGTCACCAGTTCAAATCTAAAAAAAAATGTTTTTCTGTCAGGCCCCTAAAATGCAGACCTTTTCAAGCGAGTTTTAGCCTCAGTAAATAAGGGATTTCAGAAGTGGAGTTCGCAGACATCAGAGACCATCCGTGGCAGTGCACATCTGGCCCTATTAAAAGGCTCCTCGTGTAGCAGTAACCTCCAGGGACTGCAGCATCCCCGTTTTAACACAAAGCAAGAATGCTACATGATGCAGAAGTTTTTGATTTTGTTTTGGCTCCCTGAGGTGGGCCTTCAAATGATTCAAAGCTTTTATAGCTTCCCTTGAGATCAATGGATATGCAAGAAGAATGGAATCTTCCTGTCATCAAAGTAAATTCCTCTCTTTACCAATATCTACACACCCCGGTAATGCCAAATGATAGTAAAATACACAACAGTTGGAGACTTAAATGATACAGTGAAGTCTTAAATTAGATATTGTGTAGTAGAATCTTACACTAGACAAGCTTCCATTTTACATTTCACTTCTGCACTCACTATAGTCCTTTCAATTACTCCCCATCATCAAGTTTAGATGAGGCAAAATTTTAACAAGAAAGACATTTGTTTAGTGAGACAACATGTGGTAGTTTTATCAACTAAAAACTAATTGTTTCCGTGAGCATTACTTCATTTATATGCACATACCTTAAGGTTTAGCATGATCAAATTCAGTTAATACCAGAGGGACAGAGAATGAGGGAGACCAAAAGGTTGCTCTTTTACTGACTATCTTAGGGGGAGGAGACTTGGGTAGAACAACAAACTTTAACAATCACCTATTCGCCGATCCCTCCCCCGCACCCTCAAGGAATATTTCATGTTGGTTGCAATCAGTACTCCACTATTAACTGTTACTAGATGGGAAGAATAAACCTATATTATAGCACTTTGTGGTGACACATATTAATGCTCCAAATCATTGCTCTACCATGCAGTTATCTTGTTTATCTTGCCTCCTGCAGCTATCACTGAGCAGAAACTCAGCAGACTGGGAGAGCTACAGAAAGCAACAAAGGGTTACAGATTTGTTAAATGAGGATTGTGTACAAGTTTTCATAGTGGAAGAAGAGGACAAAATAACAGCAGTACAAGGGAACCTAAAAATAAGTCAAGAATAGGAACATAGTAGATTTAATATAAGTAATGGCATTGTAATGGAGAAAATAGCAGGACTTAAGAAACAAATTTCAAGATCCTGATGGTTTCCACCCCAGAATATTAAAAAAATCAGGTGATGAAATTGCGGATGCATTAGTTATAATTTTACAAAGTTCTCTAGATTCAGGAATTGTGCCTTTGGATTGGAAAATTGCAAATGCCATTTCATGACAAATATCAATTAATCAAAGTGAGTAAACATGAATTTTTGATGGATTGGTCATATTTGACTAATCTAGTTGAATATTTTGAGGAGGTCACTAACATGGTGGTTGGAGAGTTTCTATGGACATTGTCTATATGGACTTCCAGAAGGCATTTAATTATTAGCAAAATTGAGAGTGTACAGAATTTGAGGTAATCTTGTGAAATGGGTGATAATTAGTTGTGAGGTAGGAAACAGAGAGTAGGGATATAGGGCTAGAATTTCCCCGTTTTTTGCATGCTTAACGCCTACTTAACATCCATTTTACTGTTGAAATTACATATAATGCCCATTTAGCCACAAAATGGAAACTGTCGGTCATTTTTCGGAAACTTATCACTGAGCGTTACTTTCCCCATGTACGTAACGTTGAGAAAAAATAATACTGCCAGGCCACTTTTTTGGGGCGGAATTCCGCTATCTGCGGAATTTACTCAGTCATGATGGCGAGCTGTCGGGATATGTCCCCCAATGCTTCAATGACCTAGTCACTAATGTCTACAATCCTCCTGGACAACTGTCCCATCTCTCTGCTCTCATGTGGCGCTCGTAGACCAACCATGCCGCGTCCACGAGTCCTTTGCGTGGTCGACGCCGTCCTGGTGACAAATGGGGTGCCCTGTGGAGAGGTGCTTGGGGCCAGTACCTCCAGAGTAGAGGCAGGAATGACTGGTGGACCACTAGATGGCCTTGGGGTGGAATGGCTTCTGGAGCATGGTGATGCAGGTTCCTCGAAGTCTGCGCTCTCATCATAGAGAACAGGCGCAGTGGATTGACGGGCGAGAATCGGAGCTCCTCAGCACCAGATGTAGGATCGTCTGAAGAGTCGGGCCCCGTGCCCCCACCTTTTGGCCTCTGTGGTCTTGCCTGGGGCTGCGCTGCTGGCTGAGCTGCAAAACACAAATGAGGTTATTAGAGGAGAAGGGGGTGCTAGGGTCACAAGGTGAGTCCAGCGCTACACACAGCATATGCACGACAAAAGCACCACCACTCTCAAAATCATCACAGACATCACCTTTCATGACCATCAACACATTAGCATTGCAATGATTTTCATTAGGCCAGCATTATTTCGAGGACAATTTTAAATATCATCGATCATGATTGTTCAGATATGAATGGGTGTGGCATCTATTGACTTTACATTACACAATGGTGTAAACTTTACTCACGTGGCATCACTTCAGGGTCTGCGGATGCTTGCGTGGCTGTCCGGGTGTGCTTCCCCACGAGTGCGAGCACCCGCTCCTCCATCTCAGTGATGTCGCTGGGGACTGGTGGCCCCTCCCTCATCCGTTCGCCTCTGCGCGGACCTCATCGTTGATAGCTCCTTCTGTACTGTCACAGACACTGATACAACACATAACCGACAGATGTAATCATGACTATTATGATTATTATCATTCTTTACCTAAAGACATACTCCGTGACCGCAAGTTTTGAGTAAAACATTCCCGGTAAAAGTGAAAGACCTCACATCTGCTGATAGTCATTCATGACTGTTACAAATCAAATTATATAAATACATAAGTACATGTAAATCAATGTAATACTTACTCTTGTGGATCCCACCAGGTCGTTTCATCGTGTGTGGCATTGGTTGCCCTCACGCACCTCGTTGGTCGCCGACGAGACCACCTCTGCTATCTCGGTCCATATCGTCTGGTAGGCCTTTGGGGTGAGCTTCCCTGCAGTACTTACCATCGTATCTGTGCCAGCCAACAAGAAGTTATCCAGTCTAATCCCAATTATTGACTCTAGGTCCGTACCCTGCAGGCTACGGCACTTTAAATGCCCATCCAAGCATCTTTTTAATGTGGTGAGGGTTTCTGCATCCACCCCCTTCCAGGCAGTGAGTTACAGACCTCCACAACCCTCTGCATGAAGAAACCCCCCCCCTCAAATCCCCTCTGAACCTTCCACCAACCATCTTAAAACTATGCCCCCTCGTAATTGACCTCTCCACCAATGGAAATAGGCCCTTGCTATCCACTATATCCAGGCCCCTCAAAATTTTGTACACCTCAATGAGGTCTCTCTCAACCTCCTCTGTTCCAATGAGATCAAACCAAGCCTATCCAATCTGTCCTCATAACTAAGATTCTCTATTCCAGGCAGCATCCTTGTAAATCTCCTCTGCACCCTCTCGAGTGTAATCACGTCCTTCCTATAATACGGCGACCAGAACTGCACGCAGTACTCCAGCTGTGGCCTAACCAAAGTTTTATACAATTTAAGCATAACCTCCCTGCTCTTATATGCTATGCCTTGGCCAATATAGGCAAGCAGTCCGCATGCCTTCTTAACCACCTTATCCACCTGGCCTGCTACTTTCAGGGATCTGTGGACAAGCACTCCAAGGTCCCTTTTTTCATCTACACTATTAAGTGGCCTACTGATTAATGTGTATACCCTTTCCTTATGAGCCCTCCCAAAGTGCATTACCTCACACTTCTCCAAATTAAATTCCATTTGCCACTGCTCTGCCCACCTAACCAGTAGATTGATATCCTCCTGCAGTTCATGACTTTCCTCTTCATTATTAACCACACAGCCAATTTTAGCATAATCCGCAAACTTCTTAATCATACTCCTTATATTCAAATCTAAATCATTGATATATACCAGAAAAAGCTAGGGACCCAGTACTGAGCCCTGCAGAACCCCACTGGAAACATCCTTCCAGTCACAAAAACATCCATCAACCATTACCCTTTGCTTCCTACCTCTAAGCCAATTCTGGATCCATCTAGCCACTTTGCCCTGTATCCCATTGGCTTTAACCTTCATGACCAGTCTACCATGTGGGACCTTATCAGAAGCTTTGCTAAAGTCCATGTATAGTACATCGTACGCACTAACCTCATCGACCCTCTTGGTTACCTCCTCAAAAAATTCAATCAGGTTGGTCAAACATGATCTTCCCTTAACAAATCCATACTGACTGTCCCTAATTAATTCTTCCCTTTCCAAATGTAGATTTATCCTGTCTTTCTGGATTTTTTCCAATAATTATCCCACCGCTGGGATTAGGCTGACAGGCTTTTAATTACGCCTATCCCTTTCCCACTTCTTAAACAAGGGTACTGCATTAGAAGTCCTCCAGTCCTCCAGCACCAAGCCCAAATCCAAAGAGGACTAGTAAATGATCGTCAAGGCCTCTGCTATTTCGTCTTTTACTTCGTTCAACAGCCTGGGATGCATTTTATCCAGGCCTGGGGACTTATCTACTTTCAAAGCAGTTAAACCTCTTTTGTTAAATATTTTACATATTCTGAGCCAAAGTAGCTTATAATACTGAATCAGATGTGGCACAGGAAGAGAAAAGCTTGGTAACTGGCCTCAAGACCCATCGAGAGTAGCTCTCTTGAAATGAGGGCTTAAAACCCCATGAATATATGTACAGATCTACGCATGCATCATATGCTGAATGAATCATACCAATGTCATGCATCACAACATCCCAATATGACTATAACAGTCGCATATGTTCTCTTCACAGATGCAGTCTGGCTGCTGATGCCTTTAGGAACAAGAAGATTTGCAGCAGGAGGAATGTTCTCCCTCGTAACTTTAACCAATATTTCTCTTAATAGATGTCCACTATGTATTTCCAGCATATGTATTCTTTTATTTTCATTTAAATGTTTAATTATATTCCCTATGTATGACAGTATAAAAATTCCCACTCATAACACCTACCTCTTGTTAAGGCACATTATAATTTAATTCAATCCCCACAATTGATGAAACCTGTTTCGTGAGTCGTTGCACAGATTGGGGGCAATTTCTGTGCACGCGGTAAAGGATCGGGCAATGGGTAGCTCGTGCAGGGTGGCTACCCAGAGAAGTCACCCAGTGTGGAACATGATGGATTTTCATGGTTGGCCCTCATTACAATGCGGTCAGTGGGCTGCCAGCCCGAATGGCATTCTCTGCAGACAGCTGGCCAACATGATATTGGGAGCAAGTGACTGAAAGAGTAATCACGATATGAGAGATAGGGAAGCAGGCAGTAGAGAAGGAAAGATGGGCAACTACCTGAGTGGGGGGTGGTTGCGGGGGCGGGGGGCGGGAGGCAGTAGAGGCAGTAGCAAACAGAGCAACTTAAGCTCTCAAACAGACTTGAGGTTTGAGTTTCCTGTGGGGAAAAAAGGGGACTCTGGGCAGAGCCATCAAATATCAATGGCACTGACAATCAAGAGATGGCTGAAGAGACAGATTAACAACATAGCTGGAAATATAGTAGTGATAGGTGATTCAATAGTTAGAGGGGCTGACATGATCATTTGAAATCCTAGATGCCTCCTTTTGGTGCCTCCTAGGTGCGCGGATGAGGGGCATATTGAATAGATTGAAAAAGATTTTACTAAGGGTGGGAGAGCAACCAGTTATGATACTCCATGTGGGAGCCAAAGATACAGGTAAAGAAAGGCCTGGTCATAGAATCATGGAATCTTACAGCATAGAAAGAGGCTATTTGGCCCATTGTACTTGGGCTGACTCTTTGAAAGAGCTATTAAAGTCCTGTAAAGTTAGTTCAGGAAATTAAGAAACAGGTTTCGAAGCAGCACTTTGCAGATGGTAATCTCAGGATTAATTCCCCAGCCATGTGCTAGAATAATGGAGGACAGGAAGATTAGGGAAATCAATACATGGCTAAAGGAACAATGCCAGGAAGAGGAATTCCACTCCATTGACATCAGTTCTGGGACAGTTGGGAGGTATTCCAGAAGGATAGGGAAAATCTAAACAGGGAGGGTGCAAAAGGACTGGCAAAATTGTTACATAGTTTAAATATATTATCATTAACCCAAGAGTCGGGTGGGGAGGAAGGGGCTAGGAAAATAAAGTCACCTGAATCAGCTAATCGTGAAGGGAGAAATAGATGTGGAGAATATTCATGTAGAAAACAAATTACCAAGAGGGATATGGAGTAAACTCAAACGATGAAGGTAGGAGATAGCTTGGACAAAAAAAAAAGTAAGTGTTGGTTGAGGGATAAATATTGGCCAGGACACCAGGGCAAACTCCTCTGTTCTTTGAAATAGTGCCATGGGTTCTTTTACATCCATCTAAGAAGGAAGACCGAAGCTCCTCGGTTTAATGTCTGATCAGCAAGTTATAGGCATTCATGCCTGGCAAGGGCCCACAAACAGCAATTAGATAAACAGCCAAGTTATCCATTTTCTGTGGTGTTGGCTGAGGGCTGAATGTTTGCCAGTGCACCAAATGAATTCCCTATTCTTCCTTGAAAAAATGCCATGGGATCTTTTATGTCCACCTGAACAGGTAAACACGATCTCAATTTTTATTGCCTCATTTGAAAGAGGGCACGTCTGACAAAGCAGCACCTCCTCAACAATGCACCAAAGGGTCAGCCTAGATCATGTGCAGAGATTCAAAAGTGGAGGTTTGAATCCACAACCTTCTGACTCAAATGCAAGATTTCTACGATTGTGCCAAGCTAGCACTTGCATGAGACTCCCTGCAAGATGTAATCTCACTCCATTTTATTTTGGAGTCAGTACTTGCCTTGACATTCAATTTAAACTCCACAAATTTAGCATCGTGAAACTGAAATGGCTTTGCACCAATGCGAAACTAAATGAAATATTTTAATGATGTCAAGAGGGTTGCCATGAATACGAAAGCTCACAACTGTGGATTCAAATGAAATGGGGAAAAAGGAGAACTGAGTTAGTAACTGAATAAATTGCACAATTCTCGTAAATGAGGACAAGCCCCACAAATCCTCTGATAAGGTTTAAAAAAGTTAAAGGTATGCACAACATGAATGTAGATAAAAATGTAAAACACCAAAAACACCAATAATCTTGACAAGAAAAATAGCAGTAAATATATATATTTAACGTACAGGATGAAAAAATAATTAATCATAACCAATTATTGATTAACCCCCACTTCTGTAGTTTTTCAACCTATTACATATTAGCCTTTGTGTTCATATCATACGTTCATTGTCTTAAAAACAAAATCATTCCGATAATCCATTCAGTGCCAATAAGCCTGAAGTCTTAAAGAATTATTGAAGAAGCAATAGCAGGATATTTGGAAAAGCATAATTCAGTGAGGCAGAGTCAGCATGGATTTATGAAGGCGAAGTCATGTTTGACAAATTTGCTGGAATTCTTTGAGGATGTAACGAACTGGGGGGTTGAAGGGAAACCAGTAGATGTGGTGTATTTGGATTTCCAGAAGGCACTTGACAAAGTGCCACATAAAAGGTTACTGCACAAGTTAAAAGTTCACGGGTGTCATGTATTGATGCTTGGGGTCACTAGACACCAGGGGGCGCCACTGTTGGAGGTCATCAGGCTGTACGCACGTGTGTGCGGCCCTGGTATATAAGTGCTGGTACCATGTCTTGTAGTCATTTTGGGCATGAATAAAGTGGACCAGGTTTACACCTGAATGAGTTTACAGTAACAAGTATTTTGAGTCATTATATACATAAAATTTGGTGACGAGGTAACTTAAGAACCTTCGCATGCACAATGGGCACAATTAGAATTCTGGAGAGATTCATGGATGGTGAGGATTGGGTGGGTTTTATTGACCGCCTGGATCAGTATGTTGTAACCAACAACATGGCGGGAGACAATGACGCAATTAGGCGTCAGGCAGTTTTCCTCACTGTTTGTGGTTCAAGAATATATGGCCTCAGGAAAAATTTGCTCTCATGTGCATGTCCAACGGACAAAGAATACAATGATTTGTGTGCTTTGGTACGTGACCATCTCAAGCCAAATGAAGGGATCATCATATCACTTATCACTTCTACACAAATGTTCGTGCTGAGGGCCAGGATGTGTTGGGATTCGTTGCTGAACTGCGACGTCTTGCTGAGCCGTGTAAGTTCGGGACCGTGGTGGAAGACAAGCTGCGAGATTTCTTCGTGATGGGCATCAACCATGATGTAATTCTCCGGAAGTTATTGGCTGCAGAGACGCTGGATTTGAGCATGCGTGCATGACGACTGATGATAATTTGAGGCAGATATCAGCCAACAGTCGGAGCTCCACGGCAAGTACTGTAAACAAGATTGTGTCATCGTCTGGCAGAGCTGATTATGGTAGGGCCTACTCGACTGCTTACATGAAACCGTAGCTGCTCAAAGTCTGTCAACTGGTATGAATTCTATTTCACTCTGTTGGCGTTGTGGGGACAATCATTCGCCTCATCAGTGTCAGCGTAGGCAGTAAATCTGTAACATCTGTTCCAAAGTGGGGCATTGTCAGAGAATGTGCCCACAACTGAGCAAGCGTGCTGCCACTCATCACATTGGTGATGATGACCAGTCTAGTACTGGCCGGGATGCACAACCCGAGGAAGAAGTGTATGGTCTGTATTCGTCGTTGGGAAAGAGCCAGCCGATAATCGTTAATGTGAAACTGAATGGCATGCCAGTATCGATGGAGCTGGACACGGGTGCAAGTCAGTCGATAATGTCAGTCAAAGGACATAAAAACATAGAAACATAGAAAATAGGTGCAGGAGGAGGCCATTCGGCCCTTCGAGTCTGCACCACCATTCAATATGATCATGGCTGATCATGCAACTTCAGTACCCCATTCCTGCTTTGTCTCCATACCCCTTGATCCCTTTAGCCATAAGGGCCACATCTAACTCCCTTTTGAATATATCTAATGAACTAGCCTCAATAACTTTCTGTGGTAGAGAATTCTACAGGTTCACAATTCTCTGAGTGAAGAGGTTTCTCCTCATCTCGGTCCTAAATGGCTTACTCTTTATCCTTAGACTGTGAGCACTGGTTCTGGACTTCCCCAACATCGGGAACATTCTTCCTGCATCTAACTTGTTCAATCCCGTCAGAATTTTATATGGTTCTATGAGATCCCCTCTCATTCTTCTAAATTCCAGTGAATATAAGCCTAGTCGATCCAGTCTTTCTTCATATGTCAGTCCTGCTATACCGGGAATCAGTCTGGTGAACCTTCGTTGCACTCCCTCAATAGCAAGAATGCCCTTCCTAATATTAGGAGATCAAAACTGTACACAATATTCAAGATGTGGCCTCACCAAGGCCCCATACAAATGCAGTAAGACCTCCCTGTTCCTATAGTCAAATCCTCTTGCTATGAAGGCCAACATGCCATTTGCCTTCTTCACCGCCTGCTGTACCTGCATGCCAACTTTCGATGACTGATGTACCATGACACCCAGGTCTAGTTGCAACACCCCTTTTCTTAATCTGTCACCATTCAGATAATATTCTGCCTTCCTGTTTTTGCCACCAAAGTGGATAACCTCACATTTATCTGCATTATATTGCATCTGCCATGCATTTGCCCACTCACCTAACCTGTCCAAGTCACCCTGCAGCCTCTTAGCATCCTCCTCACAGCTCACACTGCCATCCAGCTTAGTGTCATCTGCAAACTTGGAGATATTACATTCAATTCCTTTGTCTGAATCATTAATGTATATTGTACATAGCTGGAGTCCCAGCAATGAACCTTGCGGTACCCCAGTAGTCACTGCCTGCCATTCTGAAAAGGACCCGTTTATTCCTACTCTTTGCTTCCTGTCTGCCAACCAGTTCTCTATCCACGACAATATATTATCCCCAATACCATGTGCTTTAATTTTGCACACTAATCTCTTGCGTAGGACCTTGTTAAAAGCCTTTTGAAAGTCCAAATACATCCACTGGTTCTCCCTTGTCCACTCTACTAGTTACATACTCAAAAAATTCTAGAAGATTTGTCAAGCATGAATTCCCTTTCATAAACCCATGCTGACTTGGACCGATCCTGTCACTGCTTTCCAAATGGGCTGCTATTACATCTTTAATAATTGATTCCAACATTTTCCCCACTACCGATGTCAGGCTAACTAATCTATAATTCCCTGCTTTCTCTCTCCCTCCTTTTTTAAAAAGGTGGGGTTACATTAGCTACCCTCCAATCCATAGGAACTGATCCAGAGTCTATAGAATGTTGGAAAATGACCACCAATGCATCCACTATTTCTAGGGCCACTTCCTTAAGTACTCTGGGATGCAGACTATCAGGCCCGAGGGATTTATCGGCCTTCATTCCCATCAATTTCTCTTACACAATTTCCTGACTAATAAGGATTTCCTTCAGTTCCTCTTTCTCACTCAACCCTCAGTCCCCTAGTATTTCCGGAGGTTTCTTTGTGTCTTCCTGAGTGAAGACAGAACCAAAGTATTTGTTCAATTGGTCTGCCATTTCTTTGTTCCCCATTACAAATTTAACTGATTCTGACTGCAAGGACATTCGACAAGCTGTGGGATACTGAGGCGGTGAAGCCTAAACTGAGTCTAGTCAATGCCAAGTTGCATACTCACACTAAGGAACTCATACCGGTGATTGGCAGTGCAGTCGTCAAGGTGTCATATGATGGTGTGGTTCATGATCTTCCATTATGGATCATCACAGGCAATGGTCCAATGTTGATCGGCAGGAATTGGCTCGAGAAAATCAAGTGGAATTGGAACGATATCAAAGCGTTGAAGAAGTTTCCTTCTTTGTTTGCACCAGGCATTGGAAATTTTACGGGAGTGAAGGTGCAGATTCATCTGGATTCTGATGCAAAGCCTGTCTATCATAAAGCTCGGTCTGTTCGCTATATGATGAGGGTGAAGGTTGAAATTGAGCTTGACAGGCTCCAATGTGAAGGGGTCATATCACCGGTCGAGTTTAACGAGTGGACCAGTCCTATTGTTCCTGTGTTGAAGAGTGATGGCACTGTCAGGATTTGTGGAGACTACAAGGTTACGATTAACCGATTTTTGAAACAGGATCAGTATCCATTACCGAGAGCTGATGACCTGTTCGCCATGCTAGCTGATGGAAAGTCGTTCACTAAACTGGATCTGACGTCGGCCTATATGACACAAGAGCTTGTCAACACTGCGAAGAAACTTACCTGCATCAACTCCCATAAAGGACTGTTTGTCTACAACACGTGTCCTTTTGGAATTCGTTCAGCTGCAGCCATATTTCAGAGGAATATGGAAAGTCTACTAAAGTCCGTCCTTAGAACTGTCGTATTTCAACATGACATTCTGGTCACAGGTCGTGACATTGCTGAACATCTGAACAACCTTGAGGAAGTTCTACATCAACTGGACAAAGTGGGACTCAGGCTGAAATGTTCAAAGTGTGTCTTCATGGCATCTGAAGTTGAATACCTGGGGAGGAAGATTGCTGCTGATGGCATCAGGCCTATGGATTCACAAACCAAGGCCATCAAAAATGCACCCAGGCCTCAGAATGTGATGAAGGTGTGTTCATTCCTTGGGCTACTCAACAACTTTGGTAGTTTCTTACCCAGATTGAGCAGTTTATTAGAGCCACTGCACATGCTGCTCAGAAAAGGCGACAACTGGGTCTGGGGTGTATCTCAAGATAGAGCTTTTGAGAAAGCTAAGAATCTGCTCTGTTCAAGCAAGCTGCTGTATCACGATGATCCGTGTAAGCGTCTTGTACTGGCCTGTGATGCTTCATCATATGGGGTTGGCTGTGTACTCCAACAAGCAAATGAGTCGGGTAAACTACAACCTGTTGCACATGCTTCGAGAAGTTTGTCAAAAGCGCTAAGAGCTTACAGTATGGTCGAAAAAGAAGCTTTGGCCTATGTGTATGGAGTAAAAAAAATTAATCAGTACCTGTTTGGTCTTCGCTTTGAACTTGAAACTGATCACAAGATACTCATTTCATTGTTTTTGGAAAACAAAGGTATTAATAGCAATGCATCGTCCCGCATTCAGAGTGGGCGTTGATGCTGTCTGCCTATAATTATGTTATTTGTCACAGACCGGACACTGAGAATTGTGCCAATGCACTGAGTCATCTGCCTTTGCCCACACCTGAAGTGGAGACGCCTCAACCTGCAGATCTACTGTTGGTAATGGAGGCTTTTGAGAGTGAAGGAACTGTCATTGCTCAACAAGTGAGGATCTGGACCAACCATGATCCTATTTTATCAGTTGTAAAACATTGTGTCCTCAGTGGTGATTGGTCTGCAATACCTATGGAGATGTGTGAAGAGACCAAACCTTACAACTGTCGCAAAGATGAACTGTCCATTCAGTCAGATTGTCTACTTTGAGGCAATCGTGTTGTTATACCCAAAAAGGCAGAGAAAAATTTGTACGTGAACTACATAGCACTCATCCTGGCAATGTCATGATGAAAGCCATTGCCAGGGCTCATGCTTGTGGGCCTGGAATTGACTCTGATCTGGAATCGTATGTGCATCAGTGCAATACTTGCATGCAGCTAATTAAAGTACCAGCGGAATCTCCGCTGAGTCTTTGGTCGTGGCCATCTAAACCATGGTTGATGACTCAAATCGGTTTTGAGGGTCCTTTCCTGGGAAAGATGTTTTTTGTTGTGGTGGATGCATATTCAAAGTGGATAGAGTGTATTATGTCATCCAGTACGTCCACAACTACCATTGAGAGACTTTGTGTCATGTTTGCTACTCACTGTTTGCCTGACATTGTTGTGAGCGACAACAGATCTTGCTTCACAAGTCTGGAGTTTCAAGAGTTCATGAAACTCAATGGTATCAAACATGTGAGGTCAGCCCCATTCAAACCTGCTTCTAATGGTCAAGCAGAGTGTGCTGTTTAAACGATCAAGCAGAGCATGAAACATGTGACTCAGGGTTCACTGCAGACTTGTTTGTCATGCATATTGCTTAGTTACAGGATAAGACCTCACATGCTTACTGGGGTCTCCCCTGTTGAACTACTGAGGAAGAGAAGTCTCAGGACGAGGCTTTCTCTTGTGCATTCCAATTTGAAAGATCGTGTTGAAAACAGGCGTCAGAGTCAGCAATTGTATCATGATTGTGCTGCTGTGTCATGTGATATTTCTGTCAATGATCCGGTTTATGTATTGAACTATGGTCAAGGTCCAAAGTGGATTGCCAGTACTGTCACAGCCAAGGAGGGTAAGAGAGTGTTTATTGTCGTGCTCAAGAATGGGCAAACATGTTGATCAAGTGAAATTGCGGCACACGAATGAACTGGAACTGGTTGAGGAAGATGCAGTCAGTGACCAAACAACCAATGTTCATTCATCAGAGGACTTTGCTGTCATTACCGAACCTGGACTTTCAGTCTCTGACATGGTCATTACCACTCCCATCAGATCGGCTACTCAGCCTCCAGTCATAATTGACTCAGAACGCTCGCCCAGAACTGAGTTGAACTGAGACGATCAACTCGTGAGCGGAAAGCCCCAGACCGTTTTAATTTTTAGAGACTGATACTAAGATCTTGATACTAAGATGTTGTCATGTATTGATGCTTGGGGTCACTAGACACCAGGGAGCACCACTGTCGGAGGTCATTGGGCCCTACGCGCGTGTGCGCGGGCCCTGGTATATAAGTGCTGGTACCATGTCTTGTGGTCACTTTGGGCGTGAATAAAGTGGACCAGGTTTACACCTGAGTGAGTTTACAGTAACAAGTCTTTTGAGTCATTATATACATAACAACGGGATTGGGGATAATATATTAGCATGGATAGAGGATTGGCAAACTAACAGAAAACAGAGAGTCAGGATAAATGGTTCATTCTCGGGTTGACAATCAATAACTAATGGGGTGCCACAGGGATCAGTGTTGGGACCCCAACTTTTACAATCTATATTAACAACTTGGATGAAGGGACCGAGTGTAACGTAGCCAAGTTTGCTGACGATACAAAGATGGGAGGAAAAGCAATGTGTGAGGAGGACAAAAAAATCTGCAAAAGGACATAGACATGCCAGATGGAGTATAATGTTGGAAAGTGTGAGGTTATGCACTTTGGCAGAAAAAAATCGAAGAACAAGTTATTATTTAAATGGAGAAAAATTGCACAGTGCTGCAGTACAGCGGGACCTGGGGGTCCTGGTGCATGAAACACAAAAGATTAGTATGCAGGTACAGCAAGTGATCAGGAAGGCTAATGGAATCTTGGCCTTTATTGCAAAGGGGATGGAGTATAAAAGCAGGGAAGCCTTGCTACAGTTATACAGGGTAGTGGTGAGGCCACAGCTGGAATTCTGCGCGCAGTTTTGGTTTCCATATTTAAGAAAGTATATACTTGCTTTGAAGACAGTTCAGAGAAGGTTCACTAGGCTGATTCTGGAGATGAGGGGGTTGACATGAGGAAAGGTTGAGAAGGTTGGGCCTCTACTCATTGGAATTCAGAAGAATTTGAGGTGATCTTATCGAAACGTATAAGATTATGAGGGGGCTTGACAAGATGGATGCAGAGAAGATGTTTCCACTGATGGGGGAGACTAGAACTAGGGGGCATAATCTTAGAATAAGGGGCCACCCATTTAGAACTGAGATGAGGAGAAATTTCTTCTCAAAATCTCAGAGGGTTGTAAATCTGTGAAATTCGCTGCCTCAGAGAGCTGTGGAAGCTGGGCCATTGAATACATTTAAGACAGAAATAGACAGTTTCTTAAACAATAAGAGAATAAAGGGTTATGGGGAGTGGGCGGGGAAGTGGAGCTGAGTCCATGATCGGATCAGCCATGATCGTATTGAATGGCGGAGCAGGCTCAAGGAGCAGTAATGGCCTACTCCTGCTCCTATTTCTTATGTTCTTATGTCTAACTTTACTAAATTTTCATTCAATCGCTGGATTTTGTGAATCTGTGGGGACATTTTTCATCTCCCCGTCCGGTTTATCAGTGTGAGTAGGGTGGTAGGGCGACCCACCCAACGTGATCTGCACTGAGCCTCGATTTAAGCTGCCAGCACTACCACCTGAAACCGGCGGAAGCCTTATAATGATATTTAAATTGGGGTAATAAGATGAGTGGAACAAAGCACAGAGCGGACAAACTAACGGTCCTTAAAGGGACTGCTGCAGTCTGCTTCAAAATAGTTTACAAAAAGATTTTTACATGATCTTTGTGGAGTTAGGAGTATGAAAAGACCTTGTGACCCCATCGAAATCTTCCCGCTCACTGTTAGACTCTCCATGGTCCTCTTCCCCTTAACGTTAAACATCTCCCTCAGCTCTGCAGAGGAGCCGCCCGATTTCCCGTTGCCGCAATAGGTGAGCTGCCTCTCAGTCCGCGTTCAGCCGGTAATTCTGCTCAGGAGGCTTGACCATAAAATGGATTGGATCTCCTGCTGACTTACATCGGGCGGGCAGTTGGAGCAGACATCCTGCATCCCCGCCCACCTGACATATGCCAGTCGGAACCCAATATCGAGCCCTTGTGTCCTGAATTTAGACTTTCCCAATTACAAATACTGAAGTCAGGTTTAGCATAATCTGATCACTGAGCGTACGGCATTAGTCAACATTGGTATTTACTTAACTTAAGAACAGAAGCTGATATTTGCCAAATGGAAACATGAAAGGTCAGGATTTACTGAACCTAGCTGTAGATTTAGTCATTCAGGAACATTGAGAAGTACAAAGCCTTGCATTGGAAATTAAAACAGAGTTTAGCAAAATCTACAGACTTTAATGCTAAAGGACTAGAACCTCCACTTTTTTTGCCTGTTTAACGCCCATTTAACGCACATTTAACCGCTGAAATGACGTATATCGCCCAGATATCACCCATGGGAACTGATGTTTTTTTTTAGGAGACTTATCACCGAGCGTTATTTTCCCAATGGGTTTAATGCTGAGAAAAAGTATCACCGCCCGCCCACTTTTTTGGGGCAGAATCAGCAGAATGGACGAATTCAATGCCCATAATGTCACCCAGCGTTACTTTCCGAATGGAATTAATGCCAAGGTTCAATATTAACACCCGGCGACTGTCTTTTGTCGCAAAGAGCATATTTACCCAAACTAGTGACCATGGAGATCGCCCAGCTTCAATTTCACCACCTCGCACACATATCGCCCACAATATCGCTCGCTCAAAAAAACCACCCACAAAAAAGTGGAATTAACCCCGGAACGAATGCCAGCAATGTGGCTGGCATTTGTTAAATCCCACTCTTACATGAGAAGCTGATATCGGAAAGATTTGACTGAAAGTATGCTGATGTGAGTGACAACGCTGACACACTGCTGTGTGTGTGCAGCTCAGATATCAATGGAGCCCATAACCTTGGTGCCAGTTAAAGTTTATGTTGATTGATGTTAAGTTGTATTTATCCCTTTCAAGGTAAGGAGTCATCAATGTGTAATGGTCCAGTTATCTGAGACAATGCGCAACTAGGTTATGTTCAATAACAAACGTTTAATACCAACATTGGTCTGAAATCATAAGTATCACAGCCAATAACACCCAACCCCCGCCCACACCCCGCTTTTTCCACCATTGACATCAATCACATGTTCAACATGTCCAGCAACACAGAATACAAAGGCAAAGCAGGAACGTGGCCCCCAGCTCCCATACATTGCAACAAATTGCATACACCCAGATGGAGATATAACACAGCCATCACCTGCGCACATGCATCTCACTTTCCTTCCTACCTCTCCTTCTTCTCCCCACCTCTACCCCTTCCCATCCTCGCTCCACGGCGCCTGGCCGAGGAGCTCCTTAGGCGGTGCCTCACTGAGGGGGATGAAGGCGTTGGTTGCACGGGTACGGGAGCAGGGGGTGCTGAGGGGGCAACATTTTCTGATGCAGAAGCAGGAGCTTGGTCCTTGCTCTCATCTGTCATTCGCAGTGGTGGTGCAGAGCCTAGGGGTAGAGTGGCGCGCTCTGGGACCACTGGGAGGGCTGTGGCAGCAGTGTTCTTGGCTATCGCATCCAGGGACTCCGTCATGCGCGGAATGTACTCGGTCATGGTGGCCAGGTGTTGGGATAGGTCCCCAAAGCTTCGACGAGCTGGTCACCAATGTCTACAGTCCTCCTGAACAACTGTACCATCTCTCCACTGTCATGTCACGCTCGTGTAATAGACCTGCCGCGTTCACGAGACCTCTGCGGGGTCGGCGCCGTCCTTGGGACAAATGGGGTGCTCTGTGGTGAGGTGCTTGGGGCTGGCACCTCAAGAGTGGAGGTGGAAATGACAAGAGGCCTAATAGATGACCTTGGGGTGGAATGGGTTTTGGAGTGTGGCGATGCAGGTTCTTCGAAGTCCCACTCTCATCCATCGAGAACAGACCCAGCGGATTGACGGGTGAGACTCGGAGCTCCTCAGCACCAGATGTAAGATCGTCCGGAGAGTCCGGCCCTGCGCCCCCACCTTCTGATCTCTGTGGCCTTGCCTGAGGCAGTGCTGCTGGCTGAACTGCAAAACACAAATGAGGTTATTAGAGGAGAAGGTGGTGCTAGGGTGACAAGGTGAGTCCAGTGCTACACACAGCATATGCACGACAAAAGCACCACCACTCTCAAAATCATCGCAGGCATCACATTTCATCACCATCAATACATTGTGTATTGCGATGATTTTCACGAGGCCAGCATTATGTCTATGAAATTTTTAGAAATCAGCTATTGGTCAGATATGAGTTGATGTGGCATCTATTGACTTTACATCATGCAATGTTGTAAGCTTTACTCACGTGGCATCACTTCAGGGTCTGCAGATACATCCGTGGCTGCTTCCCCATGAGTGCTAGCATTCGCCCGTCCATCTCCAATGTCGCTGGGGACTGGTGGCCCCCCACCCGTTCGCCTCTGCATGGACCTCATCGTCGATAGCTTCTTCTGTAAAAGGGGACAGGATGACATGGCATGAGATCATTGCGTGATATCATTGCTAGGTACTGTCACAGAGACTGATACAACACATAACCGACAGATGTAATCATGATTATTATGATTATTATATTTTTTATCTAAAGTCGTACACCGTGACCGTAAGCTTTGAGTAAAACATGCCCGGTAAAAGTGCAAGACCTCACATCTGCTGATAGTCACTCATGACTGTTATAAATCAAATTATATAAATACATAAGTACATGTAAATCAATGTAATACTTACTCTTGCGGATCCCACAAGGTCGTTCCATTGTTTGCGGCATTGGTTGCCCTCGCGCACCTTGTTGGTTGCTGACGAGACCACCTCTGCTATCTCGGTCCATATCCTCTGGTAGGCCTTTGGGGTGGGCTTCCCACGCCCTCCCTGTGTCAAATCACCCCAGCGTAACTCGACCTCCTGCCAGAAGGAGGCATTTGCCTCATCTGAGAACCTCCTGGCTCTTTTGCGGCCTCCAATATGCTCCTCTCCCACCTCACTGCTCTCTCCAGCATCGGTCTACACAGCGTGCTGTGATGCCTCCTCCTCTCTCTCCATTATAGGCCAAATTCGGTCAGATATGCGGCTGGTAACATCCATTTTTTGTTTGCCTACTTGTTGTGAAGCTCTAACTCTCCCTCCTTCCTCCCAAAGCAGCTATACCATACCCAGCCACTCCTTCAGTCCCTCTGAGCTCCCTCTCTCTCGATCTCCTCTTCTGTGCATTTCATAGTGACCCTTGACCTCCAGAATCGCGGGAATCGAGCGTTGCCATGCCGTTGCTAAGGACGGTCACACTTTATGGCAGAAGGTCAAAAAAATTTAACACTACCGCCCATTTGATATTGCTCACGGTAACGCCCATTTTCAAAAATGTAAACTAGGTGTTTTGAGACTGGGCGAGAAGCCGGCGATCTGAAAACACTTTTACCGGCCATGCCGGAAATAATGTGCTTTTTTGGGCAATAAGCTCAAAAGTGGAGGTTCTAGCCCAAAGTGTTAAATATGGATTTTAAAATAGTTTTAATAATTCAAGATTATGTCAGTAATGATTTAATGTCCTGAGGATTTAATTTTTTCACGTATTCTGGTTGGAAGGTGAGGATTATCAGCTGCTGAATAAGACAGTACTCACTAAATAAAATGTAATACATCTAACGTGGAGAATGTTTTCTCGTGGAGCATTATCCAATTTATAATGGGGTGAATGTCCTTGTCATTTTCATATAGTTAACTTGCAGGAACAGCATAATTTTTTTTCTTTCAGCCTGGAAGCCTTTTCTATCGCTTCTGCACCTTTAAACTTTCCCTCCGAGTTTTCCCGCAATGTTTGAGCCATCCCGCGATCCACCTGCCAAGGCTGATTTGCAATCGGCGGTTGTGCAGCAGCTGCGAGTTTCCTGGGTTTGCCCTGCTCGCGCATTTGGGTAAGTTACACAGAGGCCTGGATACTATTCAGTTGTGACTCATGAATGGTTTGGTCCTCATCACTCTCCACTATCATCATCGCCCTGCTTCTGGATCAGCAGGAAAGGAGTGTACAAGTTAAGAATGGTTGAGGATCACGCCCTTGGCATTAAGGGGACTGAGAAGGGGTGGAAGGTTGTGCCTGTGTGTGCTTCACAGGAATGCTAGGCCAACAGTGTAGGTGTTCAATCAGTAACCTGGCACCAGCAAGATACTGCCAACCTCACCATTTCCCACGACATGAGCTAAGTGAGTGCCCAATAACTCCGTGGCCTTCTTACGCAAAGTGTGAAGGATTTAAAAATGGAGATGTCCCTTTGGGTAAGCTGCCTTTGGTGGGCATTGTATGTCAATATTATATGCCCTGCAAGGTTAGAGTGACTGAGGACAAGTTGAGGACTTCATTCCAAGCGGAAGAGCTGCAGTAAGAGATGTGGGGGTATGAGGCTGTTCAGGTGGAGGAAGGAGTTTTAGGGTTGTGCATGCAAGTAATTGTTGTGAGGGGAGCTGGGTAGCTGTAGTGCAAGATGCCAACTTCGAGCCCCCGCCCCCTCGCCCCCTCCCCTGCCCTTAACAAAAGTGTACGGTAAAGAATTAATCAACCAAATGTTGCTTTAAGGGGGTGAAAAGTATGCTGGTGCCCAGGATCAGCAAGCAAGAAAAGGGAAATCATCCATATGTATTACCTTGCATGCCCTGCTGAGGATGTGGAGCTTTTAATGGTACTGTTCTGCAGTCCTAGTTGACACCCAATGCCAGTGCCACCTCCCTCCAAGTGGGATGAATAATATTTCTGGGTGGCTGTTTGTCCTACATTAAATATCCTCCAGGAAGCTTTGGAGGTTTGAATGAGTGAAATTGTGCATTCTTCTTGTCTGGCTTGGTGTCAGGCCCTTCTACACTCTGGGCTCAGATAGTCATCAAGTGTCCATAATTCAGTGCAAATATAAATGAAAATATTGCTACGACATACAGGGAAGTTATTTGATAATGACATAAATGAGCCAAGCACTGCTCCTCCCTTACCTGTGCGCCCCCCAGTCTGCTGCTGAAGAGTGCAGGTTGAACTATCTTTTTAAAGGTGGCACAGGGGGTTCCAGGTAGCTCAGCTACTCCTGCTTTTCACAGATTTTACACCAATGCCTGCACCGACGGGAATGCAAATGAGCATATCCAGGAAACCTGTGTCAATTCTCTGTGCAGGTCACTGGCAGGTGCACATTTATCTTTTTAAAGAGGCAATGGTGATGTCACTACTTTTGAGGAAATTCTAGGCCAATATATTTATTGAAAAGCTCCATCTTTTAAAAAATAATATTTTTGCACTTGATGAAGCATATTAAGCAGAAAACCATAGACATCTTTTGGATCAGAAACATAGAAACATAGAAAAATAGGTGCAGGAGTAGGCCATTCGGCCCTTCGAGTCTGCACCACCATTCAATAAGATCATGGCTGATCATTCATCTCAGTACCCCTTTTCTGCTTTCTCTCCATACCTCTTGATCCCTTTAGCCATAAGGGCCATATCTAACTCCCTCTTGAATATATCCAATGAACTGGCATCAATAACTCGCTGTGGTAGAGAATTCCACAGGTTAGCAACTCTCTGAGTGAAGAAGTTTCTCTTCATCTCAGTCCTAAATGGCCTACCCCTTATCCTTAGACTGTGTCCCCTGGTTCTGGACTTCCCCAACATCAGGAACATTCTTCCTGCATCTAACCTGCCCAGTCCCGTCAGAATTTTATATGTTTCTATGAGCTCTCCTCTCATCCTTCTAAACTTCAGTGAATACAGGCCCAGTCGATCCAATCTCTCCTCACTTGACAGTCCTGCCATCCCGGGAATTGGTCTGGTGAACCTTCGCTGCACTCCCTCAATAGCAAGGACGTCCTTCCTCAGGTTAGGAGACCAAAATTGAACATAATATTCCAGGTGAGGTCTCACCAAGGCCCTGTACAACTGCAGTAAGACCTCCCTGCTCCTATACTCAAATCCCCTAGCTATGAAGGCCAACATACCATTTGCCTTCTTCACCGCCTGCTGTACCTGCATGCCAACTTTCAATGACTGATGAACCATGACACTCAGGTCTTGTTGCACCTCCACTTTTCCTAATCTGCCGCCATTCAGATAATATTCTGCCTTCGTGTTTTTGCCACCAAAGTGGATAACCTAACATTTATCCACATTATACTGCATCTGCCATGCATTTGCCCACTCACCTAACCTGTCCAAGTCACCAGGCAGCCTCTTAGCGTCCTCCTCACAGCTCACACCGCCACTCAGCTTAGTGCAATCTGCAAACTTGGAGATATTACACTCAATTCCTTCGTCTAAATCATTGATGTATATTGTAAATAGCTGGGGTCCCACTAGTCACTGTCTGCCATTCTGAAAAGGATCCGTTTATCCCGACTCTCTGCTTCCTGTCTGCCAACCAGTTCTCTATCCATGTCAATACATTACTCCCAATACCACGTGCTTTAATTTTGCACAACAATCTCTTGTGTCGGACCTTGTCAAAAGCTTTTTGAAAGTCCAAATACACCACATCCACTGGTTCTCCCTTGTCCACTCGACTAGTTACATCCTCAAAAAATTCTTGAAGATTTGTCAAGCATGATTTCCCTTTCATAAATCCATGCTGACTTGGACTGATCCTGTCACTGCTTTCCAAATGCGCTGCTTTTCATCTTTAATAATTGATTCCAACATTTTCCCCACTACTGATGTCAGGCTAACCAGTCTATAATATACCCGTTTTCTCTCTCCCTCCTTTTTTAAAAAGTGGTGTTACATTAGCTACCCTCCAGTCCATAGGAACTGATCCAGAGTCGATAAACTGTTGGAAAATAATCACCAATGCATCCACTATTTCAAGGCCACTTCCTTAATTACTCTGGGATACAGACTATCAGGCCCCGGGGATTTATCAGCCTTCAATCCCATCAATTTCCCTAACACCATTTCCTGCCTAATAAGGATTTCCTTCAGTACCTCCTTCTCACTAGACCCTCGGTCCCCTAGTATTTCCGGAAGGTTATTTGTGTCTTCCTTCAGGAAGACAGAACCAAAGTATTTGTTCAACTGGTCAGCCATTTCTTTGTTCCCCATTATAAATTCACCTGAATCTGACTGCAAGGGACCTACGTTTGTCTTCACTAATCGTTTTCTCTTCACACATCTATAGAAGCTTTTGCAGTCAGTTTTTATGTTCCCAGCAAGCTTCCTCTCATTCTCTATTTTCCCCCTCCTAATTAATCCCTTTGAACTCCTCTGCTGAATTCTAAATTTCTCCCAGTCCTCAGGTTTGCTGCTTTTTCTGGCCAATTTATATGCCTCTTCCTTGGATTTAACACGATACTTAATTTCCCTTGTTAGCCACGGTTGAGCCACCTTCCCTGTTTTATTTTTACTCCACACAGGGATGTACAATTGTTGAAGTTCATCCCTGTGATCTTTAAATGTTTGCTATTGCCTATCCACCGTCAACCCTTTAAGTATCATTTGCCAGTCTATTCAACCAATTCACGTCTCATACCATCGAAGTTACCTTTCCTTAAGTTCAGGGAGTAGAGTGAAATGGTGAACAGCCTTCTGAGCATTTTACAACAACAACTCTATGTCAAGTGTTTAACAGAAAGAAACATTCCAAGATATCGAGCTAAAGAAAGAAAGACTAGAAGATGTGACCAAAAGCTCGGTCAGAGGTGATTTGTAAGGAGGGTCTTAAAAGGAGGAGAGGGCAGTACTCTACCTATAATGCAAGGCTGTGCATGAAGGAAGTTTGGATTGGGATGCTCTGTGGAATATTTCAGTGCAACATTCTTTATAAATACACCCACTTTTATCATTTTTATATATGAAATTGACTTGATAAATTAAACCGTAAAATATGTAGATGCTTTTAAGGTCAATCTAAAGCGGTTTCTACATATAGCAATCCGCTTAGATTTTTCCATAATTCAGTCAAATACTAAAATTTAAAATGATGGGGAAATTATGATGCATTCTAAACAAGTTACCATTTAGGGGCAAGTTATATTTCACTCTTACACTAAAAGGTACGAAATAAGGGTTTAATAGTTCTAGGGGTCGAAATTTACTGTCCCTGAAGGGTTGGCAACACAGGGTTTAGGCGGCGGATTGAAAAAAATCGATCGGCCGCCGTGGTTGGGTGTTTTTCCCTCCCCGAGCCATATTCAGCTCGGGAGGGAATTTGAGCAGTGCGCACTTACACCGGAAATGGCGCGGTGAAGCCACGGTAAAGGTAGTTGTGCTGCGGTGACCTCAGCAGCATGTGGACCACTGAAAAATGGCCAGGTCAGCGATTTTCATCTTCAAAAATGGAGGGCTTCTTCAGGCAGTGCCCCGCGAGGTTTTCCAGTTGGCGCAGGAACGTGACACCACTGGAGTTTTGCCGCGATCGGGTCCGTTTGCTAAGGAAATAGTTTTATTATATATGAGTATTTTTATTTCAAATTCCAGCTTCCACAGTATTTTGCTTTTGAAATAGTTTTATTAAACACTACTGTTTTTATTTCAGATTCCAGCATCCACAGTATTTTGCTTTTGAAATAGTTTTATTAATTGTCTTGGCTCCATTAAAACTGCTGAGTGCTGCTCAGAGGTTTTCACAGACTTTTGTACAACTTTCAGGTCTGATTCTTTAGTAGAGGCCTGTGGGCTGCAGAGACCTGCTTGGCAGTGTTCAGCCTGAGGATGGGAGGAGTGTTGGAAGGACGACACCTGGTACACCTGGTCAGAAGCAGGGCAGCATACAGGAGAAGATGTCGGCTGTCAGCAGTGCGCAGACAGGCAGTGGGCAAGGGAGGCAGCAGCCATGATTCGTTCATTCTGCGCCAGACCAGTGTGCCTGCCGTCTTTACCTGTCCAAATCAGTATGTGGTTGGCTGTTTGTGAACAAGGGATGTTCCCTGTGCACTTGGTTGCTCACTCCACTGCGGAACCCCAGGACAGCACCAGAGCATGCACACAATGATGCTCAATTGTGCCACCAGGTGCATTATCGAGTAGTGCATAGGCATCCTTAAGCAGAGGTTCCGGTGTCTGGACCGCTCTGGTGGCACCTTGCAATACTCTCCTCAATGGGTCTCCATCATCGTCGTGGTCTGCTGCATGCTGCACAACCTGGCCATCATGAGGGGACAGCCGCTGGAGGTCAAGCCAGCAATACCACCTGAGGAGGAGGAGGAGGAGGATCCCATCGCCCCAGAGCTAGGAGGCGTCGACCCATCTCAACCCTGAAAGGGAGGTGCAGCTGCGTCTCACAACTGCTCGCTTTAGATAATCCCATCCACACCTGACCCTTCAGGTTTCACTTTTAATGGCCATCGCAATGAATGCCTTAAGGCAGCACTGCCCACTCCCAAATGAAAAACCTGGCCAGATATATGTGCCAAAAATAAAGATTTATTCAATTATCCAAATCACTGCAAAAACAGAACACAAAGAACAATACTGTTATCATTTTTTACCCCGGTGCATCTCACTCTAACACGTGTTACACATGACTAGCCTAATACCATGCCTAACTGTCACCCATGCATCATGGGTCCGGGAAGGCTGCTGTGGTTGTTGTCTAGGACCTACAGCTGTCCTTCTAGGATGCCCTGGAACACCTCTGGGCCTGGAAGGACCGGGTGCAAACTTGCCAGCACCCTCCTCGGAGGGTGCATCCTCACATATATGGAGGTGCCTGACACCTCCCCTGCAATCTGCCTCCATGCATTATGTACTGGTGGTCTGCCAGGTCTCCCCATATCAGGAAACAGTATTATTCTTCTGTCCTCCACACCGTCCATCAGTGTCTCCAGCTCCATATCAGTGAACCAGTTGGCTCTCCTTGTACCTCTTACACCAGCCATCCTTCCAAACTCCTTCCAGCCATCCTTCCAAACTCTTTCTCCTCTCAGGGCCTTGCTGCAAACCTCGGCCTTTAAAAAGACGAGAGAGAAGCTGACTTATTAGAAACCCTTGCCTGCATACTGAATTTCTCAGTGGTGATAATGCTCAAATTAATACAGCCACGCCATGGAAAAATCCACTTTGGAAGGGTTCATTAGCGCTGGAACCCGTTTGTTCACTTTTGGAACTGAATATGGGGTGGCCCAGCCACGAAAAAATGCCGGCGCTAATGGCCCCAAAATGGTCGGGGGAGCGCCAGCTTTCCAGTGGTACTGAATTTCGAGCCCCTAGTATCTGGTACACAGCTTTCCTAAGCTCAGGGCAGATGTGCAGGATACAAACCATGCACAATTTTCATTATATTGATATATGATTTCACTTTCTCAATAATTAACAATCAATCAGATTTAAAAGGCTGCAAAAAATTAGAAAAAGAAGAAATTTATATACAATGTAAAACAGCGCGTAATAGTCAGTATAGGCTTCTCAGAGCACAACACATCTAAATATTTGATGCTGAAGAAATGAATTTAGCTTTCTTACATATTAGCTTTTCTATTCCAACTAAATTATTCATAGCTTTGCAATCTCATTCAGTTCTTTATCCTATTAACTACTGGATCTCTTCACCCCACTTTTCATTAACACACGCTGCATTTTCTGTCAGTTCTCTTGTTGCAAGTTGTTCTCATTTCAGTCACTCATGAAATGTGCTTCCATTGTTTGATTATCAGTTGTTTAATAAAATAGCTAGTCACGGGAATGATATCGATCCTGTTTTCTTATTGTCACAGTGAATTATTGTGCACACTTTCAACTTTTATGTACAAAAATGATTTTTTTCCCCCTTATTTTCATTGGTTGGTCGTTCCGAGTGTTGTGCTGCACCCCTCAGATGCTGCCATGCATGGCTTTCTTTTAGATGCCTGCAATCACACTGGTATCTCAGCATCAGTAAGGATTGTAAAGGCAAACTTTTCGGGGTGGAAATTCGATCGCGCCACTCTTGCGGCATTAACCCTGGTAGAGCGGTCAATTTTGCACCAGGAGATGGTTTGCGTCAGCAGCCGCAAAATTCACCAGCTGGGTCCTGAGTGTGGAGCGCCGCTAAGGGAGGCATTGCACACATATTTTATGGTGCTAGGCTGGCTGAACAACTGAAAATCCCAAGCTAAACAGCCGGCCTCGGAGTACCCTAAGAGAGGCTTCCGTGGAAAACAAAATCTGAAAAAAACCCACCAAGAACATTCCTAATACCTCACTGACACCACATCAACATTAATGGAAAAAAAAAATAAGAAACAATCACACTTACCTCAGGTCAACATTACTTCACTGACTCCGGCCGGTACAGCTCGCCTGCCAGCTTTCACAGGCTGTCCCACTAGGGGGCGCTACAGGGCGCTATGGATCGGGTGCGAACTAAATATCGAGCTAGTGTCGCAACCAGGTCCGTTGCACACTGGCTCGCCACTCCCGCGCCCCCGCAAACACAGCACTGAATGTCCCAGCGGGGCGCTAGAAGCTGGCCGGCCGCCTGGAAATGCTTTCCGCCGCCATTACCGCCCCTCCGGGGGCAAAAACAGAGACAGCAACAAGCCGAAAATCCAACCCTTAATCTATTACTGTGAACTCTGTGATACTCCATAGATTCTTGACTGAAATTTATTTAATGACAATTAGAGATTCTTAAACACAATAGATCTGTATTTGCATACCTCCGGAGTATGCCTCCATCCCGATAAAAAAATCCGCACCTACCTTCAAGCTCCTGGGCTTCGGATACTTCAGGTCCTGGGACTGCAGGCAGCGCCTGCATAAATGCCCACAGGACTATGGGATGCAGGCAGTTCAGAAGCAACCCTAGATCATCTAACACAACTCTGCGCCAGCTAAAGTGATTTTCGAGGCGGTGCGATAGAGCTGACAAGGCGAATCTTGACAGATCGCAAGTTCTGGGTTTTCGTGTCTGTACAGCGCATGCGGAAACCCACAACTTGCGGGGCCTTTTCAAGGCTTATGACAGTGTGATGCATTGGCACAGCGAAATCTGGGCCAATCCATTCGATACATGATCATCGAATCAGATAGCACAGAAGCAGGCCATTCTGCTCTTTCCTCATTGCACTGCAAATCTTTCCTTTTAAAGTACATATACAATTCCTTTTTGAAAGTTACATTAAATCTCCTTCTACCGCCCTTTTAGGCAGTGCTTGCTGCACAAAAAAGCATTCTTCTTATCTGTTCTCTGATTTGGCTGATAATTATCTTAACTCTGTGTCCTCTGGTTACTGTCCTTACTCTAGCAAAACCGTTCATAATTTTGAACACCTCTATTAAATTGCTCCTGAACAACTGTGCTCTAAGAAACATAGAAAAATAGAAACATACAAAATAGGTGCAGGAGTAGGCTATTCAGCCCTTCGAGCCTGCACCGCTGTTCAATATGATCATGGCTGATCATGCACTTCAGTACCCATTCCTGCTTTCCCTCTATACCACTTGATCGCTTTAACCGTAAGAGCCACATCTAATTCCCTTTTGAATATATCTAACGAACTGGCCTCAACAAATTTCTGTGGTAGAGAATTCCACATGCTCACAACTTTCCGAGTGAAGAAGTTTCTCCTCATCTCGGTCTGAAATGGCTTATCCCTTATCCTTAGACTGTGACCCCTGGTTCTGAACTTCCCGAACATTGGGAACATTCTTCCTGCATCGAACCTGCCCTATCCCGTCAGAATTTTATATGTTTCTATGAGATCCCCTCTCATTCTTTTAAATTCCATTGAATATAAACCTAGTTGATCCAGTCTTTCTTCATATGTCAGTCCTGTCATCCCGGGCATCAGTCTGATGTACCTTCGCTGCACTCCCTCAATAGCAAGAATGTCCTTTCTCAGATTAGGAGACCAAAACTGTACACAATATTCAAGGTGTGGCCTCACCAAGGCCCTGTACAACTGTAGTAAGGCCTCCCTGCTCCAATACTCAAATCCTTTCACTATGAAGGCCAACATGCCATTGGCCTTCTTCACCACCTGCTGTACCTGTATGCCAACTTTCAATGACTGATGTACTATGACACCCAGGTCTCGTTGCACCTCCCCTTTTACCAATCTGTCAGCATTCAGATAATAATCTGCCTTCCTGTTTTTACCACCAAAGTGGATAACCTCACATTTATCTACATTATAACTGCATCTGCCATGTACTTGCCCATGCACCTAACCTGTCCAAGTCACCCTGCAGCCTCTTAGCATCCTCCTCGCAGCTCACAATGCCATCCAGCTTAGTGTCATCTGCAAACTTGGAGATATTACATTCAATTCCTTTGTCTAAATCATTAATGTATATTGTAAATAGCTGGGGTCCCAGCACTGAACTTTGCAGTACCCCACTAGTCACTGCCTGCCATTCTGAAAAGAACTCATTTATTCTTACTCTTTGCTTCCTGTCTGCCAACCAGTTCTCTATCCACGTCAATACATTACCCCCAATACCATGTGCTTTAATTTTGCACACTAATCTCTTGTGTGGGACCTTGTCAAAAGCCTGATGGTCTGCATCCCAGAGTACTTAAGGAAGTGGCCCTAGAAATAGTGGATGCATTGCTGGTCATTTTCCAACATTCTACAGACTCTGGATCAGTTCCTATGGACTGGAGGGTAGCTAATGTAACACCACTTTTTAAAAAAGGAGGGAGAGAGAAAACAGTGAATTATAGATCGGTCAGCCTGACATCGGTGGTGAATAGTCTAAATACACCACATCCACTGGCTACCCCTTGTCCACTCTACTAGTTACATCCTCAAAAAATTCTAGAAGATTTGTCAAGCATAATTTCCCTTTCATAAGGGACTTGGACCGATCCTGTCACTGCTTCCCAAATGCGCTGCTATTACATCTTTAATAATTGATTCCAACATTTTCCACCACCGATGTCAGGCCGACCAGTCTATAATTCCCTGTTTTCTCTCTCCCTCCTTTTTAAAAAAAAAGTGGTGTTACATTAGCTACCTTCCAGTCCATAGGAACTGATCCAGAGTCTATAGAATGTTGGAAAATGACCACCAATGCATCCACTATTTCTGGGGCCACTTCCTTAAGTACTCTGGGATGCAGACTATCAGGCTCTGGGGATTTATCAGCTTTCAATCCCATCAATTTTCCTAACAAAATTTGCTGACTAATAAGGATTTCCTTTAGTTCCGCCTTCTCGTCAGACCCTTGGTCCCCTAGTATTTCCGGAATGTTATTTATGTTTTCCTTAGTGAAGACGGAACCAAAGTATTTGTTCAATTGGTCTGCCATTTCTTTGTTCCCCATTATATATTCACTTGATTCTGACTGTAAGGGACCTACATTTGTCTTCACTAATCTTTTTCCCTTCACGTATCTGTAGACGCTTTTGCAGTCAGTTATTATATTCCCTGCAAACTTACTCTCATATTCTATTTTCCCCCTTCTAATTAAACCCTTTGTCCTCTTCTGCTGAATTCTAAATTTCTACCAGTCCTCAGGTTTGCTGCTTTGTTTGGCCAATTTATATGCCTCTTCCTTGGATTTAACACTATCCCTAATTTCCCTTGTAAGCCACGGTTGAGCCACCTTCCCCATTTTATTTTTATGCCAGACAGGGATGTACAATTGTTGAAGTTCATCCATGTGATCTTTAAATGTCTGCCATTGCCTATCCACCGTCAACCTTTTAAATATCATTCGCCAGTCTATTCTAGCCAAATCACGTCTCATACCATTGAAGTTACCTTTCTTTAAGTTCAGGACTCTAGTCTCTGAATTAACTGTGTCACTCTCCATCTTAATGAAGAATTCTACCATATTATGGTCACTCTTCCCCAAGGGGCCTCGCACAACAAGATTGCTATTTAATCCTCTCTCATTACACAACACACAATCTAGGATGGCCAGCTCTCTAGTTGGTTCCTCGACATAATGGTATAAAAAACCATCCCTTATACACTCCAGGAATTCCTCCTCCACCGTATTGCTATCAGTTGTTCAGCCCAATCTATATGTAGATTAAAGTCACCCATGATGACCACTGTACATTTATTGCACGCATCCCTAATTTCCTGTTTGATGCCATTCCCAACCTCACTATAGAAACAGAGAAACATAGAAAATAGGTGCAGGGATAGGCCATTTGGCCCCTCGAGCCTGCACCACCATTCAACAAGATCATGGCTGATCATTCACCTCAGTACCCCTTTCCTGCTTTCTCTCCATACCCCTTGATCCCTTTAGCCGTAAGGGCCTTATCTAACTCCCCTTTGAATATATCCAATCAACTGGCATCAACAACTCTCTGCGGTAGGGAATTCCACAGGTTAACAACTCTCTGAGTGAAGAAGTGCCTCCTCATCTCAGTCCTAAATGGCTTAGCCCTTATCCTTAGACTATGTCCCCTGGTTCTGGACTTCCCCAACATTGGGAACATTCTTCCTGTAACTAACCTGTCCAGTCCCGTCAGAATTTTATATGTTTCTATGAGATCCCCTCTCATCCTTCTAAACTCCAGTGAATACCAGCCCAGTTGATCCAGTCTCTCCTCATATGTCAGTCCTACAATCCTGAGAATCAGTCTGGTGAATCTTCGCTGCACTCCCTCAAAAGTAAGAACGTCCTTCCTCAGATTAGAAGATCAAAACTGAACACAATATTCCAGGTAAGGCCTCACTAAGGCCCTGTACAACTGCAATAAGACCTCCCTGTTCCTATACTCAAATCCCCTAGCTATGAAGGCCAACATACCATTTGCCTTCTTCACCGCCTGCTGAACCTGTATGCCAACTTTCAATGACTGATGTACCATGACACCCAGGTCTTGCTGCACCTCCCCTTTTCCTAATCTGCCGCCATTCAGATAATATTCTGCCTTCGTGTTTTTGCCCCCAAAGTGGATAACCTCACATTTATCCATATTATACTACATCTGCCATGTGTTTATGCACTCACCTAACCTGCCCAAGTCACCCTGCAGCCTTTTAGCATCCTCCTCATAGCTCACACCGCCACCCAGCTTAATGTCATCTGCAAACTTGGAGATATTACACTCAATTCCCTCATCCAAATTATTAATGTATATTGTAAATAGCTGGGGTCCCAGCACGGAGCCCTGCGGTACCCCACTAGTCACTGCCTGCCATTCTGAAAAGGACCCATTTATTCCAACTCCCTGCTTCCTGTCTGCCAACCAGTTCTCTAGCCATGTCTGTACATTATCCCCAATACCATGTGCTTTAATTTTGCACACCAATCTCTTGTGTGGGACCTTGTCAAAAGCCTTTTGAAAGTCCAAATACACCACATCCTTCTCCCTTGTCCACTCTACTAGTTAAATCCTCAAAAAATTCCAGAAGATTCGTCAAGCATGATTTCCCTTTCATAAATCCATGCTGACTTGGGCCAATCCTGTCACTGCTTTCCAAATTGCTGCGATTTCATCTTTAATAATTGATTCAAACATTTTCCCCACAACTGATGTCAGGCTAACCGGTCTATAATTACCCGTTTTCTCTCTCCCTCCTTTCTTAAAAAGTGGTGTTACATTAGCTACCCTCCAGTCCATGGGAACTGATCCAGAATCGATAAACTATTGGAAAATGACCACCAATGCATCCACTATTTCTAGGGCTACTTCCTTAAGTACTCTGGGATGCAGACTATCAGGCCCCAGGGATTTATCGGCCTTCAATCCCATCAATTTCCCTAACACAATTTCCCGCATAATAAGGATTTCCTTCAGTTCCTCCTTCTTACTAGACCCTCGGTCCCCTAGTATTTCCGGAAGGTTATTTGTGTCTTCCTTCGTGAAGACAGAACCAAAGTATTTGTTTAACTGATCCGCCATTTCTTTGTTCCCCATTATAAATTCAACCGAATCTGACTGCAAGGGACCTACGTTTGTTTTCGCTAATCTTTCTCTTTTCACATATCTATCGAAGTTTTTGCAGTCAGTTTTTATGTTCCCAGCAAGCTTCCTCTCATGCTTTCCTTTTCCCCCTCCTAATTAAACCCTTTGTCCTCCTCTGCTGAATTCTAAATTTCTCCCAGTCCTCAGGTTTGCTGCTTTTTCTGGCCAATTTATATGCCTCTTCCTTGGATTTAACACTATCCCTAATTTCCCTTGTTAGCCACGGTTGCGCCACCGTCTCCGTTTTATGACTGTTTGGTGGTCTGTACACAACTCCCACTTGTGTTTACTGCCCTTTGGTGTTCCGCAGCTCTACCCATACAGATTCCACCTCATCCAAGCTAATGTCCTTCCTTATTATTGCGTTAATCTCCTCTTTAACCAGCAACCCTACCCCACCTGCTTTTCCTTTCAGTCTATCTTTCCTGAATATTGAATACCCCTGGATGTTGAGTTCCCAGCCTAGGTCACCCTTGAGCCATGTCTCTGTAATCCCAATTACATCATATCCGTTAGCAGCTCTCGATGCATTTAATTCATACACTTCATTACGATGCTCCTCGCATTGAGACATAGAGCCTTCTGGGTTTTTTTTTAACACTCTTTGTCCTTTTAGAATTATGTTATAATGTGGCCCTTTTTGATTTTTGCCTTTGATTTTTCTGCCCTCCAATTTTACTTTTCTCCTTTATACCTTTTGCTTCTGACATAATTTTACTTCCCTCTGTCTCTCTGCTCAGGTTCCCATCCCCCTGCCCTATTAGTTTTAATCCTCCCCAACAGCACTAGCAAACACTCCCCCTAGGACATTGGTTCCAGTCCTGCCCAGGTGCAGACTCTCCGGTTTGTACTTTACCTATCTCCCCCAGAATAGGTTCCAATGTCCCAGGAATTTGAATCTCTCCTTCTTGCACCATTCCTCAAGCCACGTATTCAACTTAACTAAGCTGCTATTTCTACTCTGACTAGCATGTGGCACTGGTAGCAATCCTGGGATAACTACCTTTGAGGCCCTACCTTTTAATTTAACTCCTAACTCCCTAAATTCAGCTAAGAAGAACAATTCCAGCTTCTCTAGTCTCGCTACATAACAGAACCACTTTATCCCTAGTATAATTCTAATAAATCATTTCTGTACCCTTTCCAATTATAATTTTTTTATTCGTTCCAGGAAATGGACATCGCTGGTAAGACCAGCATTTATTGCCCATCCCAAATTGCCCTTAGGAAGGTGGTGGTGAGCCGCCTTCTTGAACCGCTGCCGTCCTTGTGGTGAAGGTACTCCCACAGCGCTGTTAGGGAGGGAGTTCCAGGATTTTGACCAAACAACGATGAAGGATCAGCAATATATTTCCAATTCAGGATGGTGTGTAACTTGGAGGGGAACTTGCAGGTGATGGTGCTCCCATGCATCTGCTGCCCTTGTCCTTCTAGGGGGTAGAGGCCACGGGTTTGGAAGGTGCTGCCGAAAAAACCTTTGTGAGTTGCTGCAGTGCATCTTGTAGATGGTACACACTGCAGGCATGGTGCGCTGGTGGTGGAGGAAGTGAATGTTAAAGGTGGTAGATGGGGTGCCAACCAAGTAGGTTGCTTTGTCCTGGATGGTGTCGAACTTCTTGAAGCTCCTTTGGAGCTCCACTCATCCAGGCTAGTGGCATGTATTCCATCACACTCCTGACTTGTGCCTTGGTGGAAAGGCTTTGGGGCATAAGGAGGTGAGACACTCATTGCAGGATACCCAGCCTCTGACCCGCTCTTGTTGCCACAGTATTTATATGGTTGGTCCAGTTAAGTTTCTGGTCAATGGTGACCTCCAGCATGTTGATGGTGGGGGATTCAGCAATGGTAATGCTGTTAAATATCAAGGTTAGACTCTCACTTGTTGGAGATGGTCATTGCCTGGCATTTGTGTAGCGTGAATATTACATGCCACTGATCAACCCAAGCCTGAATGTTGTCCAGGTCTTGCTGCATGCGGGCATGGACTGTTTCATTTTCTGAGGAGTTGCAAATGAAATTGAACACTGTGCAATCATCAGCGAACAGTCCCATTTCTGACCTTAAGATGGAGGGAAGGTCATTGATGAAGCAGCTGAAGATGGTTGAGCCTAGGGCACTGTCCTGAGGAACTCCTGCAGTGATGTCCTGGGTCTGTGATGATTGACCTCCAACAAACACATATATCTTCCTTTGTGCTAGGTAGGACTCCAGCAAGTGGAGAATTTTACCCCTGATTCCATTGACTTCAATTTTACTAGGGTTCCTCGATGCCACACTCTGTCAAATGCTGCCTCGATGTTAAGGGCAGTCACTCTCACCTCACCTCTGTAATTCAGCTCTTTTGTCTATGTTTGGACCAAGGCTGTAATGAGGTCTGGAGCTGAGTGGTTGTAGCAGAACCCAAACTGAGCCTTGGTGAGCAGGTTATTGGTGAGTAAGTGCCAATTGAAAGCACTGTCAATGACACTTTCCATCACTTTGCTAATGATTGAGAGTAGACTGATGGGCGGTAATTGACCAGATTCGATTTATTCTGCTTTTTGAGGACATACTTGGGCAGTTTTCCACATTGTCGGGTAGATGCCAGTGTTGTAACTTTACTGGAACAGTTTGGCTAGAGGCGCAGCTATTTCTGGAGCACAAGACTTCAGCACGACAGCCGAGATGTTGCCGGCGCCCATAGCCTTTGCTGTATCCAGTGCACTCAGCCGCTTCTTGATATCACATGGAGTGAATCGAATTAGCTGAAGACTGGTTTCTGTGATGGTGGGGAACTCAAGAGGAGGCCGATATGGATCATCCACTCGGCACTTCTGGCTGAAGGTGGTTTCAAGTGCTTCAGCCTTATCTTTTGCACTTGCATGTTGGGCTCCACCATCATTGAGGATGGGGATATTCATGGAACCTCCTCCTCCCGTTAGTTGTTTAATTGTCCACCACCATTCACAACTGGATGTGGCAGGACTGCAGAGCTTTAATCTGATTTGTTGATTGTGGGATCACTTAGCTCTGTTTATAGCATACTGCTTCCGCTGCTTAGCATGCATGTAGTCTTATGTTGCAGCTTCCCCAGTTTGGCACCTTATTTTTAGGTACGCCTGGTGCTGCTCCTGGCATGCTCTTCTACACTCCTCATTGAACCAGGGTTGGCCCCCTGGCTTGATGGTAATGGTAGCGTGCGAGATATACCAGACCATGAGTTTGCAGATTGTGTTGGAATGCAATTCTGCTGCTGCTGATGGCCCACAACGCCTCAGGGATGCTCAGTTTTGAGCTGCTAGATCTGTTCTGAATCTGTCCCATTCAGCACTGCGGGAGTGCCACACAACACAATGGAGGGTGTACTCAGTTTGAAAATGGGACTTCATCTCCACGATGACTGTGCAGTGATCACATGATGCAATAGTTAGCCTAGTATTTCAAATCAGTGTACACTTTACAGCATTCTAATCATGACACTGCATGTATATCTTGAAAGTAAGAATTTTTAATGAATAAAATGTTTTGTTTTTCAATGGAACCAGAAACTTCAAGAAACATTCAGCAATATAAACAAGGTTAATGCTGATATATAATATCTCATCAGAAATGATGCTACAAATGTTACAATATTACAATACGTTTCTCCTGCAAATCCCTTCCAGATAATCCACTGAAATTTGCAACACTACTTCCTGCTCTCTGTCTCCACTCAGTCTGAAGCGTTGCATAACATAAGCTCAACTGGTGAATTCATTGAAAAAACAATTCTCTCCAGCGACATGCCTCACATTGCAATTGAGACAAGACAGCCTATTGCAGCTTTCGAGATGCCAGTGAAGTGCTTGCGACAATTCTCTCTCTGTCTATTCACACAAGACCCACCTCTTTGACCAAGCTTTTGGTCACCTGTCCTAATATCTCCTTATGTGGCTCGGTGTCAAATTTTGTTTGATAACGCTCCTGTGAAGTGCCATGGGATGTTTTACTACATTAAAGGCGCTATATAAATGCAAGCTGTTGTTGAGACCAGATATATAGCTAAATGTTTCGAGTATGTGCCAATGCACGTCAAAAAATTGCAAGCACATTCCTATGATTTTCTCCCTAAATGGATTAAAGGTTGCAGGCAGCATAGGCTATGATTTTTCAACACACATTGGCAGCGGGCAAGATCCCTCACAATCAGCACAAACCTAGAAAATTGACCTCCTATCTCCAAACCGTTATAAAAGTTTCTTTAACAAAAAACTATACTTTTTCTCCCCTGCGAATGGTCTGTGGTATTTCCCGAGTCATTTTCCAGCTCTCATCATCAATGGAAACAAGATTAGATGTATTTGAAAATGTCAAGCAATTCATTTCTGACATGTTGAGCTGATCCAATTTGCTTGATTCTGTTTGTATTTCACTGGATGGAAAGATTTATTGCTGGTGCATTTATTATATTGAAAGCAGAAAATACGGCATTGCTGCTTCGAGAATGAATCAATGGGTTTACTAGAAAAATATCTCCAATATACCCCAGCAGCAAATAATGTACAATGTAATCCTTTGCAAGACTAGAAAATTTGATTTGGTGATGGAAGAAAATTGCCTTAAATGTTGTGCATTTTACTTCAATAAGAATAAAACAACAAAGGTGGGATGGCGAGCAACAAAAAGAAAACAACATGAAAAGGAACTTAGGAACAGGAATAGGCCATTCAGCCCCTCAGCCCTGTTCCACCATTCCTTGAGATCATGGCTGATCTGCATCCTAACTCCATTTTCCTGCCTTCGTTCCATATCCCTCAATACTCACGGCTAGCAAAAATCTATTGATCTCAGGATTTAAAATTATTAATCGAGCTAGCATCTACTATCTTTTTGTGGGAGAGAGTTCCACACTGCTACCATCTTTTGTGTGAAGAAGTGTTTCTGAACTTCGCTCCTGAATGGTCTGGGTCTATTTTTAAGGTTTTGTCCCTTTGTGTTAGACTGTAAAAACTTTCTGTCTACCCTATGAATTTCTTTCAAAATCCTAAAAACCTCAATCAAATCACCCCTTTTATATTCCAGGGAATACAAGACCAATTTATGAAATCTCTCATCATAATCTAACCCATGGAGCCCTGATAACATTCTGGTGAATCTGCACTGTATTACTTTCAAAACCAATACAGGTATAACCTTTCTAAGGTGCGCTGCCGAAAAATGTACAGAGCACTCCAAATGTGGTCTAATCAGGGCTTTGTATGGATATAGCGAAACTTCTTCCTTGTTTTATTCTAGCCCTCTAGTTACAAAAACTAATATTTTAGTGATCCGTGTGCATGTAGAAACATAGAAAGATAGAAACATAGAAAATAGGTGCAGGAATAGGCCATTCGGCCCTTCAAGCCTGCACCACCATTTATTAAGATCATGGCTGATCATTCACCTCAGTACCCTGTCCTGCTTTCTCTCCATGCCCCTTGATCTCTTTAGCCGTCAGGGTCATATCTAACTCCCTCTTGAATATATCCAACGAACTGGCATCAAAAACTCTCTGCGGTAGAGAATTCCAGAGGTTAACAACTCTCTGAGTGAAGACGTTTCTCCTCATCTAGGTCCTAAATGGCTTACCGCTTATCCTTAGATGGTGACCCCTGGTTCTGGACATCCCCAATATCGGGAACATTCTTCCTGCATCTAACCTGTCCAGTCCTGTCAGGATTTTATATGTTTCAATGAGATCCCCTCTCATTCTTCTAAACTCCAGTGAATATAGGCCCAGTCGATCCAGTCTCTCCTCATATGTCAGTCCTGCCATCCTGGGAATCAGGCTAGTGAACTTTCGTTGCACAACCTCAATAGCAAGAACGTCCTTCCTCAGATTAGGAGACAAAATGAACACAATATTCTAGGTGGGCCTCACCAAGGCCCTGTACAACTGCATTAAGACCTCCCTTCTCCTATACTCAAATCCCCTAGCTATGAAGGCCAACATTCCATTTGCCATCATCACCGCCTGCTGTACCTGCATGCCAACTTTCAATGACTGATGTACCATGACAACCAGGTCTCGATGCACCTCCCCTTTTCCTAATCTGCCGCCATTCAGATAATATTCTGCCTTAATGTTTTTTGCCATCAAAGTGGATAACCTCACATTTATCCACATTATACTGCCAATGTATACTGTAAATAGCTGGGATCCCAGCACTGAGCCCTGCGGCACCCCACTAGTCACTGCCTGCCATTCTGAGAAGGACCTGTTTATCCCTACTCTCTGCTTTCTGTCTACCAACCAGTTCTCTATCCACGTCAATATATTACCCCCAATACCATGTGCTTTAATTTTGCATACTAATCTCTTGTGCGGGACCTTGCCAAAAGCCTTTTGAAAGTCCAAATACTCCACTTCCGCTGGTTCTCCCTTGTCCACTCTACTAGTTACATCCTCAAAAAATTCTAGAAGATTTGTCAAGCATGATTTCCCTTTCATAAATCCATGCTGACTTGGACCGATACTGTCACTGCTTTCCAAATGCGCTGCTATTTCATATTTAAAAATTGATTCCAACATTTTCCCCACTACTGATGTCAGGCGAACCTGTCTATAATTACCCGTTTTCTCTCTCCCTCCTTTTTAAAAATATGGTGTTACATTAGCTACTCTCCAGTCCATAAGAACTGATCCAGATTCGATAGACTGTTGTAAAATGATCCCCAATGCATCTACTATTTCTAGGGCCACTTCCTTACGTACTCGGAGATGCAGACTATCAGGCCCTGGGGATTTATCGGCGTTCAATCCCATCAATTTCCCTAACACAATTTCCTGACTAATAAGGATTTCCTTCAGTTCCTCCTTCTCGCTAGACCTCGGTCCCCTAGTATTTCCGGAAGGTTATATGTGTCTTCCTTCATGAAGACAGAACCAAAGTATTTGTTCAATTGGTCTGCCATTCCTTTGTTCCCCATTATAAATTCACCTGAATCTGACTGGAAGGGACCTACATTTGTCTTCACTAATCTTTTTCTCTTCACATATCTATAGAAGATTTTACAGTCAGTTTTTATGTTTCCACAAGCTTCCTCTCATACTCTATTTTCCCCCACCGAATTAAACCCTTTGTCCTCCTCTGCTGAATTCTAAAGTTTCACAGTCCTCAGGTTTGCTGCTTTTTCTGACCAATTTATATGCCTCTTCCTTGGATTTAACACTATCCCTAATTTCCCTTGTTAGCCACGGTTGAGCCACCTTCCCTGTTTTGTTTTTACTCCAGACAGGGATGGACAATTGTTGAGGTTCATCCATGTGATCTTTAAATGTTTGCCATTGCCTATCCACCGTCAACCCTTTAAGTATCATTTGCCAGTCTATTCTAGCCAATTCATGTCTCATACCATCGAAGTTACCTTTCCTTAAGTTCAGGACCCTATCTCCAAATTAACTGTGTCACTCTCCATCTTAATAAAGAATTCTACCATATTATGGTCAATCTTCCCCAAGGGGCCTCGTACAACAAGATTGCTAATTAGTCCTTTCTCATTACACATCACCCAGTCCAGGATCGCCAGTCCTCCAGTTGGTTCCTCGACATATTGGTCTTGAAAACCATCCCTTATACACTCCAGGAAATCCTCCTCCACTGTATTGCTCCCAGTTTGGTTAGCCCAATCTATATGTAGATTAAAGCCACCCATGATAACTGCTGTACCTTTATTGCACGCATCTCTAATTTCTTGTTTGATGCTGTCCCCAGCCTCACTACTACTGTTTGGTGGTCTGTACACAACACCCACTAGTGTTTTCTGCCCTTTGGTATTCCGCAGCTCTACCGATACAGATTCCTCATCATCCAAGCTAATGTCCTTCCATACTATTGTGTTAATTTCCTCTTCAGCCAGTAACGCTACCCCACCTCCTTTTCCTTTCTGTCTATCCTTCCTGAATGTTGAATACTCCTGGATGTTGAGTTCCCAGTCTTGGTCACCCTGGAGCCATGTCTCTGTAATCCCAATTATATCATATTCGTTAATAGCTGCCTGCACAGTTAATTCATCCAACTTATTATGAATACTCCTCGCATTGAGGCACAGGGCCTTCAGGCTTGTCTTTTTAACACACTTTGCCCCTTCAGAATTTTGCTGTAATGTGGCCTTTCTTGATTTTTGCCTTGGGTTTCTCTGCCCTCCTCTTTTACTTCACTCTGTCTCCCTGCATGTACCTCTAAATCTTTTTGGACCTCCACTGTTCCTAGGTTTTCACCATTTAAAAAATACTCAGATCAATCCTTTTTGGTCCAGAATGAATGACATCACACTTATCTGCATTGAAATCTATCTGCCACAGTTTTTCCCACTCACTTAATCTATCAATTTCCCTTTGTAATGTTATGCACCTGTCTATACTACTTACTATGCCGCCAAACTTTGTTTCATTTAGAAACTTGGATATCTGGCTCTCAATTTCATTATCAAAGTCATTAATAAATATAGTGAATAGTTGATGTCCCAGCACAGATTCTTGTGGGACACGACTAGTCACTTCCTTCCAATTGGAGTACATTCCTACTCTTTGCCTTCTGCTGCCTAACCAATCCCATAACCAGGTCAATCATTTGCCTTCAATGCCATAAGCTTTCATTTGAGCTAACTGTCTCTTATGTAGAACCTGAGTCCATAAAAGTCCATATAAACATGACCAACCCTTTACAATTCCCATTGGCTCCCTCTAATCAGCTCAAATTTCTCCAAGTGCTCAGTCACTCTGTCAATTATAGATTCCAATAACTTCCCCACAACAGATGTTAGACTAACAGATCTATAATTTCCTGTTTTTTCTCTCTCTCACAGTTCTTAAATAACGGAGTAATTTTGCAATTTTCCAATCTAAAGGAGCAACTCCTGAGCCGAGAGAGTCTTCTCATGGACAAGCCAGTCTGTATAGTCCTTCATTGAATTTACTGTAGGATTTATTAAAATGCATGGTTCAAATGAAAAAGAATTAATTTTATTTTGCAGACAGACTGACTTCTCAAACCAATTGCCAAATTCACTCATTGTCAGATATTGAAATTTAAGGAACAGGGTGTAACTGCTTATTCTCAAACTAATATGGAACAATGGAGGCCGATTTGCTGTCCTTGAGGTGAAAATGGGCCAGTTGGCTGGGAAATCTGGGAGCAAATCAGTTCCACTGGGTTTCTGCTGGTTTGGGAATTGCTTGATCTTCCAGTCGTGCCTGGATTAGGTACAGTAAGCAGACAACAGCTTTATTTATTTATTCAAAGTGGAAGAAGGAAAAGGGCACCACTACATTCACTTGGTGCTGGACACCAAGTCCCCCAGCATACCCATGAACACTATATGGGAAGGGGGTCTCAAACTGGAGCACCATTGAAAAGCCTGCAGATTTTAAAGACAAGTGTATCAGGCCTTTTAAAAAGACCCTTTTTATAATTTTGTTTGTTTTTTCCTTCCGACAATTAAGCTTTTATGAGACTTTGTGCCAGTTACAATTTTCTTTGGTCCCCAGTTCCCTTTATTGCAGCAGAGGGTTTGCAGCTGTTGCTATTTAGCGGGACCAAAGCTATCAGTGATGGTCCTGTTGAATGATGCTTCAGTCACCTGGTTGATGGGTCCACTGACAGCACAAGGACCGATACTGCAGATAATCCCTCCGCTAACCTAGAAACAGGCAAAGGGAGGTGATCACCATTGCCACCGGCAGTGCTGTCCCAGCGGTGAAGGTTTCTGCAGGTGTCCTTACTGCAAATGGCACATCTTCACACCTGTTTCAGTACTGGCTTCAGAAACACTTACCTTTAGTAGTTGCCAGGTAGGTGTGCTGGGACCTGTTCACATGTGTGGATGGGTTGTATCGGACCTGTTCACACGTGTGGATGGGTTGTGTCAGACCTGTTCACATGTGTGGATGTGTTGTGTCGGACCTGTTCACACGTGTAGATGTGTTGTGTCGGACATGTTCACATGTGTGGATGGGTTGTGTCGGACCTATTCACACGTGTGGATGTGTTGTGTCGGACCTATTCACACGTGTGGATGGGTTGTGTCGGTCCTGTTCACACATGTGGATGGGTTGTGTCGGTCCTGTTCACACATGTGGATGGGATGTGTAGGACCTATTCACATGTGAGGATGGGTTGTGTCAGTCCTATTCACATGTGGGATCCTATTACCTGCAGGTGAGTGCCCCTTTAACTGCTTCATTGGCTCTGAGAAACTAGGCTTTACTGGCGAGTTGGACATTGGTCAGGGCGTTCACGATTTTATGTAAAACTGATGTTGGGAATCCTAATTGCATCATAGAATCCCAATTTACATGTATTCATGGGGCCCTCATCTGTCTCTGGTGAGTGCCTCATCTGACTCAAATCTGCACAGTGAGTAGTTGGAAGTGCATCGCAAATGCAGTGGTGAGTGCTGAAAGAGGGGCAGGTATGGCAGCTCAACATTCCTGGTTACAGGATTTTCAGACGGGATAGAGAGGGGGATCAAAAAGGAGGGAGGATCGCAGTATTAATTAAAGAAACAATTACAGCTGTGAGAAGGGATGATATATTAGAGGGGTCATCAAATGAGGCCATATGGGTTGACTAGAAGAACAAAAAAGGGGTGATCACACAACTGGGAGTGTACAAAAGACCCCCAAAAGTCAGAGGGAAATAGAAGAAGAAATGTGTGAGCAAATTGCTGCGAAGTGCAGAAACTATAGAGCTGTAATAGTGGGGGATTTCAACTACCCTAATATTAACTGGGAAAAAAGTAGTGTAAATCTTACAGAAGGTGCGGAATTCCTAAAATGCATTCAGGAGAAGTTCTTTAGCCAGTATGTAACAAGCTCTTGGATGAAGGGATCGAGTATAATATAGCCAAGTTTGCTGATGATACAAAGATGGGTGGGAAAACAAATTGTGAGGAGGACACAACATATCTGCAAAGGGATATAGACAGTCTATGTGAGTGGGGAAAAATTTGGCAGATGGAGTATAATGTGTGAAAAAGTGAGGTTATCCACTTTGGCAGAAAAAATAGAAAAGCAAATTATAATTTAAATGGAGAAAAATTGCAAAGTGCAGCAGTACAGAGGGACCTGGGGGTCCTTGTGCATGAAACACAAAAAGTGAGTATGCAGGTACAGCAAGTAATCAGGAAGGCAAATGGAATGTTGGCCTTTATTGCAAGGGGATAGAGTATGAAAGCAGAGAAGTCCTGCTACAAAAGTATAGGGTATTGGTGAGGCCACACCTAGAGTACTGCATCCGGTTTTGGTCTCCGTATTCAAGGAAGGATATACTTGCATTGGAGGCTGCTCAGAGAAGGTTCACTAGGTTGATTCTGGAGATGAGGGGATTGACGTATGAAGATAGGTTGAGTAGGTTAGGCCTATACACATTGGAGTTCAGAAGAATGAGAGGTGACCTTATCGAAACACATAAGATAATAAGGGGGCTTGACAAGGTGGATGCAGAGAGGATATTTCTAGGGGGCATAGTCTCAGAATAAGGGGCAGCCCATTTAGAACTGAGTTGAAGAGGAATTTATTCTAGAAACATAGAAACATAGAAAATAGGTGCAGGAGTAAGCCATTCGGCCCTTCGAGCCTGCACCGCTATTCAATGCGTTCATGGCTGAACATGCAACTTCAGTACCCCATTCCTGCTTTCTCGCCTACCCCTTGATCCCCCTAGGAGTAAGGACTACATCTAACTCCTTTTTGAATATATTTAGTGAATTGGCCTCAATAACTTTCTGTGGTAGAGAATTCCACAGGTTCACCACTGTCTGGGTGAAGACGTTTCTCCTCATCTCGGTCCTAAATGGCTTACCCCTTATCCTTAGACTGTGACCCCTGGTTCTGGACTTCCCCAACATTGGGAACATTCTTCCTGCATCTAACCTGTCTAAACCCGTCAGAATTTTAAACGTTTCTATGAGATTGCCTCTCATTCTTCTGAACTCCAGTGAATACAAGCCCAGTTGATCCAGTCTTTCTTGATATGTCAGTCCTACCATCCTGGGAATCAGTCTGGTGAACCTTCGCTGCACTCCCTCAATAACAAGAATGTCCTTCCTCAAGTTAGGAGACCAAAACTGTGCACAATACTCCAGGTGTGGCCTCACCAAGGCCCTGTACAACTGTAGTAACACCTCCCTACCCCTGTACTCAAATCCCGTCGCTATGAAGGCCAACATGCCATTTGCTTTCTTAACTGCCTGCTGTACCTGCATGCCAACCTTCAATGACTGATGTACCATGACACCCAGGTCCCTTTGCACCTCCCCTTTTCCTAATCTGTCACCATTCAGATAATAGTCTGTCTCTCTGCTTTTACCACCAAAGTGGATAACCTCACATTTATCCACATTATACTTCATCTACTATGCATTTGCCCACTCACCTAACCTATCCAAGTCACTCTGCAGCCTCATAGCATCCTCCTCGCAGCTCACACTGCCACCCAACTTAGTGTCATCCGCAAATTTGGAGATACTACATTTAATCCCCTCGTCTAAATCATTAATGTACAATGTAAACAGCTGGGGCCCCAGCACAGAACCTTGTAGTACCCCAATAGTCACTGTCTGCCATTCTGAAAAGTACCCATTTATTCCTACTCTTTGCTTCCTGTCTGCCAACCAGTTCTCAATCCATGTCAGCACACTACCCCCAATCCCATGTGCTTTAACTTTGCACATTAATCTCTTGTGTGGGACTTTGTCGAAAGCCTTCTGAAAGTCCAAATACACCACATCAACTGGTTCTCCCTTGTCCACTCTACTGGAAACATTCTCAAAAAATTCCAGAAGATTTGTCAAGCATGATTTCCCTTTCACAAATCCATGCTGACTTGGACCTATCATGTCACATCTTTCCAAATGCGCTGCTATGACATCCTTAATAATTGATTCCATCATTTTACCCACTACCGATGTCAGGCTGACCCGTCTATAATTCCCTGTTTTCTCTCTCCCTCCTTTTTTAAAAAGTGGGGTTACATTGGCTACCCTCCACTCCATAGGAACTGATCCAGAGTCTATGGAATGTTGGAAAATGACTGGCAATGCATCCGCTATTTCCAAGGCCACCTCCTTAAGTACTCTGGGATGTAGTCCATCAGGGCCTGGGGATTTATCGGCCTTCAATCCCATCAATTTCCCCAACACAATTTCCCGACTAATAAGGATTTCCCTCAGTTCCTCCTTCTTATTAGACCCTCTGACCCCTTTTATATCCGGAAGGTTGTTTGTGTCCTCCTTCGTGAATACCAAACCAAAGTACTTGTTCAATTGGTCTGCCAATTCTTTGTTCCCTGTTATGACTTCCCCTGATTCTGACTGCAGGGGACCTACGTTTGTCTTTACTAACCTCAGAGGGTTGTAAATCTGTGGAATTCTCTGCCCCAGAGAGCTGTGGAGGCTGGGTCATTGAATATATTTAAGGTGGAGATGGACAGATTTTTGAGCAATAAGGGAATAAAGGGTTGTGGGGAGTGGGCAGGGAAATGGAGCTGAGTCCTTGATCAGATCAGCCATGATCTTATTAAATGGCAGAGTAAGCTTGAGGGATCAAATATTCCTATTTCTTATGTTCTGATGTTCTCAACCCAACAAGGGAGGGGGCAGTTCTAGATTTGGTTTTGGGGAATGAAGAGGGGCAGGTGAAAGGTGTATCAGTGGGGGAGCATTTTGGTGCTTGTGATCACAGTTCAGTAAAATTTAGGATAGTTATGGAAAAGGACTAAGGTAGACCAGGAAAAAAATGTTCTCAATTGGGGTAAAGCCAATTTTGCTGAGCTGAGATGGGATTTGGCCAAAGTGGACTGGAAACGGCTACCTGATGGTAAATCAGTGTCAGAGCAGTGGGAGGCATTCAAGGAGGAGATCCTGAGGGTACAGGGCAAGTATGTTCCCTTAAAAAATAAGGGTGGGGCTAACAATTTTTGAGCCCCCTGCATGTCAAGGGACATACAGGGTAAGATAAAGAAAAAAGGGAAACTTATGATAGATACCGAGAGCTCAATACTGCAGAGGAGAATAAAAAGTGCGGGGGTTGCAATTAAAAAAGATATCAGGAAAGCAAAGAGAGAGCAGGAAAGAAAGCTGGTAAGTAAAATCAGGGAAAACCCAAAGATGTTTTCTAAATACAGTAAGAGCAAGAGAACAACTAGAGAAAGAGTGGGACCAATTAGGGACCATAAAGTAAATCTGCGTGTGGAGGCAGAAGACGTGGATATGATTCATAATGAATACATTGCATCTGTTTTCACAAAAGAGAGGGGCGATACAGAATTTGCAATGAGGGAGGAGGAGTGTGAAATATTAGATGAGATAAACAAAGTGAGAGAGGAAGTATTAAGGGGCTTCGCAGCTTTGAAAGTGGTTAAATCCCCAGGCCCAGATGAAAAGTATCTCAGGCTGTTCAGAGAAGCAAAAGAGGAAAAAGCAGAGGCTCTCACTGTCATTTTCCAATCCTCTCTGGTTGCAGATGTGGTGCCAGAGGACTGGAGGACTGCTAATGTTGTACCTTTGTTTAAAAAGGGAGAAATGGATAAACTGAGTAAATCAGCCTAATTATTGGAAAAAATCCGAAGGGACAGAATAAATCTTCATTTGGAAAGACATAGATTAATAAAGGACAGTCAGCATGGATTTATTAAGGGAAAGTCATGTCTGACTAACTTGATTGAATTTTTCGAGGAAGTAACCAGGAGGGTCGATGAGGGCAGTGCATATGATGTAGTGCATATGGAGTTTGGCAATGCTTTTGATAAGGTCCCACATGGCAGACTGGTCATGAAAGTAATAGCCCATGGAATCCAGGGCAAAGTGGCAAGTTGGATCCAAAATTGACTCAGAGACAGGTAGCAAAGGGTATTGATTGATGGATGGTTTTGTGACTGCAAGGCTGTATCCAGTGGGGTTATAAGAACATAAGAACATAAGAAATAGGAACAGGAGTAGGCCATACGGCGCCTTGAGCCTGCTCCGCCATTCAATAAAATCATGGCTGATCTGATCATGGACTCAGCTCCACTTCCCTGCCCACTCCCCATAAACCCTTATGCCCTTATCGTTTAAGAAACTGTCTATTTCTGTCTTAAATTTATTCAATGTCCCAGCTTCCACTGCTCTCTGAGGCAGCGAATTCCACAGATTTACAACCCTCTGAGAGAAGAAATTTCTCCTCATCTCAGTTTTAAATGGGCGACCCCTTATTCTAAGATCATGCCCTCTAGTTCTAGTCTCCCCCATCAGTGGAAACATCCTCTCTGCATCCACCTTGTCAAGCTCCCTCTTAATCTTATACATTTTGATCAGATCACATCTCATTCTTCTGAATTCCAATGAGTAGAGGCCCAACCTACTCAACCTTTCCTCATAAGTCAACCCCCTCATCTCCGGAATCAACCTAGTGAAGCTTCTCTGAACTGCCTCCAAAGCAATTATATCCTTTAGTAAATATGGAAACTAAAACTGCACGCAGTATTCCAGGTGTGGCCTCACCAATACCCTGTATAGCTGTAGCAAGACTTCCTTGCTTTTATACTCCATCCCCTTTGCAATAAAGACCAAGATTCCAATGGCCTTGCTGATCACTTGCTGTACCTGCATACTTCTGTGTTTCATGCACAAGTACCCCCAGGTCCCATTGTACTGCAGCACTTTGCAATCTTTCTCCATTTAAATAATAACTTGCTCTTTAATTTTTTTCTGCCAAAGTGCATGACCTCACACTTTCCAATATTCTACTCCATTTGCCAAAGTTTTGCCCACTCACTTAGCCTGTCTATGTTGTTTTGTAGATTTTTTGTGTCCTCCTCACACGTTGCTTTTCCTCCCATCTTTGTATCGCCAGCAAACTTGGCTACATTACACTCAGTCCCTTCTTCCAAGTCGTTAATATAGATTGTAAATAGTTGGGATCCCAGCACTGACCCCTGTGGCACCCCACTAGTTACTGATTGCCAACCAGAGAATGAACCATTTATCCCGACTCTCTGTTTTCTGTTAGTTAACCAATCCTCTATCCATGTTAATATATTACCCCCAACCCCGTGAACTTTTATCTTGTGCAGTAACCTTTTATGTGGCACCTTGTCAAATGCCTTCTGGAAGTCCAAATATACCACATCCACTGGTTCCCCTTTTGCACCCTGTTTGTTGCATCCTCAAAGAATTCCAGCAAATTTGTCAAACATGACTTCCCCTTCATAAATCCATCCATCTCTGCCTGACCTAATTTTGCTTTTCCAAATATCCTGCTACTGTTTCTTTAATAATGGACTCCAACATTTTCCCAACCACTGATGTTAGGCTAACTGGTCTATAGTTACCTGCTTTTTGTCTGCCTCCTTTTTTAAATAGGGGCATTATATTTGCAGTTTTCCAATCTGCTACGATCTCCCCAGAATCCAGGGAATTTTGGTAGGGCTCTGTACTGGGTCCCCTGTTTTTTGTGGTATATATGAATGACCTGGACTTAAACGTTGGGGGTATGATGAAGAAGTTTGCAGATGACACTAAAATAGGCTGTGTGGTTGATAATGAAGAAGAAAGCTGCGGACTGCAGGAAGATATCAATGTACTGGTCTGGTGGGCAGAACAGTGGCAAATGGAATTCAATCCGGATAAGCCTGAGGTAATGCATTTGGGGAGGTCTAACAAGGCAAGGGAATACACATTAAATGGTACGACACTGAAAAGTGTAGAGGAACAAACGGACCTTGGAGTGCAGGTCCACACATCTCTAAAGATAGCAGAACAAATAGATAAGGTGGTGAAGAAGGCATATGGAATACTTGCCTTTATTAGTCGAAGTAGGGAATATAAGAGCAAGGAGGTTATGCTTGAACTGCATAAAACACTGGTTAGGCCACAGCTGGAGTACTGCGTGCAGTTCTGGTCATCACATTACAGCAAAGATGTGATTGCGCTGGAAAGGGTGCAGATGAGATTTACAAGAATGTTGCCTGGACTGGAGAATTTTGGTTATGAGGAAAGATTGGATTAACGACTTGGAAGAAGGGACTGAGTGTCGAGGAGGCATCGGAGAGGCGGAGCAGCAGATTCGGGAGGCCTACAAAAGGCACATCAGTTGGAAGACCAGCTGGTGCAGCTGCAGCAGGGAGTCAAAAAAGAAGTAGAAAGAAATCGAAAGGTGACGTTACAGCGGCTGCGAGAGGCAGCGGCAGATCGGAGGCGGGAGCTCGGGGTGCGTTGAGAGGCCTACAAAGGGCGTGCTTGTGCAGCTCCAGCAGGGAGAAAAAGCAAAAAAGAAGTAGAAAGAAATCAAAAGGTGACGTCACAGCCAAAGGGGTAAGTGATTGGCTGGTGATTGGTGAGTAGCTTTTCTTTTTTCTTTTCTTTATCAGTAAGTAACCTTTTAGCATTGTTGTTGCCAAATTAAGTTAATCTAAGGGTTAAGTCATGGCAGGAGAGCTCGGACACGTGTTATGCTCCTCCTGTACTAAGTGGGAAGTCAGGGACGCTTCCGGTGTCCCTGATGACTATGTGTGTGGGAAGTGTATTCGCCACCAGCTCCTGACGGACCGCATTGCGGCACTGGAGCTGCGGGTGGATTCACTCTGGAGCATCCATGATGCTGAGAATGACGTGACTAGCATGTTTAGCGAGTTTGTCTTACCGCAGGTAAAAGGTACACAGCCAGATAGGGGATGGGTGACCAACAGGAAGAGCCGTGGAAGGAAGGTAGTGCAGGGGTCCCCTGCGGTCATCCCTCTGCAAAACTGATGCACCGCTTTGGGTACTGTTGAGGGGGTGACTCACCAGGGGAAGGCAGCAGCAGCCAAGTTCATGGCACCATGGGTGGCTCTGCTGCACAGGAGGGCAGGAAAAAAGAGTGGGAGAGCTATAGTGATAGGGGATTCGATTGTTAGGGAAATAGATAGGTGTTTCTGCGACCGCAACCGATACTCCAGAATGGTATGTTGCCTCCCTGGTGCAAAGGTCAAGGATGTCTCAGAGCGGATGCAGGACATTCTGAAAAGGGAGGGTGAATAGCCAGTTGTCGTGGTGCATATAAGGTACCAACGATATAGGTAAAAAACGGGATGAGGTCCTACGAGACGAATTTAAGGAGCTAGGAGCTAAATTAAAAAGTAGAACCTCAAAAGTAGTAATGTCAGGATTGCTATCAGTGCCACGTGCTAGTCAGTGTAGGAATCACAGGATAGCTCAGAAGAATACGTGGCTTGAGAAGTGGTGCAAGAGGGAGGGATTCAAATTCCTGGGACATTGGAACCGGTTCTGGGGGAGGTGGGACCAGTACAAACCGGACGGTCAGCATCTGGGCAGGACCGGAACCAATGTCGTAGAGGGAGTGTTTGCTAGTGCTGTTGGGGAGGAGTTAAAGTAACATGGGGAGGGGAACGGGAACCTATGCAGGGAGACAGAGGGAAATAAAATGGAGGCAGAAGCAAAAGATAGAAAGGAGAATAGTAAAAGTGGAGGGCAGAGAAACCCAAGGCAAAAAACAAAAAGGGCCACATTACAGCAAAATTCGAAAGGGACAAAGTATGTTAAAAAGACAAGCCTGAAGGCTCTGTGCCTCAATGCGAGGAATATTCGGAATAAGTTGGACGAATTAACTGCGCAGATAGCAGTTAGCGGATATGATGTAATTGGCATCACGGAGGCATGTCTCCAGGGTGACCAAGGCTGGGAACTCAACATCCAGGGGTATTCAACATTTAGAGAGGAAAAGGAGGCGGGGTGGCGTTGCTGGTTAAAGAGGAAATTAATGCAATAGTAAGGAGGGACATTAGCCTGGATGATGTGGAACCAGTATGGGTGGAGCTGTGAAATACCAAAGAGCAGAAAACGCTAGTGGGAGTTGTGTACAGACCACTAAACAGTAGTAGTGAGGTTGGGGACAGCATCAAACAAGAAATGAGGGATGTGTGCAATAAAGGTACAGCAGTTATCATGGGCGACTTTAATCTACATATTGATTAGGCTAACCAAACTGGTAGCAATGCGGTGGAGGAGGATTTCCTGGAGTGTATTAGGGATGGTTTTCTAGAGCAGTATGTAGTGGAACCAACTAGAGAGCTGGCCATCCTAGACTGGGTGATGTGTAATAAGAAGGGACTAATTAGCAATCTTGTTGTGTGAGGCCGCTTGGGGAAGAGTGAACATAATATGGTAGAATTCTTTATTAAGATGGAGAGTGACACAGTTAATTTGGAGACTAGGGTCCTGAACTTAAGGAAAGGTAACTTTGACGGTATGAGGCATGAATTGGCTAGAATAGACTGGCAAAGGATACTTAAAGGGTTGACGGTGGATAAGCAATGGCAAACATTTAAAGATCACATGGATGAACTTCAGCAATTGTATATCCCTGTCTGGAGTAAAAATAAAACGGGGAAGGTGGCTCAACCATGGCTAACAAGGAAAATTAAGGATAGTGTTAAAACCATGGAAGAGGCAAATAAATTGGCTAGAAAAAGCAACAAACCTGAGGACTGGGAGAAATTTAGAATTCAACAAAGGAGGACTAAGGGTTTAATTAAGAGGGGGAAAATAGAGTACGAGAGGAAGCTTGCAGGGAACATAAAAACTGACTGCAAAAGCTTCTATAAATATGTGAAGACAAACGTAGGTCTATTGCAGTCGGATTCCGGTGAATTTATAATGGGGAACAATGAAATGGCAGACCAATTGAACAAATACTTCGGTTCTGTCTTCATGAAGGAAGACACAAGTAATCTTCCGAACGTACTAGGGGACAGTGGGTCGAGTGAGAAGGAGGAACTGAAGAATATCCTTATTGGGTGGGAAATTGTGTTAGGAAAATTGATGGGATTGAAGGCCGATAAATCCCTGGAGCCTGATAGTCTGCATCCCAGAGTACTTAAGGAAGTGACTCTAGAAATAGTGGATGCATTGGTGATCATTTTCCAACAATCTATCGACTCTGGATCAGTTCTTATGGACTGGAGGATAGCTAATGTAACACCACTTTTTAAAAAAGGAGGGAGAGAGAAAACGGGTATTATAGACCAGTTAGCCTGACATCAGTAGTGGGGAAAATGTTGGAATCAATCATTAAGGATGAAATAGCAGCGCATTTGGAAAGCAGTGACAGGATTGGTCTAAGTCAGCATGGATTTATGAAAGGAAAATCATGCTTGACGAATCTTCTCGAATTTTTTGAGGATGTAACTAGCAGAATGGACAAGGGAGAACCAGTGGATGTGGTGTATTTGGACTTTCAAAAGGCTTTTGACAAGGTCCCACACAAGAGATTGGTGTGCAAAATCAAAGCACATGGTACTGGGGGTAATGCACTGACGTGGATCAAGAAATGGTTGGCAGACAGGAAGCAGAGAGTCGGGATAAATGGGTCCTTTTCAGAATGGCAGGCAATGACTAGTGGAGTGCTGCAGGGCTCAGTGCTGGGACCCCAGCTCTTTACAATATACATTAACGATTTAGATGAAGGAATTGAGTGTAATATCTCCAAGTTTGCAGATGACACTAAACTGGGTGGCGGTGTGAGCTGTGAGGAGGATGCTAAGAGGCTGCAGGATGACTTGGACAGGTTAGATGAGTGGGCAAATGCATGGCAGATGCAGTATAATGTGGATAAATGTGAGGTTATCCATTTTGGGGGCAAAAACACCAAGGCAGAATATTATCTGAATGGCGGCAGATTGGGAAAAGGGGAAGTGCAACGAGACCTGGGTGTCATGGTTCATCAGTCATTGAAAGTTGGCATGCAGGTACAGCAGACGGTGAAGAAGGCAAATTGTATATTGGCCTTCATAGCTAGGGGATTTGAGTATAAGAAGCAGAGAGGTCTTACTGCAGTTGTACAGGGCCTTGGTGAGGCCTCACCTGGAATATTGTGTTCAGTTCTGGCCTCCTAATCTGAGGAAGGACGTTCTTGCTATTGAGGGAGTACAGCGAAGGTTCACCAACTGATTCCAGGGGTGGCTGGACTGACATATGAGGAGAGACTGGATCAACTGGGCCTTTATTCACTGGAGTTTAGAAGGATGAGAGGGGATCTTATAGAAACTTATAAGATTCTGACGGGAACGGACAGGTTAGATGCGGGAAGAATGTTCCCGAGTTGGGGAAGTCCAGAACCAGGGGACATAGTCTTAGGATAAGGGGTAGGCCATTTAGGACTGAGATGAGGAGAAACTTCTTCACTCCGAGAGTTGTTAACCTGTGGAATTCCCTACCGCAGAGAGTTGTTGATGCCAGTTCATTGGATATATTCAAGAAGGGGTTAGATATGGCCCTTACGGCTAATGAGATCAAGGGGTATGGAGAGAAAGCAGGAAAGCAGGACTGAGGGAATGATCAACCATGATCTATTGAATGGCGGTGCAGGCTCGAAGGGCCGAATGGCCTACTCCTGCAACTATTTTCTATGTTTCTATGTAACGTAGCCAAGTTTGCTGACGATACAAAGATGGGAGGAAAAGCAAGATGTGAGGAGGACCAAAAAATCTGCAAAAGGATATAGACAGACTAAGTGAGTGGGCAAAAATTTGGCAGATGGGGTATAATGTTGGAAAGTGTGAGATCATGCACTTTGGCAGAAAAAAATCAAAGAGCAAGTTATTATTTAAATAGAGAAAGATTGCAAAGTGCTGCAGTACAGCGGGACCTGGGGGTACTTGTGCATGGAACACAAAAGGATAGTATGCAGGTACAGCAAGAGATCAGGAGGGCAATGGAATCTTGGCCTTTATTGCAAAGGGGATGGAGTATAAAAGCAGGGAAGTCTTGCTACAGCTATACTCATCATCATCATAGGCAGTCCCTTGAAACGAGGATGACTTGCTTCCACACCAAAAAAAGGATGTGTTCACAGGTGTTTCAAATGAAGAACCCAAACTACTTCCTCAAGGGTGGAAGATGCCTGTGCATGGATTTTTTTAATGTGTGGTGGCCGTTGCACACCAGCCACCACACGGGCTTGACAGAGCTAGGTCTTGGTCCAGTGGCAAGGATTACCCAAGACTTCTGGAGACCTGCTCTGCTGCACGGACCTAGTGCGCACACATGTCGCAGTTTGGGCTGGGCCCGAACTCACGCCTCCCCTGGGCCCCGATCACATCTCTCCACAGTCTCTCGCTGCTCCTTCCCCCCGGCCTTGCCGCTCTTGCTGCATGTGCCCAAGCTCCAATCACCAACCTGGACTTTGTTGACGTCACTCTTCGCTGCCGTTGTCCTCCTTCACCAGCACGTGCTGTATCTTGTAGTGGCCTGCCTCCACGCTGCTCCCTGGGCTGCTCGTTGCTCCTTTTATGGCCCCGACCTGCCGCTGATGGTTTCTCGCAGATCGGGGCCGCCACGCTGCTCTCTGGGCTGCTTGCCAAGCTGTATAAGGTATTGATGAGGCCACACCTGGAATACTGCGTGCAGTTTTAGCTTCAATATTTACAAAAGGATATACTTGCTTTGGAGGCAGTTCAGAGAAGATTCACTAGGCTGATTCTGGGGATGAGGGGGTTGACATATGAGCAAAGATTGAGTAGGTTGGTCCTCTACTCATTGGAATTCAGAAGAATGAGAGGTGATCTTATCGAAACGTATAAGGTTATGAGGGGGCTTGACAAGGTGGATGCAGAGAGGATGTTTCCACTGATGGGGGAGACTAGAACTAGAGGGCATGATCTTAGAATAACGGGCCGTCTATTTAAAACTGAGATGAGGAGAAATTTCTTCTCTCAGAGGGTTGTAAATCTGTGGAATTCGCTGCCTCAGAAAGCTATGGAAGCTGGTACATTGAATAAATTTAAGACAGAAATAGACAGTTTCTTAAATGATAAGGGGATAAGCGGTTATGGGGAGCGGGCAGGGAAGTGGAGCTGGGTCCATGATCAGATCAGCCACGATCTTATTGAAAGATGGAGTAGGCTCGAGGGGCCGTATGGCCTACTCCTATTCCTATTTCTTATTTTCTTATTTTCTTATGCTGGGTCTGTTTTCTTTAGAACAGAGGAGGCTGAGGGGTGACCTGATTGATAAAATTATATTGGGCCTGAATAGAGTGGATAGGAAGGACCTGTTTCCCTTGGCAGAGGGGTCAACAACCAGGGGACATAGATTTAAAGTAATTGCGGGGAGGTTTAGAGGAGATATGAGGGGAAATTTCTTCACCCAGAGAGTGGTGGGGTCTGGAACTCACTGCCTGAAAGGGTGGCAGAGGCAGAAACCCTCACCACATTTAAAAATACTTGGATGTGCACTTAAAGGGCCCAAGTTTCGGCCTGAGTTGCTCCTGTTTTTTTGGAGCAACTGGTTTAGAATGGAGTATCTTAGAAATTGCAATTCTCGGCATTTAGTTTGCTCCAGTTCTCGTCAGTTAGAACAGTTTCACTTTGGAACAGAATTTTTTTTCCAAAACGGGGCGTGTCCCTTACGTCTGTTTTGAAAGTTTAGGCATTGAAAACTTACTCCAAACTAACTTAGAATGGAGTAAGTGAAGATTTTTGTACGCTCAGAAAAACCTTGCCTGCACTTTACAAATCAGGCGTAGGTTACAAATTAGGTGAAGGGAATTGGCGGGGTGTGGGGGGGTGGAGGCGGGGGGCAGCGGGGGAGGGAGGGGGGGGTGAAGGGAAGTAATTAAATTCTACAATCATTCAACATATTTATACAAATAAAGATCCAACCTGAATAAAAATTTACAAACAAAGCAAAGATTAAATATTCCATGTTCCTACCTGTGTGAAGCAGCAGCCTTTGAGCTGCGGTGCTTCAAGCAGGCCTTCCTTCCATCAGTGTCTGGACGGCAGCCGAAGAAACAGCAAGCAGCTTTCAAGCTGCGAAGGGGACTGAGGCTATTTGGCCAGGGGATAGGGGCGGCGTCAGGCCACAGCGCCGGCAGTAGAATCCGGCAGCAGCAGGCTCCGAGCTGCGAAGACTTAGGCCGTCCGGCCAGGGGATCCACGAGACAAATCTTCACTTTTCCTCTAGTCCCTTTAAAAATGGCCGAGTGCCAATGTTTATGTACCACTGCGCGTGCGCGCTGGCTCCAACGCGCACGTGCAGGGTTGCCGGCACGACGTTGCCTTATTTAAATTAGCCCCGCCCCCCACTACTTGTAGATTCGACGCCAGTCTCTTGCTCCGCCCCCCGCTGTTCTGTGCGCGCTGCGCCAAGCTGCTGATGACGTGCAGGGAGCCGGAGAATATGCAAGTATTTTTTCGCCGCACTTTCAAGCACGAGAAATGGGCGTCCAGGTCGGGGCTATGCCGTTCTAGGCGCAGCCCGAAACTTGGGCCCAAAGTGCTGTAACATACAGGGCTACGGATCAAGAGCTGGAAAGTGGGATTCGGCTGGATAGCTCTTGGTCGGCCGGTGCGGACATGATGGGCCAAAATGGCCTCCTTCATTGCTGTAAATCTCTATGATTCTATCAGTAATTTAACAATTTCATCAAATGGGGAGGGTTAAAATCAGGCTTATGATTTCTAGGAATGCAAAATGCAATTTTGTTAGCCGGCAGTTTATTCTGGAGAAAAACATTTTTGTTAAATCCTGTAAGCAGTTCTCTCGGTGAAGTATTTAGAGATCGGAAAATCAAAGCAATGCAGATCACTGATAATGAACATATTAAAGTCTGTAATATCTAATCTCTTTCTGATGTAAATTAGAACTTTGATATTCCTCTCACTTTCCAACCATGACTTCAGACTTTTTTCTTTATCTTCTATGATTTTCTGCTCCCTTTTATGAAGTGTTCAATCACGAGGACACAATTGCATTAATGGTTTGCGTCCTTTATCACTGAGCTCATTTATACTACAGCTTTTTAAAGCCCCACTTCCCATCAGATTTGTTTTTGAAAGTTAATTGGAAGAGATCTAAGCAATTGAAATCCATTCTTTCCACAGTGGTGAGCAGAGGAGAGTTAGCTGTGAAACATTACATGGTGCATCCAAGTTTTAAAAAGAATATGGAACATGTGTGAAATATTGTACAGCACTGGGTTTAATGTTGGTATCAAGTACGCGTTATGTATTTAACCCCTTGCAACCTGTATTACACTACCACCAGAGGGCCTACCTGCTGGAGTCCCAAGAGATACCAGCATGCCTTGGGAGCACGGTATATAAGCAGGTCACCCATGAGGTACCTGCATTCTGGAGTCTCAATAAGGAGCTAAGGTCACACTTGCTCATTGTACACAGTACTCAGTTTCATCCTTTAGTTTGAACACATTAATTGGCGACGAGGTAATGAACAACTGCGCGAAAGTGCAAAGAACAGTTGGTATCCTGGAGAAGTTCTTAGAAGGGGACGATTGGGAGGCCTTCATGGAGAGACTCGACCAATACTTTGTGGCCAACAAGCTGGAAGGGGATGAGAACGCTGCCAAACGAAGGGCAATCCTCCTCATTGTCTGTGGGGCAACAACCTACGGCCTCATGAAGAATCTCCTAACTCCGGTAAAACCAACAGCTAAATCCTATGAAGAATTGTGTACGCTGGTCCGGGAGCACCTAAATCCTAAAGAAAGCGTTTTGATGGCGAGATATCGGTTTGCCACATGTCAATGGTCGGCGGGTCAGGAAGTGGCGAGCTATGTCGCCGAACTAAGGCGCCTCGCAGAACATTGCGAATTTGAGGGATTCTTAGAACAAATGCTTAGAGACTTTTTTGTACTGGGCATTGGCCATGAGACAATCCTTCACAAACTGTTGACTGTTGAAACTCCGAATCTGAGCAAAGCCATAACGATAGCCCAGGCATTTATGTCCACCAGTGACAACACCAAACAGATTTCGCAGAGTAAAGAAGTTTCGGCCAGTACTGTGCACAAAGTAACGTCGTTTTCGAGCAGAAATATACATGGCAGAACGTACACACCGGCTGCTACTGCTCGACCTCAGATGACCCAGAGTCCGCCATCAATCGTTAATGCGAGGCAGTTAACACCTTGTTGGCGCTGCGGAGGTGATCATCGGCCCCATCAATGCCGCTTCAAGCATTATGCATGCGACAGTTGCAGAACAATTGGACACCTCCAGTGAATGTGCAGGCGAGCTACAAATCCTGCAAACCCTGTAAACCACCACGGTGCAAAGGAAGATAGATCAACAGTGGATCAGGCTGAATTGGAGACTCGTACCGAGGAGGCAGAACTTATGGGGTACACACATTCACCACGAAATGTCCACCAATAATGTTGAAAGTTGAACTGAATGGAATTCCAGTCTCTTTAGACCTGGACACGGGTGCGAGTCAGTCCATAATGAGTAAAAAGGCCTTCGACAGGCTGTGGGGCAACAAGGTACACAGGCCCATGCTCAGCCCCATTCACACCAAATTTAGGACTTACATCAAGGAACTAATCCCTGTAATTGGCAGTGCAGAAGTCAAAGTCTCCTATGATGGAGCAGTACACGAACTCCCGCTGTGGATTGTGCCAGGAGATGGCCCCATGTTGTTTGGCAGAAGCTGGCTGGGAATAATCCGCTGGAACTGGGACAACATCTGAGCACTTTTGTCCATTGACGACGCCTTGTGTGCCCAGGTTCTGAGCAGGTTTCCATCGTTGTTCGAGCCAGGCATTGGAAACTTCTCAGGGGCGAAAGTGCAGATCCATTTGGTTCTCGGTATGCGATCCAAGGTACCACAAGGCACGGGCGGTACCGTACATGATGCGTGAGAAAGTGGAAATTGAGCTGGACAGGCTGCAGCAAGAAGGCATCATCCCGCCGGTGAAATTCAATGAGTGGGCTAGTCCGATTGTCCTGGTACTTAAAGGGGACGGCACGGTCAGAATTTGTGGGGACTATAAAGTAACAATTAACCGTTTTTCGCAACAGGACCAGTACCCGCTACCCAAGGCAGACGACCTATTTGCGACCCTGGCTGGAGGGAAGACATTCACCAAGCTGGACCTGACCTCGGCCTACATGATGCAGGAGCTGGAGGCGTATTCAAAAGGCCTCACCTGCATCAACACGCACAAAGGTCTGTCCATCTATAACAGATGCCCGTTCGGGATTCGTTCGGCTGCAGCAATCTTCCAACGGAATATGGAGAGCCTGCTAAAGTCGGTTCCTTGCACCGTGGTTTTCCAGGACGATATACTGGTTACAGGTCGGGACACCATGGAGCACTTGAAGAATCTAGAAGAGGTTCTTAGTCAGTTGGATCGCATGAGACTCAGATTGAAATGCTCGGAGTGTGTTTTCCTGGTGCTGGAGGTCGAATTCTTGGGAAGAAGAATCGCAGCAGACGGTATCAGACTCACCGACGCCAAGACAGAGGCCATCAAGAACGCGCTGAGACCACAGAATGTGACGGAGCTGCAGTCGTTCCTGGGACTCCTCAACTATTTAGGTAATTTCCTACCTGGGTTAAGCACCCTGCTAGAACCCCTACATGTGATACTGCACAAGGGAGACGACTGGGTATGGGGGAATTCACAAGAGGCTGCCTTTAAGAAAACCAGGAATCTGTTGTGTTCTAACAAACAGCTTGTCCTGTATAACCCGTGTAAAGGATTAGTGCGAGCTTGCGATGCGTCGTCATACGGGGTCGGGTGTGTGTTACAACAAGCTAACGAATCGGGGATTTTGCAACCGATCGCTTATGCGTCCAGGAGTTTGTCCAAGGCCGAAAGGGCCTACAGCATGATTGAAAAAGAGATTCTGGCGTGCGTTTACAGGATAAAGAAAATGTACCAGTACTTATTTGGCCTCAAATTTAAGCTTGAAACTGACCACAAGCCGCTCATATCGCTGTTCTCTGAGAGCAAAGGGCTTAACACCAATGCCTCTGCCCGCATTCAAAGATGGGCGCTCACGCTGTCGGCATACAACTATGTAATCCGCCATGGACCAGGCACAGAGAACTGCGCTGATGCTCTCAGTTGGCTACCATTACCCATCACTGGGGTGGAAATGGCACAGCCTGCGGACTTGCTCATGGTAATGAATGCATTCGAAAATGAAAAGTCCCCCGTGATGGCCCGCCAGATCAGGACCTGGACCAGCCATGATCCTTTACTGTCCTTGGTAAAAAATTGTGTTCTCCATGGGAGCTGGTCCAGTGTCCCTGCGGAGATGCAGGAGGCAATTAAGCCGTTCCACAGGCGCAAAGACGAAATGTCCCTGCAGGCGGACTGCCTGTTGTGGAATCGCGTGGTCTTACCCAAGAAAGGCAGAGATATGTTAATTTGTGAACTGCACAGCACCCACCCAGGCATTGTCATGATGAAAGCCATAGCCAGATCCCATGTGTGGTGGCCCGGCATCGACTCAGATTTAGAGTCATGCGTGCGCCAGTGCAACACTTACTCTCAGCTGAGCAATGCACCCAGAGAGGCACCGCTAAGTTTGTGGTCGTGGCCCTCCAAACCGTGGTCGAGGATACACGCGGACTATGTGGGCCCATTTCTACGCAAAATGTTCTTGGTTGTTGTGGATGCTCACGCAAAATGGACTGAATGTGCAATAATGTCTGTAAGTACGTCCACGGCCACTATTGAAAGCCTACGAGCCATGTTTGCCACACATGGCCTGCCTGATGTCCTAGTCAGCGACAATGGGCCGTGTTTCACCAGTGCTGAATTCAAGGAATTCATGACCCGCAATGGGATCAAGCACGTCACATGTGCCCCGTTCAAGCCTGCATCCAACGGAAGGCAAAGCTTGAATCGCGTGTCGGAAGGCTCCCTGCAGACCCGGCTGTCCCGAGTGCTGCTCAGCTACAGCACCAGACCCCATTCACTCATTGAGTTCCCCCAGCCAATCTGCTAATGAAAAGGGCACTCAAAACAAGGCTCTCTCTTGTCCACCCTGATCTCCATGATCACGTGGAGGGCAGGCGGCATCAACAAAGTGTGTACCATGACCGCGCAAATTTGTCACGTGATATTGAGGTCAAGGATTCTGTGTTTGTACTCAATTGTGGACATGGTCCCAAATGGCTCGCTGGCGTGGTCATAGCCAAAGAGGAGAGTAGGGTGTTTCAGGTCAAATTGGCCAATGGACTAACATGCAGAAAACATTTGGACGAAATGAAATTGCGGTTCACCAACAGCTACGAACAACCTGAAGAAGACACCACCAACTTTGACACTCCAACACACAGACAAGTGGCAACTGACATCATGGTTGACCACGAAGCCGAATTCACCATCCCCGGCAGCCCGGCAAGACCGGCTGCCCAGCAGCCCAGTGAAGAACTAACCAATTCACCCACACCCGCATTTGTACCGAGACGATCGACAAGGGAGCGAAAAGCCCCAGTTCGTCTCACGTTGTAAATAAGTGTACTATTGACTTTACGGGGGAGTGATTTATGTATTTAACCCCTTGCAACCTGTATTACACTACCACCAGAAGGCCTACCTGATGGAGTCCCAAGGGATCCCAGAATTCCTTGAATTCAGCACTCATGAAATACGGCCTATTGCCCCTTGGGAGCACGGTATATAAGCAGGCCACCCACGAGGTACCTGCAGTCTGGAGTCTCAATAAAGGAGCTAAGATCACACTTGCCCATTATACACAGTACTCAGTTTCATCCTTTATTTTGAACACATCAGTATGGAACTTCAATTTTAAGCACAAAAATTCTCTCTGGTAGAGGTTATATAAAATAGCAAATACTTGTGAGAGATAGATGGCTATCATCAGAACCCACACAATTAATATAAAGCCTCATACCCTTCTAGGCGGTGATCATGTATGTAAATCTACATGTGAAGTCTAAACGTTTTCAATTCATAACGCAAAGAGCAAACAAGCGATTCTACCGTGTTAATTATAAATGAACAGAAATGCTGCAGACACTTTCGTTCATTCGAGGTTAAAATGAAAATCTCCGGGATCAATTCAAAAGCAAAACATGGAAGCATTTTCTGCTGACCCCACACATTTTGGGCACAGTCCTTGTAAACTTGAATTCAGCAGATTTCATAACAATACTGTATTAATAATGCCATTTGCATTGGTTTAATTCTCTTGCCCTACTTTTAATTGCATTCTGTTGCGATGGCACTGACTTTTCCTACAGTGTAATTCCTGAGCACTTGGCAGCTTGCTTACCTGCCCAGGCTTAAGTGTCAGCTGACTTCTCAACCATGGATGTCAATCACAATGTGCATTGGAATTATGCTGACAACTAATCTAATATTATATGAAGCAGTAATATTAAACAGACCAATTATATCGGTAAATAAGCAGACATAATAAAATTGTACGTAATCTGTGTTTCTACTCCTTCAAACTAACTGTAAACAGCACAAGTCTTTTCAAACACCCACACTCTCTTTTGTGTTTGCCCTTTTCATTTTTATCCTAGCTTGACTATATTCTAGAATAATAATATAAAACCGGATTTGTATCCACAAAATAGAACACTTAAAAATATCATGTCCTATTTATAATACTAATCGCTGTGTTTGACTATTCAGTATTATTACAGCTAAATATTTTCAATAAGATTTCATAACTGGGTGCTTATGTAATAAAGACTTTGCATTGATGATCACCGAGCTATCGCCCATCTATTGCCCAAATAGGCAGGCTATCGCCCATTTTAGCTTAAAAGTGGAAAGTTGGGCCGGAACATCAGCCACTAATCGCCAGCCCAACTTTCGGCACACATGAATCTGCTATCACCGAGGTGATCGTCCACACATCGCCGGGCTGATCGCTCGCCGAGTAGATCGCTGGAGTAAAGCTGCTCCCGACTGGCACTGCTCGGCAGACTCGGCACTACGGACGCCATTTTGAATGTCGGAAAAACTGAAAGAGGCTGCTTCAACAAGGGGCTTAAGAGGAGAATAAATTTGTGAGTGATTTTAAGGGCCTTACTGACTCTTGTCAATCATCTAATCACAGTTAAGTGTTGAGGACAAATTTATGGGCATTTAGAGCGATTCATAGTGATGGTGTCTGTAATTTCTCTACCAGTATTGGTCACTAATCACCTGCTGCTGACTGATGATGGGAGAAAGTATATTGAAGAGCATTATGTTCCCAATCAAAGAGATGGCAGACTGCTGTGGAGGAGAAGACCTTACACCCAACGCACTTACCCGCTTGAGCTTTTTCCTCAGCTGTTTCCCGAGCTGAAGCTTGTTGCAAAACGTCTCCTTATATCCTCAAAAACCCATCACCTTTCCTCCCGCCAATACTGACCGATAGATTGACTCAGGTATTCTGTCTAGACTGCCCATCCCCATGGCCTGGGGTGGCTCATAGCCTTTGAAATCTTCGTGAAAAATGATATTTTGTTTTCTTGCTCCCAGGCCTTGTATCTGGAGAGACAATGGGCGCTGATTACTGGTGGCCATCGTTTCTTGAGTTGATGGCCCCCGTTAGCAGGTAATGGGTTTCGATCTCAAACTGATCTTGCTTAACTGGCTTATCTCCTGGAAGACAATGGCCTGACCATTTCCTGGCTTGCACCAGTTTCGGTTGGGATGGAGTCGTCACTGTGTTTTAATAATGTGTCTGAGTTACTTCTCGGGGTATTGTTCTCAGTAAAAACTTTAGATGGTGGTGACATCAATCGTCATGGGTTCTCTTCCACCCAGCCAATCAATGTGAAATGTCAGTTTGCATATGAATGCAACTTAGTGCCACCCCACAAAGAGTACAGTTCTTTCTTAGAGGTTTTGGATTTAAGGATTTAGGGCTACACTTTCCACTTAGCTGGCTATCGTCCCCAAAAATGGGTGATCTTCCAGCCTTGGTGATGAGTCAGCCTTCATGATCGCTGAAACATCGTCCATTTTTAGGATCATGACTTTCAGCCCAGCGATAGCCCAGTGATGTGGAAGGCAAAGCTTCCCTCGCAACGGCCTTCTGCGCATGCTTTTTTTTTGGTAAACAGGTTTTACCACGTTTCGGGAGGTCAGGGGTCATCCACACATGCGCAGAGGCAAAGGGAGGGGAGAGAGAGAGAGAGAGAGGATAGAGAGAGAGGAAGATAGCAGAGTGAGAGAGATAGGAAAGCAGAATGAGAGATATACAAAAGAGATAAAAACAGATAAAAAGAGAAAATGTCATCATCAGACAGTGATGTGGGAGGGTGGGGGGGTAGGTGGAGGGTAAAGCCCTTTTCGGACGAGTCTAACGAGGCCCTCATCCAGGAGGTGCACTCCTGGTGGTCCCAATTAACCTGGGGTGGGCGTGGGAAACTTCCACCCCGGTCTACAAAAAAATTTGGGCTGAGATCGCGGACGTCGTCTCCTCGGCATCCCAAGAGGCGAGGGGGTCCGACCAGTGCCAGAAGCGCTGGAACAGCCTAGTTGCTTTGGCAAGAGTAAGTACAGATTTTATATATTGTAATGATGCAAATTGTATTTATAATAGTAAATCTCCTGGATTGAATTTAAGCTTGTTATTCTTACATATATTACATATATATTCCCTAAGATCTGGACAGGGCTATGAACCTGTGCCCTTTTTAAGTCTCTCTGGCTGCTGTCACTTACACAGTGACCCAGCATGGACTGGGGGGGAGCTGCCTTTGTTCACTGTCTGCCCTGGGACACTTTTGGACATTAGCTCCTGTCAATGCTGAGTTCAATGTAGATTGTAGTTGAGAGAGATGTTTGTGTCAAACATTAGCTCCTAAACACGATCTTTGTTATAACCGTGCACCAAATGTGGATACAAACCCTATTAGCATATAACGTTGGAAACTCTTGTCTTTCCATGATATTACCTAGTCAATTAGCTTATGCCATGCTCTTTTCACGTTTGCAGAGGAAGATATCTAACAACTGCTCTGAGCAGTGGCGCACCTGTGGGCTGACAGTTGGTTAATTAGATATTAACTAATCAGCACCATCAGGACGCCTGCATCTGCGCACATACAGAGGCTGAACTCCAGGACATAGTTGACGTTTTTACTGAGGCGTACAAAAGCATGGGCCTTATGCTAAACACCCGTAAGACAAAGGTCCTCCACCAGCCTGTCCCTGCCACACAGCACTGCCCCCCAGTCATCAAGATCCACGGCGTAGCCCTGGACACCATGGACCATTTCCCATATCTCTGGAGCCTCCTATCAACAAGATCAGGCATTGACGATGAGATCCAACACCGTCTCCAGTGCGCCAGTGCAGCCTTCGGCCACCTGAGGAAAAGAGTGTTTGAAGACCAGGCCCTCAAAACTGCCGCCAAGCTCATGGTGTATAGGGCTGTAGTAATACCCGCCCTCCTGTATGGCACAGAGACAGTGACCATGTACAGTAGACACCTCAAAATCGCTGGGAAAATATCACCAACAATGTCTCCGCAAGATCCTATAAATCCCCTGGGAGGACAGGCGCACCAACATCAGCGGCCACATCCAGGCTAACACCCCCAGCATTGAAGCACTGACCACACTCAATCAGCTCCGCTGGGCAGGCCACATAGTTCGCATGCCAGACACGAGACTCCCAAAGCAAGTGCTCTACTTGGAGCTCCTTCACAGCAAATGAGCCAAAGGTGGGCGCGGAAACGTTACAAGGACACCCTCAAAGCCTCCCTGATAAAGTGCGACATCCCCACTGACACCTGAGAATCCCTAGCCAAAGACCGCCCTAAGTGGAGGAAGTGCATTTGGGAGGGCGCTGAGCTCCTCGAGTCTCATCGCCGAGAGAATGCAGAAATCAAGCGCAGGCAGCGGAAAGAGCGTGTGGCAAACCTGACCCACCCACCCCTTCCCTCAACGACTATCTGTCCCACCTGTGACAAAGTCTGTGGCTCCCGTATTGGACTGTTCAGCCACCAAAGAACTCACTTCAGGAATGGAAGCAAGTCTTCCTCGATTCCGAGGGACTGCCTATGATGATGAATTAGATATTCATCATTTTATTGTAACATTAAGGTACTGAATGTTCTGAGTGTAACAATATTTGATCCATTGTGAACAAAGCACCTGGAGTAAGAGGAAAGATTCTATGTTTATGACCAGGACAGTTAGTAAGTCTAAAATAGGGAATAGAGATTTTTGAGATCATGACTGTGCAGCTGAGACCTGTTGCTTGCAATCCTTGCGTCATGTGGGAACTTCAGGACACTTCATGTGTCTTGGGGGGCCATGGGTGTAGGAAGTGTCTCCAGCTGCTTGAGCTCCAGCTCAGGATTTCCGAGCTTGAGGGGCAGCTGGAGTCACTGCAGGGCATCAGGGAGGCTGAGAGTTTCCTGGACCGTACATTTCAGGAGGTGGCCACCCCACAGGCAGAGAGGGTTCAGGATAATAAATGGATGGCCATCTGGAAGAGCAGGAAGAAGCAGGAAATGCAGGAGTGTTGCTCTCAAACACTCCTCAACATTGCAGACTGCTGGGAGTGATGCCACCTTGAAGGAGTGCAGTCCAGACATTGGCACCAATGGGCAAGGGACTGCACAGATGGGTAAAAATGCAGTCATTATCAGACATTCCATAGTTAGGGGGGCAGACAGGCATTTCTGTAACCGTCACCGTGAGTCCTGCATGGGGTGTTGCCTCCCTGGTGCCAGGGTAAAGGACATCATGGAGAGGGTGCAGAATATTCTGCAGGGGGAAGGGAGTGAGCCAGAAGTTGTGATACACGTCAGTACTAACGATATAGTGAGGGCAGGTATTGAGGTCCTACAGTCAGACTTTCAAGGTTTAGGGAGGAAGTTAAAAAGTAGGATCTTGAACGCGGTAATTTCGGGATTAGTCCCAGTGCCAGCAAGAGTAGAAATAGGAAGATAGGGAGGATCAATGCGTGGCTTGAGGTATAGTGCAGGAGGGGGGGCTTCCGATTCTTGGGGCATTGGGACCGGTTCTGGGGCAGGAGGCACCTATTCAAAAGGGACGGGTTGCACCTCAACAGGACTGGGACCAATGTTCTCGCGGAGAGGTTCACTAGTGTGGTTGGGGAAGGTTTAAACTAAATTGGCAGGGGGTGGCACCGGGATATAGAAGTAGAAATGAGGAATAGGGTGCATAAAGGAGTGAGAGTATTGGATAGTACTAAAGAAAGAAGTACAGGTACAACCTTCCGAATCCGGCAACCTCGGGACTGAGGCCGAGCCAGTTTTTGTGTTTTTCCGGACTTCGGAACGTGTTTCTGATGTCCGAAGTCCGGAAATTCCCGAGCCCAGGTTTAGGTATTTCTGGATTTCGGAACGCCAGAAGCGCATGTCGAGTCTGGAAATGCCTGGACCCAGGTTGCGATATTTCCGTTTTTTGGACGTCATCTTGTAGTTCTCCTCGCAGGCCGTAGTCCTCGCTTCTTCGCAACGCACGGTAAGTCTCCCTCTCTTGTTTTCGCAACGCAGTAATTGTACTTAATGTGACCTTCCCGGCCTGTATCTTTTGCTACCATCTTCAAATTTGAAAAGGAATGTACAGTACTCATGAAATATAACAAAGGTTTTTATTTCTAAAACAGTAAAGTTATGAAATATAAAACAGTAAATGAAGGTTTTTATTTGTTAAACAGAGTAAAAACAAACCGGTACCGTTTCAATTGGCTGGAGGTTGTGCTTGAGATAGAGAGCTCAGCTATGATGTCTGGGGCTGATGACGGGCCAGCAATAGGATTATCAAATGTGGAAATTACTGGTGTAGTTGTACGCTGCAGGTCTTGGGCCTCCTGATGCGATATCTTTTGAAAGATATTTAATATTGTTGTTTGTTTAAATCATTTGGGCTTTTCTTTCACTGCAGAGCAACTTGGATAGGTTAGGTGAGTGGGCAAATGCATGGCAGATGAAGTATAATGTGGATAAATGTGAGGTTATCCACTTTGGTGGTAAAAACAGAGAGACAGACTATTATCTGAATGGTGACAGATTAGGAAAAGGGGAGGTGCAAAGAGACCTGGGTGTCATGGTACATCAGTCATTGAAGGTTGGCATGCAGGTGCAGCAGGCGGTTAAGAAAGCAAATGGCATGTTGGCCTTCATAGCAAGGGGATTTGAGTACAGGGGCAGGGAGGTGTTGCTACAGTTGTACAGGGCCTTGGTGAGGCCACACCTGCAGTATTGTGTACAGTTTTGGTCTCCTAACCTGAGGAAGGACATTCTTGCTATTGAGGGAGTGCAGCGAAGGTTCACCAGACTGATTCCCGGGATGGCGGGACTGACCTATCAAGAAAGACTGGATCAACTGGGCTTGTATTCACTGGAGTTCAGAAGAATGAGAGGGGACCTCATAGAAACGTTTAAAATTCTGACGGGGTTAGACAGGTTAGATGCAGGAAGAATGTTCCCAATGTTGGGGAAGTCCAGAACCAGAGGTCACAGTCTAAGGATAAGGGGTAAGCCATTTAGGACCGAGATGCGGAGGAACTTCTTCACCCAGAGAGTGGTGAACCTGTGGAATTCTCTACCACAGAAAGTTGTTGAGGCCAATTCACTAAATATATTCAAAAAGGAGTTAGATGAGGTCCTTACTACTAGGGGGATCAAGGGGTATGGCGAGAAAGCAGGAATGGGGTACTGAAGTTGAATGTTCAGCCATGAACTCATTGAATGGCGGTGCAGGCTAGAAGGGCCGAATGACCTACTCCTGCACCTATTTTCTATGTTTCTATGTTTCTATGTTTCTAATCTTTCCTGAATTCTGTAGACCTGCAGTATTTCTTCTTCACTTATGAAGCTTCGTTGCTCTAAGGCGTGAATTAATTTTTGACAAAGATTGATTGCTTTGTCAATGGGCAGTTTTTCGACTTGATCACAGGCATCCTCACCGCTTTCATCCTTTTCTTCTGGATGCAAAACTCTCTGCATGATTTCTTCATCTGTCACTGCATGCACAATGGGAGCATCGTTGTCTATGTCCATGACTTCTGAGACATCGTCCTCATTCAATTCCTGCGCAGCTTCACAAGTCAGCCCTCTTGCAAAATCTAAAAGTTGAGCAATCATTGCTTTCTCCCTGGACACACGAAAGCCTTGAAAGTCCTGAGGAGCATCATCAGCATCATCTTCAGCAAACATAGTTGATGGCCAGATGTTATGCCAAGCATTGACCAAGGTGTCTGCAGTTACCACGTTCCATGTATCTACAGCTGCCCATATGACGTCCTTGATAGAGAAACCTTTTGAGAATGCTTTTATTCCCATGCCCATGTTTACAGCATTAAGCAAACACCTCATAAACTTGTTTTTGTACAGACACTTCATCAATCTCAAAATTCCTTGGTCCATTGGCTGTATCAGTGATGTAACATTTGGAGGTAAGTAGATTCCATGGACATTATCCCTTACCAAAAGCTCAGCATCGGGATGTGCTGAGCAATTGTCTAGCAGCAAGTATATTTTGTAGTTTTCCTCAAGGCCAGCTTCCATGCAATGAGCACACGTCTGAGGGACAAAACTCTTCGCGACCCAGTTCAGAAAGATTATCCTGGTTAATATATCCTTACTATACAGTATAAATGCACACGAGGCCCATACTTGAGAAAAGATCACAATGTGACCTGTTACCTTTATTACCAAGACCTCAAGAGACAGATGGTGGGTGAAGCTTCCCCTTTTATACCGGAAAGTCCAGGTTAGGAGTATCTCCCACAAGTTCGCCCCCTGTGGTCAGTGCTCTCAAGGTGTACAACTTAGGTCAGCTTATACAAGGGTTACAATGAGAGTTGAATACATGACATCACCTCCCCCCCAAAGTCTTATTGGGATCACAGGTTAAGTCTCTTTGGTGGTTTACGCTCCCTTGTAGATCGCCTGAGTTGGGGCTCCGGTTGTTGGGCGCTGGCCTGATTGTCTGCTGTTTGCAGTGCCTCAGGCCTGTCCGGACTGCCCACAGTGACTGGGCTCGCCTCCACTTTGTTCCGATGTTCGGTCACTTGTGGTGGAGTAAGCTGTATGTCGTGTTCTTCCTCTGCTTCTTCTATGGGGTTGCTGAACCTCCTTTTAGTTTGATCCACGTGTTTGCAGCAGATTTGTCCATTGATAATTTGAATTACCGAAACCCTATTCCCAGTGCCTGCAAGCCATTTGGGCCCTGTAGTGTAATTAAGGACAAAAACAGGGCCATTGACATCAATACATCGCGCCCTCGCATTCTTGTCATGGTAGTCACATTGTGACTGATGCCTGCTCTCAACAATTTCTTTCATAGTAGGGTGTATAAGGGATAACCTGGTTTTGAGCGTCCTTTTCATTAGCAGCTCTGCGGGTGTAACCCCTGTGAGCGAGTGTGGTCGGGATCTATTAGCCAACAGGAGGCGTGATAAGCGGCTTTGTAGGCAAACCCCTTAGATTCTGAGCATTCCCTGTTTGATTATCTGCACTGCTCGTTCCGCCTGGCTGTTTGAGGCCGGCTTGAACGGTGCCATTCTGACATGATTGATTCCATTGCCTGCCATGAAGCTCTGGAATTCAGTGCTTGTGAAGCACGGGCCATTGTCGCTGACCAAGACATCCGGTAGACCATGGACGGCGAACATTGCCCGTAGACTTTCTACCGTGGCAGAGGATGTGCTTGAATTTAAAATGGCACACTCAATCCATTTGGAGTAGGCGTCTACTACAACCAAAAATATTTTTCACATGGAAGGACCTGCGTAGTCCATATGGGTGCGTGACCATGGCTTGGCGGGCCAGGACCAGGGGCTGAGGGGGGCTTCCCTGGGTGCGTTGCCCAGCTGAGCACACGTGTTGCATGTGCAAACACAAAGTTCCAGGTCTACATCTATCCCTGGCCACCAAACGAGTGAACTGGCAATTGCCTTCATCATGACAATGCCCGGGTGCTCATTGTGAAGTTCTCTCATAAACACCTCTCTGCCCATCTGGGGAATGACTACTCAGTTTCTCCACAGCAGGCAATCGTCCTGAATCGAGAGTTCATTCTTGCACCGATGAAACGATTTAAACTCCTCAGGGCATGCCCCGTACGTGGCTGCCCAGTCGCCATTCAGGACACATTTCTTAACTAAAGACAGTAGCGGGTCTTTATTTGTCCAGACTTTAATCTGACAGGCTGTCACAGGTGAGCCTTTGCTTTCGAAAGCTTCAACAGCCATGACCATCTCAGCATCATGCTCAGCTGCCCCCTCAGTGGTGGCTAGTGGTAGCCTGCTGAGTGCAACGGCACAGTTTTCAGTGTCCGGTTTGTGCCGAATTGTATAGTCATAGGCGGCTAACGTAAGTGCCCACCTCTGTATGCGGGCCGATGCTTTCGCATTTATGGCCTTGTTGTCGGCCAAAAGGGATGTTAGGGGTTTGTGATCTGTCTCCAGCTCAAATTTCCTGCCAAACAGGTACTGGTGCATTTTTTTTACTGCATATACACATGCAAGCGCTTCCTTTTCTACCATCCCGTAGCCCATTTCTGCCCGGGACAGGCTTCTGGAGGCATAAGCTACCGGCTGTAACTGACCATTGGCATTCACATGCTGCAACACACACCCAACCCCATAGAATGACGCATCACACGTTAAAACTAGTTTCTTACACGGGTCATATAACGTTAACAGTTTGCTGGAGCATAACAAATTGCGGCTCTATCAAAAGCCCTTTCCTGGCTGTCCCCCCAGACCCAATCGCGACCTTTGCGTAGGAGCACGTGTAGCGGCTCTAACAGCATGCTCAATTTGGGAAGAAAGTTGCCAAAATAGTTCAGAAGCCCGAGGAACGAATGCAGCTCCATCGTGTTACGGGGTCTGGGTGCTCTCTGGATCGCTTCTGTTTTAGATGCAGTTGGTCTGATCCCGTCTGCTGCTACCCTCTTCCCCAGGAATTCTACCTCTGGAGCTAAGAAGACGCACTTCGCCTTTTTCAGTCGCAGCCCTACCCGGTCCAGTCTGCGTAGCACCTCCTCCAGGTTGTGGAGGGTTCTTCAGTATCACAACCCGTGAAGAGGATGTCGTCTTGAAAAACCACCTTCCTTGGAATCGACTTGAGGAGGCTTTCCATATTTCGCTGAAAGATCGAAGTGGCCGAACGAATCCCAAACGGACATCTGTTATACTCAAACAACCCCCTGTGTGTCGTGATGGTGGTCAGCTTCTTCGACTCACTCACCAGCTCCTGGGTCATGTAAGCTGAGGTCAGATCCAATTTTGAAAAAAGTTTGCCACCGGATAGCGTCGCAAAGAGGTCCTCCGCTCTCGGTAGCGGGTACTAGTCTTGGAGTGACACCCGATTGATTGTGGCCTTGCAATCGCCACATATCCTGACCCAACCCATCCGCCTTGAGCACCGGCATGTTCGGGCTTGCCCAGTCACTGAATTCGACTGGCGAGATGATGCCTTCCCTCAGCAGGCGGTCCAATTCGCATTCTATCTTTTCCCGCGTCACGCATGGCACCGCTCTGGCCTTGTGGTGTACTGACCAGGCGTCCGGGTTTATGTGAATCACTACCTTGGCCCCCATGAAAGTGCCGATGCCGGGTTGAAATAATGAGTCAAATTTGTCCAGGACCTGTGAGCATGATACTCGCTCCACAGAAGAAATTGCATTGACATCGCCCCATTTCCAGTTCATGACAGCAAGCCAACTCCTCCCCAGTAGTGCGGGACCGTCCCCCGGTACAATCCAGAGTGGCAACCTTGAAATCTTTATGGGTCATGACTACCGTGGCGCTGCCTAGCACCGGAATGATCTCCTTTGTATATATCCGTAGCAGTGCGTCAATCGGCAATAATTTTGGCCTCCTGGCCTTGGACACCCACAACCTTTCGAACTGTTTGATACTTATCAGCGACTGGCTGGCCCCAGTGTCTAGCTCCATTAATACTGGGATGCCATTGAGCAGCACTTTCATCATTATCGGTGGCGTCCTGGTATATGAACTGCATATGTGCGCTACATGAACTCGTTGAACTTCAGCTTCCAGCGATTTCCCCCAGTATTCATTTGGCCTCGTAGGGCTTACATCGGGCCCGTCCTCCTCGTACATGAACCTGGCTGCAGGTTTCCTGCACATACGCGCCAAGTGACCGCTGACGTTGCAGTTTCTGCAGGTATATTGCTGATACCTGCAAGCTCTGGCTGGGTATTTGCCTCCACATCTCCTGCATGAGCTGGAGGCCCCTTTGTTGGAACCAAAAGGTCCATTACCAGTCGATCATCTTTGACTGTCTCTGTAACTGTCCTTAAGTGCACCATTAACAGGTGTTGATGGCCCCATTACTGGCCGCATTGTCCCTTGCGATGGCATGAATCGTCGTTCAGCTAGCCATTGTCTCTGTTGAATTCCCCCTTTTGGTTCGGCTGCATGCTGGGGCATGTCCGATTGCCCTTGTCTGCCTAGAGAACTGTGTGCAGTGTTAACAATGTTGACTCCCTGGTCGTTTGCCGCATTTGAGCCAAGATTTTTGCCATAAATCATTCTGGTCTCTTCCTCCCCTGAGATAATTATCTGGGCTATCATAGCCGCCGTTTCCAAGGTCAAGTCTTTGGTCTCAATCAGTTTCCTGAAAACCCCAGCGTGCCCGATCCCCTCAATAAAAAAGTATTGCAGCATCTCCGCTCTGCATGCATCTGTGAACTGGCTTGCCAGTCACCTGAGATCTGCCACGAGATCTAGAATGCTTTGCCCTTCTCGCCGCAGGTGCGTGTAAAGCCGGTGTCTCGCCATGTGTATGCTGCTCGCCAGTTTAAGGTGTTCCCCAATCAACTTGCTGAGCTCTTCGAACGTCCTGTCCGCCGGCTTCTCTGGCGCTAGAAGGTCCTTCATCAAGGAGTACGTCCTGGATCCACAAACCGTCAGGAGATGAGCCCTGCGTTTGTCGACCAAATCCTGTCCCAACCATTCCTTAGTGATAAAACTTTGTTGTAGTCTCTCAATAAAGTTGTCCCAATCATCACCAACACAGTTCCTCTCTTCTGTGCTGCGAGTGGCCATGCTCACATGGTTTAAATCCCAGCTTCTCATCGCCAATAATATGTCCTTACTATACAGTATAAATGCACACGAGGCCCATACTTGAGAAAAGATCACTCTGTGACCAGTTACCTTTATTACCAAGGCCTCAATAGACTGAAGGTGGGTGGAGCTTCCCCTTTCATACCGGAAAGTCCAGGTTAGGAGTGTCTCCCACAAGTTCGCCCCCTGTGGTCAGTGTTCTCAAGGTATACAACTTAGGTCAGCTTATACATGGGTTACAATGACAGTTGAATATATGACACTGGTTACCCATGCTTTCTTATTGGCATCATAATGCACTGGCAATACTCTCAATCCCTTGAAACATCTTGAATGTTAGCTTCTCCCAATGCCCATAAGCTCACACTTATGTGTCCCAGCTACATTTGCAGCAGCAAGCACAGTCAACCTATCTTTGGCGTCTTTTACGCCTGTTGGCTGCATTTCTTCTGCTGCTGCTAATGTCTGTCACGGTACGTAGCACCAAAATAGTGCTGTCTTGTCAGCATTGTACATTTGCTCAGGTGAAAGGTTTTCATCACTTAGTTTGATGAACTCATCAATATAATTGTCAGCTGCCTCACGATCTGCTGCGGCTTTCTCACCACATACTTTCAGTTGCCTGATGCCATGACGCCTTTTAAATTTGGCTAGCCAACCAGACGAGTACTCACATGGAGTTTCAATCCATAGTTGTGCATGGAATATTTTAGCTTGTTGCACCACCATTGAGCCAGACAAAGGAACCTGTTCACTTCGCCTCTGTCGCCACCATTCCATCACTGCTCGATCCAAATCATCACATTTCGGCTTATGCATACTTTTTCTCTTACTCATTTTCTTATGAACATCACTTTCCGCATAAAACTTCATGAGCTGTTCATTCTGTTTTCTGATATCCAACATACTCCTCAATCAATCTTCTCACTGAAGCACCTCTATCTAATCTCTGGAGTAACTCCACATTCTTGGCAATTGAAAGTGAACTATGCTTCCTCTTTCCTTTAACTGAACCCATTGGGGTACCTGTTGGCCTTTTAGACATGTTTGCAATGACACAACACAAATTCCCAATCTTTACCTGTGCAGATCTTTAAATCGGGAAAAACACCAGAGCGATGGAGTCAGGTTGGGTGGGGTCTGATCATGGAATGTTGGTGGGTCAGCTGGGGTAGAACCTCCACTTCTTTTGCCTGCTTAACGCCCACTTAACACCCATTTTACTGCTGAAATGACGTATAACGTCCCCATATCGGCCATTTTGGCACAAAATGGAAACTAGCGTGCATTTTTCGGAAACTTATCGCTAAGCGTTATTTCCCCGTGTGCTTAACACCGGGAAAAAATATTACCGCCCGCCCACATTTTTGGGGCGGAATCAGCAGAATAAGCGAATTCAACGCCCATAATATCGCCCAGTGTTAATTTCTGCACTGATTTAACGCCGAGATTCATTATTAACGCCCGCCTATTTTTTTTTGTCGTAAAGAGCATATTTACCGAAACTAGCGTCCATGAGATCGCCTTGCGTCAATTTCACCACCTCGCGCACATATCGCCCAAAATATCCCTCGCCCAAAAAAACGGCCAGAAAATGTGGAACTAACCGGAATGAATCACAGCGGTATGGACGCCATGTTGTAGATCATTTGTCGCGTCCTTTAAAAGGCTGCTGTGCTTCAACCTCGGCGGAGTTCAGATGTACTCTGCAGGTCGTTGGAGTTGATGTGAACATCTGTAAAAACTCTTGACCATACTGTGACTAATTGGAATTGAAGAGGTGTCTTCGAAGGGGCATTCCTTGTTTTTGACCAATTGATGGAAAACAAAGAGCTCCTGCAATGGTGCCTATCCTTGCTCACCCTTTCTTGGTGACCAAATACATGCAGCAGACTTGACATCACCGAAGGAATGCTCCACTGCATTATGTGCCCAATGTAAGACGTGACAGACAGATGAGAAGGACCAGATGTTACACCCCCTGCAAGTACAAGGAGAAACATTCTTACCTCGACTTGCCCGACACCACCTGCCTTTGGAGACTGCGCTTCCCCAAAGAGGTTATCACTGAGGCATGCCAGCTCATAAGGGCAGATCTACAGCCTGCCAGCACCATCAGTACTGCACTGTCCGTTGAGGTCAAAGTCACTGTGGCACTGTCGTTCTATAGCTCGGGCTCTTTTCAGGCCACAGCTGGAGACATTTGTGGAATTTCTCAGCATACCACATCGCTGCATTAGACAGGTCACTGAAGCCCTGTACGCACGTAGGAGCTTCCCTATGACCAGGGAGGTACAGAGTGAGAGGGCTCTAGGATTCTCCAGAATTGCAAACTTCCCCAAGGTGCAGGGAGCAATAGACTGTACGCACATCGCGATGCAGACACCTTTTCAGGATGCAGAGGTTTTCAGGAATTGCAAGGGATTCCACTCCCTGAATGTCCAACTGGTTGTCGACCACCAGCAAATTATACTGGCAGTGACTGCTCAATTTCTGGGCAGCATCCATGATGCTCACATCCTGCGTGAGAGCACTGTATCTGACTTGTTTAACAATGAGCCACAAGGTCAATACTGGATGCTTGGGGACAAAGGATATGGCCTTTCCACCGGGCTGATGACCCCACTGCGTGACACCCACACCGAATCCGAGAGGTGATACAACAAGAGCTACAGAGCAACTCGCAATATCGTGGAGAAACCATTGGAGTGTTGAAGCAATGCTTTAGATGCCTGGACCACTCAGGAGACGAGCTCCAATACCACCCTGAGCAGGTAGCTAAATTCATGGTGGTGTGCTCCATGCTGCATAACTTGGCTATCAGGAGGGGACAAGAATTGCCTGATGAGTCTGACAGTCCACCTCACCAGAGAGAGGAAGAGGAGGACGAGCAGGCGGACGCTGACATCAGCCAAGACAATCAGGCTGATGCTGAAGCCATGCCCCCACCCCCTGTCGACCGCATGAAAGGGCCCATGGTGGCATGATAGCTGCAAGAGCCTTACATCAGGAGCTCATCAATGATCGCTTTGCCTGAAAGAACGTTGGTGTTATTTACAAGGCTGACACACTGCTGGGTGTGCAGGTCATACATCAATGGTGGGCATCACCTTGGTGACAGTTAAAGTTTAAGTTGATTGAATTTAAGTGTGATTATACCCTTTGATGTAAAGGAATCACCAGCGTGTAATGGTGCAGCTATCTGAGCCAATGTGCTACAAGGTTTTGTTAAATAAAAAACATTTAAACCGAACATTAGTCTGAAATCATTAGTATTTCTGTACAAACCAACCCTTCCCCCCCCCGACCATCCCCCCTCGCTTCTCCTCCCCACTTCTACCCCTTCCCCTCCTGACTCCAAGCCACCTGGCCGAGGAGGTCCTCAGGTGATGCTGAGGCATGTGGGGGGGGGGGGAGGGGGTGGCTGTGATGGCTGAAGCGCTGCTTGGATGGATACAGGAGAGGACGGTCCCAAGGTGGGAATGTGCTCCGAGCCAGAAGCAAGATGTTCTCATGTGTCGTTGGAAATGGGGGTGCGGCACCTTGGGGTGCAGTGCCACGCTCCGGGACCACTGGGAGCCCTCTGCCACCAGTGTTCCTGGCTACCAGCTCCAGCGCCACCTCCATCCCTTCCATGTTATATCTTATTTGTTGGACAAAAACTCGGTGCCAACTTGGTGCTTAGTAGGCTTTTTGCTGCTGGTGAATCTCCGTCGTTCCTCCCACAACAGCCAGACAAGCACACACCACAGCCACACACGCTTTCAGTGCCTCTGAGCTCCCTCTCTCTCTGTCTCCTCTGTGCATTTCATGATGACCCTTGACCTCCTGACTTGTGGGAATCAAACGTTGCCATGCCGTTGCTAAGGACGGCCACACTTTATGGCAAAAGGTCAAAAAGATTTAACGCTACTGCCCATTTCATATTGCTCGCGGTAACTCCCATTTTCAAAAATGGAAACTAGTTGTTTTGAGAATGGGCGAGAAGCCGGCGGTCTGAAAACCCTTTTTTGATGCCCAAGTCGGATATAACGCCCATTTTTGGGCGATAAACACAAAAGTGGAGGTCTCGCCCATAATGTTTAATGCCACTAATTTTTTTTTAAATGTTGAATTTAAAAGTGCATGTACAGCTAATATTTTTTTATTACAGGTACAGGTGTGCACAGATTGGGTGAGGTCGGGTCAGCTCCGCTCGGAGTCATGGGGCGTGATGATCCGATCGCGCGGTTGTTGCTTTGGGGAGCTGCCGTGTGCTGTGCAGAGTTTGATTCTGGCCGGGGACTTGCGCGCTGGAGGAGACTTGCGCGCGGGAGCTTGGTTGTTTCTGATCGAAGGGAATTGTGTACTGTGCAGACTTGATTCTGACTGAAGGGACTTGTGTGCTGTACAGAGTTGATGCAGACCCACGAGCAGCGGTGCAGTGGCTGTGAAGACCTAGACTGGAACAGGTAGGATTGGCGTTTTTATTCTGGCAATTTTTGTCACTGTACAGTAGTTGGATTTCATTTTTTGACTTTTCACTGGGCCCGGCTGGCGGTGGTAACAGCTTGGGTGGAGAAGCTGGGGCTGTTCTCCTTGGAGAAAAGGAGGTTGAGGGGAGATTTGATAGAGATGCACAAGATTATGACAGATTTAGATGAGGCAGACAGAGAAAAGCTGTTCCTATTAGTTGATGGTACAAGGACTATGGGACACAGATTTAATGTTTCGGGCAAGAGATACAGGGGGGTGTGAGGAAGAACTTTTTTACACAGCGAGTGGTAATGACCTGGAATGCGCTGCCTATGAGGGGTGGTGGAAGCGGAGATGATCAATGATTTCAAAAGGCAATTGGATAGACACGTGAAGGAAATAAACTCGCAGGGCTACAGGGATAGAGTGGAGGAATGGGACTGACTGGATTGCTCTACAGAGAGCTGGCATTAAATCCAGTGGCCAAATGGCCTCCTTCTGTGCCGTCATCACCATCATAGGCAGTCCCTTGAAATTGAAGAAGACTTGCTTCCACTCTAAAAGTGAGTTCTCAGGTGACTGTACAGTCCAATATGGGAATTACAGTCTCTGTCAAAGGTGGAACGAACAGTCATTGAAGGAAAGGGTGGGTGGGGAGCGTGGTTTGCCACACGCTCCTTCCACTGCCTGCACTTGTTTTCTGCATGCTCTCAGCGACAAGACTCAAGGTGCTCAACGCCCTCCCGGTTGCTCTTCACCACTTAGGGCGGACTTTGGCCAGGGACTCCCAGGTGTCGGTGGGGATGTTGCATTTTATCAAGGAGGCTTTAAGGGTGTCCTGGAAATGTTTCCTCTGCCCACCTGGGGCTCGCCTGCCGTGTAGGAGTTCCAAGTAGAGCGCTTGCTTTGGGAGTCTCATGACGGGCATGCAGACAATGTGGCCTGCCCAACGGAGCTGGTCGAGTGTGGTCAGTGCTTCGATGTTGGGGATGTTGGTCTGATCGAGGACACTAATGGTGCGTCTGTCTTCCCAGGGGATTTGCAGGATCTTGCGGAGACATCATTGGTGGTATTTCTCCAGCGATTTGAGGTGTCTACTGTACATGGTCCACGTCTCTGAGCCATAGAGGAGGGCGGGTATCACTACAGCCCTGTAGACCATAAGCTTGGTGCCAGATTTGAGGGCCTGATCTTCGAACACTTTCTTCCTCGGGTGACCGAAGGCTGCAGTGGCGCACTGGAGGCGGTGTTGAACCTCGTCGTCCATTCTGCCCTTGCTGATAATAGGCTCCCGAGGTATGGAAAGTGGTCCACATGTCCAGGGCTGTGCCATGGATCTTGATGACTGGGGGCAATGCTGTGTGGCGGGGTCAGGTTGGTGGAGGACCTTTGTCTTACGGATGTTTAGTGTAAAGCCCATGCTTTCATCAATGAAGATGTTGAATATGACTTGGAGTTTAGCCTCTGAATGTGCGTAGACGCAAGTGTCGTCCGCGTACTGTAGCTCGACGACAGAGGATGGGACAGTCTTGGACCTGGCCTGGAGATGACGAAAGTTGAACAGGTTCCCACTGGTTCTGTAGTTTAGTTCGACTCCAGCAGTGAGCTTGTTGAGTATGAGGTGGAGCATTGTAGCGAGGAAGATCGAGAAGAGGGTTGGCACGATGATGCAGCCCTGTTTGACCCCAGTCTGGACGTGGATTGGGCCTGTGGTGGATCCGTTGGTCAGGATCATGGCTTGCATGTCGTTGTGGAGCAGGCAGAGGATGGCGACAAACTTTTGGGGGCAGCCAAAACAGAGGAGGACGCTCCATAGTTAACAGTGTCAAAGGCCTTTGTAAGGTCAAAGAAGGCCATGTACAAGGGTTGGTGCTGTTCCCTGCATTTCTCTTGCAGTTGTCGCACCATAAAGATCATGTCTCTTGTACCCCGTCGTGGATGGAATCTGCACTGTGAATCCGGGAGGAGTTCCTCAGCCACAGGGTAAAGATGGTTGAGTAGACTTCTAGCGATGACGTTCCTAGTGGCTGGATCACAGGGAGACTCCTCTGTAGTTGCCGCAGTTGGACTTGTCCCCGTTTTTAAAGATGGTCACGATTACTGCATCTCTGAGATCTCGCGGCATGCTCTCCTCCTTCCAAATGAGAGAGATGAGGTCATGGATTTGTGCCAATAGTGCCTCTCCACCATACTTTAGTGCCTCAGCAGGGATTCCATCTGCTCCCGATGCCTTGTTGTTCTTGAGCTGATGGATGGCCTTTTCTACCTCGTGCAGTGTTGGGGTTTTGCTGAGATGGTGGCAGGTAGCATGCTGCGGGATGGAGTCGAGGACACTCGTGTCAAAGGCAGAGTGTCGGTTAACGAGATCTTCGAAGTGCTCCTTCCAGCGGGTCCTGACTGCCTCGGTGTCCTTGATGGGTGTCTTCCCGTTCTTGGCCAGCAGTGGGTGAGGCCTTGGGTATTTGGACCGTAGGTGGCCTTGACTGCGGTGAAGAATCCTCGCATATCTTGGCTGTCGGCCAGCTGCTGTATCTCCTGTGCTTTCTCCAGCCACCACTTGTTCTTTAGGTCCCGAGTGTTTTGTTGGACCTCAGCCTTGAGCCATCTGTAAAGCTGCTTTACTGCTCCCAAATTGGGTTGTTGTTTTCCATTCAGAAATGCCCTGCGCTTGCGATTTATTAGCTCTTGCATCTCCTGGTCATTCTCATCAAATCAGTCCTGGTGTTTCCTGGTTGAGTGACCGAGCGTCTCTTCGCAGGCGCTGGTTATGGAGGCCTGGAGGGCAGACCAAGCGCTATGCGCACTCTGCGTCTTGGGGTCATCAAAGTTCGCCAGGTTAGCAGTGACGTATTGGCTGTATAGGGCTCTCTTAGCTGGGTCTTTAAGTGCCCCGGCATTGATTTTTTTGTGGCACTGCTTCTGCTGCCGTCGCCGCTTTGGGGCTATATTGATGTTGATGAAGAAACAGATTAGGCGTGGTCCGTCCAGCAGTCGTCAGCTCCTGTCATGGCATGGGTGATGCGCTCATCCTTGCGATCCCTGGCTCAAACGATGACGTAGTCGAACAGGTGCCAGTGTTTGGAGCGAGGGTGTTGCCACGATGCCTTGTACTTGTCCCTCTGGTGGAACAAGGTGTTAGCGATGACAAGGTCGTGTTCTAGACATTTTGTCAGGAGCAGGGTACCGCTGGAATTGGTTTTCCCTACCCCCTCTCTGCTGATCATGCCTCCCCACAGGTCTGTGTTCTTACCAACCCTGGCGTTGAAGTCGTCAAGAGTGTTGGGGCATACGCACTGAAAATTGTGGTGCACTGGTTCCAGGCTAGGGTAAACCGGAGACTCATGAGACGTTCGCTAATCCTGTAGAGGGAGTCTCTGAGGCAGTCAACTAGCTTGTTTTTGATGGCGTAACCGACTCTGTGGAGGCGGTGTTCTTCCTCTGGTTTGCCTTTCCAGAAGAAGGTGTAACCTCCACCTTGTTCCTTGAGCTGACCTTCCCCTGCTCACCGGGGCTTGCTTAGGGCAGCAATGTCGACATCGAAGCATCTAAGTTCCCGGGCAACGATGGCGGTACGGCATTCCGGCTTGTTGCTGTTGGAGTTGTCCATGAGGGTCCTGACGTTCCAGGTTCCGAACTTTGTTTTGAAGGGTGGAAGATGCCTGTGCGGGAGTTCTTTTAACGTGGGGTGGCCGTTGTACACTGACTGCCACACGGGCTTAGCAGAGCAAGGGCTTGGTCCAGTGGCAAGGGGTCCAAGATGACTGGAGACCAAGCACTGCTGTATGGACCTAGTTGCCTACGGCGGGATTCGAGCCATAAGCTCGGTGCTGAGCAGCGGCCTTCGGTGAGGTGGTGAGAAAACCGAGGCCTGGCTGAGGATGGTCAGAGGTCCATTTTGTGGCAGGAGGAGAGGTCAAATAGGTCAGAGTGACCACAGCCACTGTGCACACCACGTGCTCGACAGAGACTTAGCTGTTGAGTAGGGCTATCAGTCGGGGGGAGGTCAGAGCGTCGCTGGAGGAAGGAAGGCCAGGACGTCGTCGATGGGAGGCAGGTCCGAACTTCGCCGGAGGGAAGCTCGTGCGTGAGGTAGGCCCAAACCTGTATTTGAAACTGGTCAGAGGCTCACTGTCATTGAGATCGCCGGGGGTCAATTGGAGCAGCTGAGTCGGCCAGTGGGGAGTGAGAAGCGAGGGTCCAGCTGGAGGGACTTGGTAGCGGAGAGGTCAGTCTAGAAGGTAAGTCGAGGTTGGGGGATGTGGGTTGGGCAGTGGGCCCTTGCAGCATGGGATTTTAGGGTTGTAGGGATAGGTAAAATACTTTGGGGGGTTGAAGTTCGGGCCAAAGGGGGCTAGACAGTGAGGTGTTGTAGTTTTGAGGGAAAAAGAGGTGGAGGATGGCAGCAGATGGTCAGAGGAAAGTTTGTTCAGGAAGAGCTCCCTAGGGAGCTGCTATTTCATCTGCCATCTTGGATATGTGCCGTAATGACTCTGACTCTATAATAGTTATACCATGTTAGGAATTTAAAGTTTTAGGGGATGAAATTGCCCTCCTTTATAAGCTCCATCACCACCTCTAAGAGATGGTAATGGAGCGGATAGGCCTTACCGACCAGGGACAGACAGATGGGCTGACCCGTCCTAAATTGCCCCCGGGCTGGGAGTGGCGCGAACGCCCCGTTGGGCACGCGCCGACCCGCTTTACACCCCGCGGGAGCTGACCCACCGCTGGTCGGTGCTACTGACAGCTTTCCCCTGCTGGAAGCTGTGTGTGCCTGGGTGGCGCATCCGTCCTTAAAAGGGAGGGCGCGCTGCCGGTGCCTCCATTTTATTTTAACTGTCGGCCGACTCCGAGGTCGATCCGGCAATGGTGGCCACGGGTTCGGCCAGGCCGCCGACAGGCAACCCGGCACCCCCTTTCTTGGGTACCGGGCCGCTGGCCCAACCAAAACCCTCCCTGATGGCCCAGTGGGCCGAACTAAAACCCACGCAGAGTTCGCAGTGGCCCTTTAACTGAAGGGGAGAGACGTTGTGATGTGGCAGTGTGACAGGGCACGTCCATGTCGCACTGACGTCATCAGCGCACTTCCGCCCCTCTGCACCACCCCGACCGGAAATACACAACAAAGAGCTCAATACCGCCGCAATCTACACCCCGTGGATTGAGTGGAGAAGAAACTACAAGATCGATAAGTGCACTTACTTTTTGGTCGGTTGCCAATTTCAGCCCCTTAATATCTATTTAAATTAAATAATATATTTTTAGAATTGGTATTAGGGATGCTCCCTGGTTTGCTGTCAACCACCCTGTTTTATGAACGGACTGTCTGGAAATTTCTAAGCTGTAAATTAGACACCTGTAACTGATTTTTAAAATGGTCACTGATTTTTTTTCTGAATTGATTCTGGTGCCCTTTTCATGCAGACCTCAATTTTCTTAAATTAATTTTCATAAGTAGAAAAGCAGACATCAGAACTTAAGCCGTGGTCCCACCATTTGCCCACTTCTATTCTGCATCCTATCCAATCCAGATTCGGCAAAAGAAAGGACAGTGTTTCTCTGAACCCTTTTCGTATACTCATTTAGAAAGAGCACTATGTCTTTGTGTGTGGTTCCAGAAGATACATTGTAAAGTATTGGTTGATGCATTAATAGTGATTTTGGAATTTTATGGTAGATTATCTCTGCTCAAGCAACAAACTGAATACCAAGGATTTGGATGAGGAGACGAAATGTAAAATATTCACGTTTGCTGATGGTACAATGCTAGGTGGGAATGTAAGTTGTGAGGAGGATACAAAGAGGCTTCAAGGGAATATAGAAAGGCTCAGTGAATAGACAAGAACATGGCAATTGGAATATACTGTGGAGAAATGTGACATTATCCACTTTGGTAGGAAAAATAGAAAAGCAGAATATTTTTTAAATGGTGAGAGATTGGGAAATGGTGTTCAGAGGAACCTGCGTGGCATTGAACACGCATCACTGAAAGTTAACAGGCAGGTGCAGCAATTAATTAAGAAAGCAAATGGTATGTTGGCCTTTATTATAAGAAAATTGAGTATAAGAGTAAAAATGTCTCACTGCAATGATATAGCACCCTGGTGAGACCACACCTGGAGTATTGTGTCCAGTTTTGGTCTCCTTACCCAAGGAAGGATATACTTGCCATAGAGGGAGTGCAATGAAGGTTCACCAGACTAACTCCTGGGATGGGGGATTGAGATTGAGTAGACTACGCCTATATTCTTTAGAGTTGAGAAGAATGAGGTGATCTCATTGAATCATACACAATTCATACAGGACTTGATAGGGTAGATGCAGGGAGGATGTTTCCCCTGGCTGGGGAGTCTGGAACTAGGGGTGACAGTTTCAGAATAAGGGGTCGGCCATTTAGGACTGAGATGAGGAGAAACCTCTTCACTCAGAGGGTTGTGAATCTTTGGAATACTCTACCGCAGAGGCCTGTGGCAGCTCAGTCTTTGAGTATATTCAAGACAGAAATCGATAGATTTTTGAATATTAAGGGAATCAAGGGATATGGGAACAGTGCAGGAAAATGGTGTTGAGGTAGAAGATCAGCCATGATCTCATTGAATGGCAGAGCAGGCTCAAGGAGCCAAATGGCCTACACCTGCTCTTATTTCTTATGTTCTTATGTTCAAACAAGCTAGTGCGCAGATTTATCAGGTGTATATGTTTTGATATGGTTGAACTCACCAATTATACAAGAATCGGTTGTATTTATACATAAATAATTCTTGTGCTGCAATCTAGAACCACATATATGTAGTTAAGAGCATAGCATCCTTAGGAATTATTAGCTTGCCCACAAGAAACCCCTATTTGTAAGCAATAATTGCATATTAGCCCTACTGACATTAGGGCTTAGCTTTCTTATCATGTTGAGGCTAATGAGAATTTTGTAATACATTAACAATCAGGAAACAGAATTGTTACCAAAAGTGGAGTAAAAAATGTGCTGCCACCATTATCCACAGGGTTCCTTCAAAGCTGAAAGGCCAACAACATGAAAACTGCAACAAAAAAAATACTTTTTAAGGCTTATTAATGTCTCTAGGAGCACTGAAGAGAAATTCTCTACATGTTGTTCTATTTCCTGAAGATGTCATGTTAATCAATTTTTCTTCAGACTGCTTTGCGAGACCAAGCATTACAGTGACATTTTCAGCACTTTGCTGTAGATGGATATTAAAGTGGGAGTAGTCTGTTGGAGACGCCAATCCATTTGCTCTGCTCCCGCAACTTCAGAAAAGTGCTTGGCCTCGACACAACAACCTCCTCATCGATTAAGATTGGAAACTCAGCAAAGTGAAGAATTGAACTAGAATCCCTCCTTGTCCGGGACACTGTGTTGGTGTTCCAAGATGCTGTTTCAGCATCCTTTCACCCAGGTATCAGTGTTGAGGCATCTAAATAAGATCTACAACAGCAAAATTGATCTTAGTCGGTTATCAGCATTGCTTTTTTTAAAATTTGTTCTGGGATGTGGGTGTCACTGGCAAAGCCAGCACTTATTGCCCATCCCTAATTGCCCTTGAGAAGGTGGTGATGAGCCGCCTTCTTGAACCGCTGTAGTCCGTGTGGTGAAGGAACTATCACAGTGCTGTTAGGGGGAAGTTCCAGGATTTTAACCCAGCGACAATAAAGGAACGGCGATATATTTCCAAGTCAGGATGGTGTGTGACTTGGAGGGGTTTCCTCTGTTGGGAGCAATATCTATGCCCAATTCTATTATGCTGCCCACCTGGGCTGCAGGTAGATAAGGAAAAAATGGTCCATATTAGGTTTTAATAGGAGCCATTTAAGTTAAAAACCAGCTTTTGTTGATACACCAGCTATCTCCATTTAATCCCTTTCTATCTGGACAGTTAAAATAAAAACATAGAATGAACAGAGGGGGAAAAGCAATCACTCAGTGAGATAAATCCACATGCACATGTTCATTTGTACACATAGAAATGGTAGAGTTAGTTTTAATATAGCACTGTACAATGGTTAGTTGGGAAGAACTACTTAGTTTCAGAAGTGAAACTAAATTCCTGATTGATCATAGCTGGAGGACCTCTGACTATACAATCATGTACAATCAATCATGAACTGGCCAAAATTTCCGAGAACAAAATCATACATTTTGACTCTAGTTATGGAGTGCTGATATATGTTATTGTTCCAAAACTCATGAACCATCATCGTTAGTAATTCTGGACAGTACACGCACAGTTCTTGGCAGAATTATAGAGGAAAAAAACGTAATTTACAAAGCAAACCCTGCTGGGTAGAAAGACATTAAAGAAGCCATCGTACTACAGCTTTCTCACAACTGTGAAAGTGAGTTCAGATGTGCATCGCCACAAAAACGTTAGTGTAACCAGGGAATCGGGTGTAATCTGGTTCTTCAGCATAGTCGGGGCACCGGTGATGTTTTTTGGCAATCCAAAAACATCGAGATACACAGGCATCAAAGAAAAATAGGACAACAGAGAAAGGAGGGAAATAGATTCTATCACGAGCTGCCTGTATTATGAAAGCAAGGTTGATTTAAAGAAAAAAGATGCAGCATCCCCTTTTGGGAGAGCTGCAGTCTCCAAAGCCCTCAAAGTTGTATGAAACAGGAGCAGAAAAGGAAGTGGAAGAAATAAAAAGGTGAGCATTACTCAGAGATAATTCAAGGAGGGCAGCACCAAGCAGAAGTAAATTTAAAAAATGGAGAATCTCAAAGAAATGAAAGTTAAAGGGGGGTACCCAAAAAACAAAAATATCTATCAGACAATCAAATAATGGAATTGATTATAAGAGTAAACTTGAGGCATAAATTGTACATTAATAACCTAATAGTCTGCAGAAGAGGAAGATTCCACCTGACTATAAACTTTTTTGAGCAAGTAATATACCACATGGGCTGCAAAAGCCCTATGATGTAATATATCGCGACTTCTAATAAGCATTCAACAAAGTTTTGTATGAAAGGATATTCCTCAAGTTCAAAGCTGTGAGAATTCAGGGTGCCACATAACAGGTTAATGCACAAGATAAAAGTTCACAGGGTTGGGAGTAATATATTAGCATGGATAGAGGATTGGCTAACTAACAGAGAAGAGAGAGTCGGGATAAATGGTTCATTCTCTGGTTGGCAACCAGTAACTAGTGGGGTGCCGCAAAGATTTACAATCTATATTAATGACTTGGAAGAAGGGACTAAGTGTAACGGAGCTAAGTTTGCTGATGATACAAAGATGGGAGGAAAAGCAATGTGTGAGGAGGACACAAAAAATCTGCAAAAGGACATAGACAGGCTAAGTGAGTGGGCAAAAATTTGGCAGATGGAGTATAAAGTTGGAAAGTGTGAGGTCATGCACTTTGGCAGAAAAAAAACAAAGAGCAAGTTATTATTTAAATGGAGAAAGATTGCAAAGTGCCGCAGTACAGCGAGACCTGGGGGCTACTTGTGCATGAAACACAAAAGGATAGTATGCAGGTACAGCAAGTGATCAGGAAGGCCAATGGTATCTTGGCCTTTATTGCAAAGGGGATGGATTATAAAAGCAGGGAAGTCTTACTACAGCTATATAAGGTATTGGTGAGGCCACACCTGGAATTCTGTATGCAGTTTTGGTTTCCATATTTACGAAAGGATATACTTGCTTTGGAGGCAGTTCAGAGAAGCTTCACTAGGTTGATTCCGAGGATGAGGGGTTTGACTTATGAGGAAAGGTTGAGTAGGTTGGGCCTCTACTTATTGGAATTCAGAAGAATGAGAGGTGATCTTATCGAAACGTATAAGATTATAAGGGGGCTTGACAAGGTGGATGCAGAGATGATGTTTCCACTGGTGGGGGAGACTAGAATTAGAGGGCTTGATCTTAGAATAAAGGGCCGCCCATTTAGAACAGAGATGAGGAGAAATTTCTTCTCTCAGAGGGTTGTAAGTCTGTGGAATTTGCTGCCTCAGAGAGCTGTGGAGGCTGGGACATTGAATAAATTTAAGACAGAAATAGACAGTTTCTTAAATGATAAGGGGATAAGGGTTCATGGGGAGCGGGCAGGGAAGTGGAGCTGAGTCCATGATCAGAACAGCCATGATCTTATTGAATGGCAGTGCCGGCTCGAGGGGTCATATGGCCTACTCCTGCTCCTATTTCTTATGTTCTTGTGTTCTTAAATCCTAGGAATGGATAAGAAATTGGCTGAAGAGGAGAAAATGGAGGTTTATTTATCAGAGGAATTATGCAATGGCCACCAAACGTTAAAAAAATCCACGCACAGGCATCTTCCACCCTTCAAGATTTAATTCGGGACCTGGAATATTAGGTCCTTCATTGAAACACCTGTGAACTTTTTGGTGTGGAAGCAAGTCATCCTCAACTCGAGGGACTGCGTATGATGATGATAAGTCAAGTTGTGGTGGGGGAGTTGCATGCCCGGGAATTGGTGTTGGGACCACTACTGTTTCTAATTTACAATGAAGTAGACTCAGAAACTGGGGTGGGGTCAGAAATTCCTTGAAAATTGAACAAATCTGCAGACAATATAGAAGTAGGAGTTAAACTAATATGGCAGGGGAATGGGAACCAATACAGGGAGACAGAGGGAAACAAAAAGGAGACAAAAACAAAAGACAGAAAAGAGATGAGTAAAAGTGGAGGGCAGAGAAGCCAAAGGCAAGAAACAAAAAGGGCCACTGAATATAAAAGGGCTGCAGGAGGGGTAAAAACTAAAAATCATGGTTTAAAAACTAGGATGAAAATACTCTACCTAAATGCACGCAGCATTAGAAATAAAGTAAATGAGTTGACGGCACAAATCATTACAAATGGGTATGATTTGGTGGCCATTACAGAGACATGGTTGCAAGGTAGCCAGGACTGGGAATTAAACGTACAGGGGTATCTGATGATTCGGAAAGATAGGCAGGAAGGGAAGGGAGGTGGGGTAGCTCTGTTAATAAGGGATGATATCAGGGCAGTTGTGAGGGATGATATTGGCTCCAATGAACAAAATTTTGAATCATTGTGGGTGGAGATTAGAGATAGTAAGGGGAAAAAGTCACTGGTCGGCGTAGTTTATAGGCCCCTAAATAATAACTTCACGGTGGAGCGGGCAATAATCAAGGGAATAATGGAGGCATGTGAAAAAGGAACGGCAGTAGTTATGGGGGATTTTAACCTACATATCGATTGGTCAAATCAAATCGCAGGGGATAGCCTGCAGGAGGAATTCATAGAATGCATACGGGATTGTTTCTTAGAACAGTATGTAACAGAGCCTACAAGGGAGCAAGCCATTTTGGATCTGGTCCTGTGTAACGAGACAGGAAAAATAAACGATCTCCTCGTAAAAGATCCTCTCGGAATGAGTGATCACAATATGGTTGAATTTGTAATACAGATTGAGGATGAGGAAGTTGTGTCAGAAACGAGAGTACTATGCTTAAACAAAGGGGACTACAGTGGGATGAGGGCAGAGTTGGCTAAAGTAGACTGGAAACAAGGACTAAACGGTGGCACAATTGAGGAACAGTGGAGGACTTTTAAGGAGCTCTTTCATAATGCGCAACAAAAATATATTCCAGTGAAAAAGAAGGGCGGCAAGAGAAGAGATAACCAGCCGTGGATAACCAAGGGAATAAAGGAAAGTATCAAATCAAAGACCAATGCGTATAAGGTGGCCAAGGTTAGTGGGAAACTAGAGGATTGGGAAGATTTTAAGCAACAGCAAAGAATGACTAAAAAAGCAATAAAGAAAGGGAAGATAGATTACGAAGGTAAGCTTGCGCAAAACATAAAAACAGATAGTAAAAGCTTTTACAGATATATAAAACGGAAAAGAGTGACTAAAGTAAATGTTGGTCCCTTAGAAGATGAAAAGGGGGATTTAATAATGGGAAATGTGGAAATGGCTGAGACCTTAAACAATTATTTTGCTTCCGTCTTCACAATGGAAGACACAAAAACCATGCCAAAAATTGCTGGTCATAGGAATGTGGGAAGGGAGGACCTTGAGATGATCACTATCACTAGGGAGGTGGTGCTGGACAGACTAATGGGACTGAAGGTAGACAAGTCCCCTGGTCCTGATGAAATGCATCCCAGGGTATTAAAAGAGATGGCGGAAGTTATCGCAGATGCATTCGTTATAATCTACCAAAATTCTCTGGACTCTGGGGAGGTACCAGCGGATTGGAGAGCAGCTAATGTAACGCCTCTGTTTAAAAAAGGGGGCAGGCAAAAGGCAGGTAACTATAGGCCGGTTAGTTTAACATCTGTAGTGGGGAAAATGCTTGAAACTATCATTAAGGAAAAAATAGCGGGACATCTGGATAGGAATAGTGTAATCAAGCATACGCAGCATGGATTCATGAAAGGGAAATCATGTTTAACTAACTTACTGGAATTCTTTGAGGATATAACGAGCATGGTGGATAGAGGTGTACCGATGGATGTGGCGTATTTAGATTTCCAAAAGGCATTCGATAAGGTGCCACACAAAAGGTTACTGTAGAAAATAAAGGTACGCGGAGTCAGAGGAAATGTATTAGCATGGATAGAGAATTGGCTGGTGAACAGAAAGCAGAGAGTTGGGATAAATGGGTCCTTTTCGGGTTGGAAATCAGTGGTTAGTGGTGTGCCACAGGGATCAGTGCTGGGACCACAACTGTTTACAATATACATAGATGACCTAGAGGAGGGGTCAGAGTGTAGTGCAACAAAATTTGCAGATGACACTAAGATTAGTGGGAAAGCGGGTTGTGTAGAGGACTCAGAGAGGCTGCAAGGAGATTTGGATAGGTTAAGCGAATGGGCTAAGGTTTGGCAGATGGAATACAATGTCGGAAAGTGTGAGGTCATCCACCTTGGGAAAAAAGACAGTAAAAGGGAATATTATTTGAATGGGGAGAAATTACAACATGCTGTGGTGCAGAGGGACCTGGGGGTCCTTGTGCATGAATCCCAAAAAGTTAGTTTGCAGGTGCAGCAGGTAATCAGGAAGGCAAATGGAATGTTGGCCTTCATTGCAAAAGGGATGGAGTACAAAAGCAGGGAGGTGTTGCTGCAACTGTATAAGGCACTGGTGAGGCCGCACCTGGAGTACTGCGTGCAGTTTTGGTCACCTTACTTAAGGAAGGATATACTAGCTTTGGAAGGGGTACAGAGACGATTCACTCGGCTGATTCGAGAAATGAGAGGGTTACCTTATGATGATAGATTGAGTAGACTGGGTCTTTACTCCTTGGAGTTCAGAAGGATGAGGGGTGATCTTATAGAAACATTTAAAATCATGAAAGGGATCGACAAGATAGAGGCAGAGAGGTTGTTTCCATTGGTGGGTGAGACTAGAACTAGGGGGAACAGCCTCAAAATACGGAGGAGCCAATTTAAAACTGAGTTGAGAAAGAATTTCTTCTCCCAGAGGGTTGTGAATCTATGGAATTCTCTGCCCAAGGAAGCAGTTGAGGCTGGCTCATTGAATGTTTTCAAGTCAAAGATAGATAGATTTTTAAGCAATAAGCGAATTAAAGGTTACGGGGAGAGGGCAGGTAAGTGGAGCTGAGTCCACGACCAGATCAGCCATGATCTTATTGAATGGCGGAGCAGGCTCGAGGGACTAGATGGCCTACACCTGTTCCTAATTCTTATGTTCTTATGTTCTAGGAGAGGCAGCTGGCAGAATAATGACAGGAAATTGAAACCAGTCAAGCGTAAATTACTGCACATCAAAAGAAAAATAGCAACGTATGCACTCCATTAATGGTGGTGAAATAGCTACGGGTCAAATTGAAAGATCTAACAGTCTTTGTAGACTCAGTGCTCAAAAGAGTAGAAATTACAAAGCTTATATAATGCCTATCTATATATCCAAAACAGTAGAATACGAGTCAGAGGAAATAGTGCTTAAACTGTATAGTGCTCTGGACACACCACACCTTGTGTACGATGTCAAATTCTTGTTGCTGAGACACAGGGGAGATATTCCAGCCCTGGTGACATCGCAGAGAATAGCCATGAGGCTGATCACCTAGTGTCAGAGCTTGAGTTATGAGGAAATACATTTTTGGGCCTTTCCGTCTTGATAGGGGGAGACGCAGAGGTGATTGTTGAGAGGCGTATATAAGATCCTATATATACCTCTCTACAATCACCTCTCAGTACATACGAGGCAAATCCAGACTATTACTTCAACTAAATTGCAAAAATAGGACGATGGAACACAGGTTCAAAGTAGTAAAAGGCAAATTTAGGATTGATGTAAGGAAGTTGCTCTTCACATAAAAGGGGTCGATTTTGACTTTTAGGAGGTTGGCTGCTGGAGCGCGCAGGACAGCCACACAATCCAGCGGCAAAGAGGTCCTTGTGAGTTTGAGGATCTGCGCTCATTTAAATTCATCAGTTTAGCCGCAAAGCATCTGCTTGAAGACTGGAAATGGGGCTGAAGCTCTCAGTTGTGGGGGATTTTCAATCACAGAGGATGGGGGGGCCCAGATGGCAGTGGCCCAGGTAATTTTTGTGGGTCCCAGAGGCGCACTCCTGCTCTTTTTGGAGGGCCTCTTCTTTTCCATCACCCATGGAACTGATCAAAGCCTGCTCTGTGAAGGCTCCAACCAGTTTCTCGCTAAACTGGCAAGCAGGATCCTATTTTCCTCACAGTACCCCGACTTCATTATTAAAAAGGGGTCTGTTGCCTGAAACAGGTGGGCACATTGGACATCCGGTGATAGGTCCTTTTAAAATGGAGCCAGTTGCATGGCCAGTGTTAATGGGGTGGGAAGGTCACAACCTGATCTTGAAGTCATTACTGCCTCTCACCGCCAGATGAATGCATTTAAATTCGATCCCAAAGAGTGATCAATATTTGGAATAAGATTCAGGATAAAGCAGGCGAGGTGAAAACCCTAGGGTCATTTAAGAAAAAAACTAGATGCTACAACGGGATTAGTGTAGAATTCTTCTGGATAGATGAACTAGGATAGGCTGAATGGCCTTCCTCATCTGCATTTATCATAATCTGGCAAACTTAGAAGGTGTGCGATCACCTCTTGGATCCATACCCAGTGCTCTTCTGTTATTGAGCTCAATGAAATTACAGTGAGATGCAGTCAGCAGTATAACTAATATCATGAAGGCTCTGTATATGTATCAATAGAGTAATTATTGACTTTATTGAATTATGTTGCAGGCTACAGGTCTGAGTTGCAGTATGAATTCCAGTTGGACAGCAACCCATTTACAGCTGATACCTGGAACTTCAGTTCTCCTGTCGAGGAGCTTTGCTCCTAGCACTTAATACTTAAATATTTATATTTTTAAAAAGTGCAGGCAGGAGCATTCACACTCTCTAAATGTCCTAAGAACGTGATAAGACGCAATAAAAATGCTGTTTTTCTTTTATTCTTTCACATTTAAATTAACACTGGGTTTGGTTTGAAGCATTCCCAGAGAATCCAAGGAATCCTTTGCGCACCTAGTTTGACATTGAAACTGGGGTTACGCTGCATGTGGTATTGAACCCAAATGACTTCTCAAGGGAGCTTCACAACATTTTTCTCTGGATTCAGACCAAGCCAAGAAACCAAGCCAATGGATTTAATATAATTGAAAAATGAAAACCGCTTCACAACAACATGTGGGTTTGCAGGTCTCGACTCACTGCTGGAGTCATTTTGCAACAACTGTTGTACATATTCCCAACTCCCTATTGCTGAACTCACAGTTGCCTGCCACTGTGGTAAATAAACTACTGAGGGATTTACAAAATAAATCACTCTGACATGTATAATAGAGCTCCCCCTAGTGGACCGAATTGACCACGCTCGATCAGCTCCGATGGACGGGCCACATCGCCGCAAGCCTGATACGAGACTCCCATAAACAAGCGCTCTACTCGGAGCTCCGACACGGCAAGTGAGCCCCAGGTGGGTAGAGGAAATGCTTCAAGGACACGCTCAAAGCCTCTTTGAAAAAATGCAACACCACCACCGACACCTGGGAATCTGTGGAAATATCAGAAAGGTTTAAGAAGTTAGTTCAGAACTGAGGTCTAAAAAACTAACAAGCTCTCTTGCACAAAAAAAACAAGTAGGCGTTAACCTCAGGATAAGGGATGAGGTAGAGTTGTAACCATCAGGGAAAGTCACGAAATTTTAAAGCCAAATGCTAATTAACAAAGCTCCAGCAATTGCTAACGACCAAACAAAAGATCAGGCTAAAAATAAAAAATTGAAGACCAACGGATAGGAGGGAGTCACCCACCATCACAGGGTCAGCTGTGGCCACAGCAGGGGGTGATAAGAAAGATTCCAGAGATCAAATTAATGGTCGCACACGGGACGGGAGTCTCTCAACTGGGTAATAACTTTTGTAGGCAGAGGCATGTTGAGATTACAGCAGAATGTCTCTGTATCTTGTAGAAATAAGCAGGAAATTAGTAACACCCTGTACAGCTAACAAAGGGGCAAAAACGATATAAAAATGGACACATTGGGACAGTCCGTAGCGAGAACCCGGGACGAACACTCGACAGAAGCAGGGACCAGGGAGCGACCCTTGAAGTAACAGTGTCAGACTGGATTGATGACCCGGGAAGTATTAGGTAACTATGAGAGTGTGTTGAGTTGAACAGAGTATTTGAGCAGAGTTAGTGTCTGTGGCAAGGAACACCCTTTGGCACGCCTTGTTTGCAGAATTGAACAGTGTTCAACAGAGTTGAGTTAAAACAGAGTTGAGCAGAGTTAGTATTTGGAGTGGAAAGGAACACCCTTTGGAATGCCTTTCTGCAGAGTTAAGCAGAGTTAAATTGGGTATAAATAGTGAGTCTTATACTTTTGTATTAAGTAATTATAGAGTACAAGTGGTGAGTCTTGTACCTTTCCTGTATCAAAGAATTATAGAGTATAAGTAGTGAGTCTTGTACTTTTCCTGTATTAAATGAACATTAACGATACTGACATTTGTCGAGTGTGTAATTTGGTATTTAACTCAGGAACCGTCGCAGGCAACTACTAGTCACACGACTAGCGAAATTGCCGCCTGCGCAACAGAATCCCTGGCCCAAGACCACTCAAAGTGGAGGAGAAGCATCTGGGAAGGCAGCGAACACCTCGAGTCTCTTCGCTGGGAGCAAGTGGAAACCAAGTGCAAACAGCGGAAAGAGCGCACAACAACCCAAGCACCCCACTGACCCGTCATTTCATCCACCGTCTGCCCCACCTGAGACAGAGACTCTAGGTCCCGCATCGGACTCATCAGTCACCTGAGAACTCATTTTTAGTGTGGAAGCAAGTCATCCTTGACTCCGAGGGACTACCAAAGAAGAAGAGCTCCCTCTAGTGGACTACTGCTCTACCTAGTGGATTACTGTGGTAATGCAACTACTGATGTAAATAATAAAGGATCACGTGACAAAGTCGGTTTCTGTATTCGAGCCATCTTGTGTTGTGTGCTTCTTAGTGATGTAGTAAGAATATATCAAATTGGCGATGAGGATAGGATTTCTGGATTCCCTAGCTGAAATTTTTGTTGGTGGATGATCCTGCCAATCGCCAGAGAGACTTTGAGAGATTCTTTGTTTTGCAGAACAGCTATAAATCCAAGGTAAATTACAATTACACTCGGCTGAACTGTCAACATTGCCAGAGTCCAGATGGCTGCAACTACGGGAATAATAGGGCACTTGGGTGAGCTCCATCATGACCGAGAGACTTTCGGAGTGGCTAGAAATGTTTTTCATCGTAACTAGTATTGTCGAAGTCCCCGATGATGAAAACCGTAACCGGGTGGTTTTAGAAAGGAAACAGGCTATTTTCTTGCCTGAAGCAGGCCCCGAGGTGTATTAAACCCTGAAAAATGTGCTTGTTCCGGTCAAGCCAAAGGACACATCACTGATGGAGGTCCTAACCAGTTATAACAGCACCAAAGTCCTGAGCCCCTGGAAATTGCTGAAAGTTATCATTTTGGAATACAAGATCAATTAATTGACGAGGGTATCAGTGAATACATTGTAGCTTTAAAAAAGTTATCTATTCATTGTCATTTCAGGACCAAGCATTGCATGACCGCTTCGTTTGTGGGATGAAAAATGAAGCAGTCAGAAGAAAGTTGTTGACAACCCCTAACTTGACTTTTGATTTAGCTTGTCAGACAGCTATGTAGATGGATATGGCCGACCAATACTCTCGAGAATTTCTCACCATTTCCAGTCATCAGACAACCAAGGTGAATCGCCTGCAGGTTACTAGTAAAAGGCACTTGGGCCCCAATGCCTCAGTAACTGTCCAAGGTAACAATGCATTGAAGTCGTGCTATCGGTTCCTGGGACAACACATTGCTCAAAACTGTCCATATGTGAAGGCAGAGTGTTTCTTCTGCAAGAAAACTGGGCATCTTGCGAAGGCATGCCGACTGAAGAGTAAACCGATGTTCAATGCTAGAAGTAGAAATCGGCAGGCGCTACATAGCATTGAAGAGAAGCAACAGGATGAGGAGGTTCTGGAGATACACATCATCAGGAGCATGAGGATATCTAACAATGATTCATAAAGTATCATCATCCAAGTAGACTTTGCAGGACCCAGGATACCCAAGGAAATCGACACTGGTGCATCCATGAGTGTAGTATTGGAATCACTGTATCTTGACAAGTTGCGTGATTTTCCACTGGAGAAATCGAAGATAGAGCTGCAAGGCTACTCAGGAGAACAAATCTTTGTTGTAGAACGTATCAACATACCGGTGAAATACAAGGATCAGTTTTACAGCTTGCCTCTCATACTAGTGGCAGGAGACAAGCCTGCCTTGGTAGGTCAAAACTGGTTGGGATCATTGAAGCTGGATTGGAATGAGATTTTTCATGTAGAAATGAAATTTGCATAGAAAGAGGTCATCATCAAGCAATATCTGAAGGTATTCTGTGAAACAGGCAGTCTGATCCAAGACTTAAAGGCGAGTGTCAGAGTGCAGAAGGATGCTTGAGCAGTTTACTGCAAGCCAAGGAGAAAGTTGAGCAAGAACTCAAAAGACTAAAAGCTGAGAACATTATCGCTAAGGTAGATCTAAGTCGTTGTTGGACCCATTGTTGTACCTAGGTCAGATGGTCAGGTAAGGTTGTGTGGTGATTATAACATAACCATAAACCAAGTTCTAGAGGGTAATCTCCCCAATACATTGCCAAATGTAGAAGATTTGTTCACAACGCTGACAGGTGGCCAGATCTTCTCAAAGTTAGATCTTACAAATGCCTACTTACAACTTGAGCTAGATGAAGAGTCCAAGTCATGCTTGACGATAAATACTCATCTAGGCCTATATTAATTTAATAGGCTACCATTTGGAGTGTCTTCCGTGCCCGTTATATTAAAAAGGGGTGATGAACCAGATTTTGCAAGGTATTGAAGGGGTAGTATGTTATTTAGATGACATACTCATTTCAGCACCAAACAGACAAATCTATAATAGCGTGTTGAATAAAGTGCCAAATGGCTAGAGAAGCACAGAGTACGAGTGACTGCTCACAAGTGTGAATTATTTCAAAACTCAGTGGAGTACTTAGGGCACAGAATAGACAAAGATGGTTTACATCCAACCAAGGGAAAGCTGGATGCAATCAGAAATGCACCCACACCCAAGAATGTCACTGAGCTTCGATAATTTTTGGGTCTTTTGAACTATTATGGGAAGCTCCTACCAAATTAGTCCACAGTATTACATCCACTGAATGAGCTGTTGAAAAAACAGATCCATTGTAAGTGGTCAGAAGAATGCGATACAGCATTCAAGGAGTGTAAAAGCCAGTTGGTAGAAAGCACCATGTTAGTTCACTATGACGTATTTAAGGAGATCAAGCTGGCATGTGATGCCTCTCCATATGGAGTTGGGGCAGTGAGCTCTCATGCACTAGTTGGTAGAGAGGAGAGACCAATTGCTTTTGCTTCATGCACTCTCAGTGTCAGTGAGAGCAATTATGTGCACATTGAAATGGAAGCTTTGGCATTGATTTTTGGGGTCAAGAAGTTACATAAATTCTTGTACGGTCATAAGTTTACCTTCTTATTGGAACCAGTTCTGGGGGAAGTGGGACCTGTACAAAAGGGATGGTTTGCACTTGGGCAGGACTGGAACTGATGTCCTGGGGGTAACATTTGCTAATGCAGTTCGGGAGTGCTTAAACTAATATGGCAGGGGGGAAGGGAACCTATGCAGCGAGACAGGGTGAAGTAATATGGAGTCAGAAACAGATTGTAGAAAGGTAAAAAGCAATAGTGGAAGGCCGAGTAAACAAAGGCAAGAAACAAAAAGGGCCACACTACATCATAATTCTAAAAGGATAAAGGGTGTTAAAAAAACAAACCTGAAGGCTTTGTGTCTTAATGCAAGGAGCATCCGTAATAAGGTGGATGAATTAACTGTGCAAATAGATGTTAACAGATATGATGTGATTGGGATTACAGAGACATGGCTCCAGGATGATCATGGCTGAGAACTCAACATCCAAGGGTATTCAACATTCAGGAAGGATAGAATAAAAGGAAAAGGAGGTAGGGTTGCATTGCTGGTTAAAAAGGAGATTAATGCAATAGTTAGGAAGGGCATTAGCTTGGATGATGTGGAATCTATATGGGTAGAGCTGCAGAACACCAAAGGGCAAAAAACATTAGTGGGAGTTGTGTACAGTAGTAGTTATGTTGGGGAGGGCATCAAACAGGAAATTAGGGGTGCATGCAATAAAGGTGCAGCAGTTATCATGGGTGACTTTAATATGCATATAGATTGGGCTAACCAAACTGGAAGAAATACGGTGGAGGAGGTTTTCCTGGAGTGCATAAGGGATGGTTTTCCAGACCAATAGGTCGAGGAATCAACTAGGGGGGAGGCCATCTTAGATTGAGTGTTGTGTAATGAGAGAGGATTAATTAGTAATCCCGTTGTGCGAGGCCCCTTGGGGAAGAGTGACCATAATATGGTGGATTTCTCCATTAGGATGGAGAATGAAACAGTTAATTCAGAGACCATGGTCCAGAACTTAAAGAAGGGTAACTTTGAAGGTATGAGGCGTGAATTGGCTAGGATAGATTGGCGAATGATACTTAAGTGGTTGACAGTGGATGGGCAATGGCAGACATTTAGAGACTGCATGGATGAACTACAACAATTGTACATCCCTGTCTGGTGTAAAAATATAAAAGGGAAGGTGGCTCAACCGTGGCTATCAAGGGAAATCAGGGATAGTATTAAAGCCAAGGAAGTGGCATACAAATTGGCCAGAAATAGCAGCGAACCCAGGGACTGGGAGAAATTTAGAACTCAGCAGAGGAGGACAAAGGGTTTGATTAGGGCAGGGGAAATAGAGTACGAGAGGAAGTTTGCAGGGAACATTAAAATGGACTGCAAAAGCTTCTATAGATATGTAAAGAGAAAAAGGTTCGTAAAGACAAACGTAGGTCCCCTGCAGTCAGAATCAGGGGAAGTCATAACGGGGAACAAAGAAATGGCAGACCAATTGAACAAGTACTTTGGTTCGGTATTCACTAAGGAGGACACAAACAATCTACCGGATATAAAAGGGGTCAGAGGGTCTAGTAAGGAGGAGGAACTGAGAGAAATACTTATTAGTCGGGAAATTGTGTTGGGGAAATTGATGGGATTGAAGGCCGATAAATCCCCAGGGCCTGATGGACTGCAACCCAGAGTACTTAAGGAGGTGGCCTTGGAAATAGTGGATGTATTGACAGTCATTTTCCAACATTCCATAGACTCTGGATCAGTTCCTATGGAATGGAGGGTAACCAATGTAACCCCACTTTTTAAAAAAGGAGGGAGAGAGAAAACAGGGAATTATAGACCGGTCAGCCTGACATCGGTAGTGGGTAAAATGATGGAATCAATTATTAAGGATGTCATAACAGCACATTTGAAAAGAGGTGACATGATAGGTCCAAGTCAGCATGGATTTGTGAAAGGGAAATCATGCTTGACAAATCTTCTGGAATTTTTTGAGAATGTTTCCAGTAGAGTGGACAAGGGAGAACCAGTTGATGTGCTGTATTTGGACTTTCAGAAGGCTTTCGACAAGGTCCCACACAAGAGATTAATGTGCAAAGTTAAAGCACATGGGATTGGGGGTAGTGTGCTAATGTGGATTGAGAACTGGTTAGCAGACAGGAAACAAAGAGTAGGAGTAAATGGGTACTTTTCAGAATGGCAGACAGTGACTAGTGGGGTTCCGCAAGGTTCTGTGCTGGGGCCCCAGCTGTTTACATTGTACATTAATGATTTAGGCAAGGGGATTAAAGGTAGTATCTCCAAATTTGTGGACGACACGCAGTTGGGTGGCAGTGTGAGCTGCGAGGAGGATGCTATGAGGCTGCAGAGCGACTTGGATAGGTTAGGTGAGTGGGCAAATGCATGACAGATGAAGTATAATGTGGATAAATGTGAGGTTATCCACTTTGGTATTAAAAACAGAGAGACAGACGATTATCTGAATGGTGACAGATTAGGAAAAGGGGAGGTGCAATGAGACCTGGGTGTCATGGTACATCAGTCATTGAAGGTTGGCATGCAGGTACAGCAGGCGGTTAAGAAAGCAAATGGCATGTTGGCCTTCATAGCGAGGGGATGTGTGTACAGGGGCAGGGAGGTGTTACTACAGTTGTACAGGGCCTTGGTGAGGCCACACCTGGGGTATTGTGTACAGTTTTGGTCTCCTAACTTGAGGAAGGACATTCTTGCTATTGAGGGAGTGCAGCGAAGGTTCACCAAACTGATTCCCGGGATGGCGGGACTGACATATCAAGAAAGACTGGATCAACTGGGCTTGTATTCACTGGAGTTCAGAAGAATGAGAGGGGATCTCATAGAAACCTTTAAAATTCTGACTGGTTTAGACAGGTTAGATGCAAGAAGAATGCTCCCAATGTTGGGGAAGTCCAGAGCCAGGGGTCACAGTCTAATGATAAGGGGTAAGCCATTTAGGACCGAGGTGAGGAGAAATTTCTTCACCCAGAGAGTGGTAAACCTGTGGAATTCTCTACCACAGGAAGTTGTTGAGGCCAATTCACTAAATATATTCAAAAAGGAGTTAGACGTAGTCCTCACTACTCGGGGGATCAAGGGGTATGGCGAGAAAGCAGGAATGGGGTACTGAAGTTGAATGTTCAGCCATGAACTCATTGAATGGCGGTGCAGGCTCGAAGGGCCGAATGGCCTACTCCTGCATCTATTTTCTATGTTTCTACATTTCTATGTTTCATTACTGACCATAAGCATCTGATAGCAATTCTACATCCAAAGTGCCCAGTTCCAACCTTAGCTGCAGCCCGAATGCAGAGATGGGCCTTGATTTTCTCAGCATATATGTATGACATTGAGTACAGACGATTAGCTGATCACACTTATGCTGATACTATGCCCAGGTTGCCATCCCCATCACAAGTTATACCCAATAGGGAAGAAGCATTCTATTTTTCATACATTGATTAGCTGTCAATCACAACTGAAGAGATTGGTAGAGCAACCAAACGTGACCCAATTATATCAAAGGTGTATGATTACATAGCAAATGGCTGGCCAAACCAGATATCAGAGGAAGATATTCACTCGTACTTCATTCATAGGAATGAATTGTCAGTGGATAAAGATTGTATCATGTGGAGTGCAAGAGTGGTAATTCCAAATAAGTTCAGTTTCAAATAGTTAGGAGATCTTCATGATCAGCACCTGGGAATGTGCTTGACCAAGAGTTTTGCACGCAGTTACTTATGGTGGCCAGGTTTAGATATAGAGTGCATCGTTAGTCAGTGTACAACATGTCAATCTGTCAGTAAGAAACCACCATCAGTCATGGAAATAGCCGCCCAGGGTGTGGCAAAGGCTACATATAGATTTTGCTGAGCTAGAAAGACAACAATTATTCATTGTGATTGATAGTTATTTGAAGTGAGTAGAGGTGTTTCCGATGTGGAAAATAAAAACACGTAAAGCACTAGACAATTTATGAAGATTGTTTTCTTCATATGGTCTTCCAGAAGAAATTGTGTCTGATAATGGGCCGTAAATTTGTTCAGAAGAATTTGCATAATTCATGAGCAGAAACGGTGTGAAACATACCAAAGTTCTACCATACCACCCTGCTTCAAAAGGTGCAGCAGAGCGCACCGTAGAAATTGTAAAACGTTCTCTCATCAAGCAAATGTTGGATCCAAATCTAAAGAAATGACAGTTGCCGTTGGACCACAAACTGGCAATTTTTAAAAATTACTTATCATAGTACTCCTCATACAACTACTGGTAGAACACCAGCAGATTTGTTTCTCTAACGACCAGGTTCTCGCTGTTAAAGCCAAACTTGCCACAATCAAGACAAAAAGAGAGTCATGATAGAGGTAGAGCAAGAGAGAGAAGTGTGACATTGAATCAGAAGGTTAGAGTGAAAAACCATCACCATAAATGGTTAAAGTGGTTACGAGGAAGAATAGTGAAGATATGTGGTCCTCGCACATATTTGGTCAAGATGTTTGATCATGGAAAGATTAAGTTTGTTCACAGTGATCAAATTTTGCCTATAGATGTGGAAGGAGTTGAAAGTTTGAATGATTCAATTATTTCTGATGAGTCAGATAGTCTGAGTAGAGTACCTGTAGTGAATCCTAAATCAGATGTACTAACAAGGCCAAGAGAAAGTCAGAATTTAAGTCTGAGTCCAAGTCAGGCAGACAAACAGTCTGAAGTTGTAGAGAGTCAAAGGTCTGACCTTGGAGAAAAACTCTCCTCAGGCTCAGCCTAGAATGAGTCTACGTTCGACACTAAGTTTGGAAAGTTCTGTTCGAGAGTGAAGATATCCTCTTCAAAATAGAAAAACAGTGGTTAAGTTTGATTTTTAAATATGGAAAAATATGTCGATATCTTTTGTTGTGTATAAGCATGCAAATTATGTAAAATCATTTTGTTATGATTACTTCTTCAATAAGGAGGGAGAAGTGTAATTGAGCTCCTCCTAGTGGAAAACTGCTCCACCTAGTGGTCTACTGTGGTAATGCAGCTACTGATGTAAATAATAAAGGATCATGTGGCAAAGTCACATGACAGTTACTGTATTAGAGCCAACTTGTACTTCTTTGTGATGTAGTAAAATATATCACAACATGGTCACTGAAGCTCTGCTACAAATAAATTATGTGCCTCGCTCCACTTGATAAATTATTGTTCATAATCCGGTGCTTCCTGATTAACTTTTCTCGAATTTCCCTGTAAATCGGCTGCAGAATATTTCTCAGCAAACTTGCAGTGATGATCTTGCAGGGGTGATTCTACCATTAGTGCTTCCAGTGGGGAATGCGTTTCAGAAAACCACAGGCTTTGCACCCACAATTTACCAAGATGAGTTGTCTGCAAGTGTTACTCCCCACTGGAATCACGGACTCACCTCTTGAATATGAACACCAAAACTTCTCTGCAAATTGAGCACACCAACAACTTTGGCCAGCATACAAAACTGGATAACACCAGCACCATTCTCAATAAAATTAAATATATTTATAAAAAATTATGGGAACCAAGCATTAATACCAACCCTTGAACTTAATGGCAAGGTTCAGATGACAGCTGCAGACACGTCAGCTTCACTCACGGTTTAGGATACTCGAGCTTTTATGATTAGATTTTTGCTCTGCAACTGACTCTGGTTTATTTATTTTTCTCTTATTAAAAGCAAGCATCAAAAGGACGAATTGAAATAACTATTGCATTTCATCTTTCAGCAATGGCTGATTTTTTGACTTATGCTGCAACCCCAGGCATCTCATCTGAGAGAACTCAGAATTACTTGAGAAAGAGCTTTCAGAAATAGGAATATGATCAGCATTATTGTTAAAGTAAAACAAGAAGCAAGTTTACTGGTACATGAAGTGATCTGAAGCAATCTGACAGTGGGAAAGAACTTAATTAACACTAGCACACAGGCATTAACTCAGGAGTAAGCATGTTCAAGTAATTCCTTTACACTGTTCGGCTCAGTAACTGGCCCAGCTAATATCCCCATCTCACCATTTAAACAAACGAACAAGTTATAAAAATGAAATGGCATTCTAAAGTTAGAGCTTATAAAAGAACATGCCGATCGATGCAGCAGATTTTTTTTTAAAGATGTTGATGGACATTCTGCATAATTCCAACATTTTCTATTTTTACTTCAGATTTCTAGCATTCACAGGTCTTTCTCATTAAATCATTTTACAACAAAATGTATGTGTCTAAATGTTTCTAAATGCAGCTCAAAATGAATGGATTAGATTTAATCTGCTGCTCCTAACAAGATGAGCTTTTTTCATTTACTGCAAAGAGAATAAGAAAACTTACTGTACAAAGCAGATAAGGAGGTTTGTGATATCCTTTACACACCATTAGAAAGACCTGCAATATAGAATGTCAATTATCCTTCATGGTACGGATGATGCCTAATGACTTATGACATGACTAAATGATATCCAGACAGCTACTTGTGTTCAATAAGCCTTCAGCAGAATGAACTTCATGCACAAGGGCTTCAATTGATGGGTTTGGCTGCCAATGTCCAATCACACCAAACAGCCCTCTTTGCTTATTTCAGCTTCTTCAATGGGCTATTACCATCAGAATCCAGGACTCTGCAGATGCATCTCTATTCTTGATTAACTCTTGATTACAGTGAGGTGTTTTGTTCTATGGAACCATTAGACTTTCTATAGAACAATAAACTGTTACATTGGGATGCTTGAAAGAGGAATGGTGAAATTAATGTCTTTTAGAATGATGTCTTTGGCAGACATTCAAAAAGTGGTATGAGGCAGAGGAAAAACAGAACACCTCAGCAAAGGATAATTTGTGTGCATTCTCTATTATTATGCCATTATCATCATGAATGATATCAGAAATGCAAAGATTATTTTCTGAAAATATTGTATATTGTACTTAATGATATCCTCAAACATAAAATGCCACGTTGAATTGTTCTCCTTGCTAAAGGTCAGTCTATGACAAAAGTCCATTGATACATTTAAAAATGCTCCTCTTTATTACTTCTATATTCACCTATTTTAATATGCAGTGATCATTCAAATCAGCGAATAGAGACCTCAGCTTGGCATGGGATGACTTCAATCATTCTGTGCAAGAAAATGTCATTACATATGATAATTGTTCATTTGTTTTTCCACATCTCCAAGAAACTGCACAGAAATTTATATAGGCATCTAAGCCTCAAAATTCCTCACTCCGGTGAAGAATAATTAGTGAAATCTGGATAGATGGAGGAAACATTTGTTGTTGGACATGGTTACGTTAGGTAACCCACCCACACCTGCTTTTCTTCAGTTGATTGTCAAATTCTGGCAGAAGTGCATCTGCTAGTTACATAAGAGTAAGAGGCAAAGTGGCTGGATAGCAGCTTCTGCCCCAAATCACACTATTCCTTCCTCAGTTGTCCCCGACACAACATTGCCTCCATGATGCACCTGGCAGTAGTGGGTTCCACGATAAATTAAAAGGCCAGTTTCCCTATTGTAATTGAAGGGCAATCAATTGCTGCTGGGAAATTTGAAATCAACAGTTGGCACACCCTGCCCTCATACACTTTGGCAATTCCCCATCCCACCCCAGCACCACCTCCCTGCTGTAGCACCGAAAATGGTCCCTCATATTACCCCAAGATAGGGGGAAGAGTCATCAGCACATCCATGGGATGAGTAGAAGTCAGCATGGATTTGTGAAAGGGAAATCATGCTTGACAAATCTTCTGGAATTTTTTGAGAATGTTTCCAGTAGAGTGGACAAGGGAGAACCAGTTGATGTGCTGTATTTGGACTTTCAGAAGGCTTTCGACAAGGTCCCACACAAGAGATTAATATGCAAAGTTAAAGCACATGGGATTGGGGGTAGTCTGCTGAAGTGGATTGAGAACTGGTTGGCAGACAGGAAGCAAAGAGTAGGAGTAAATGGGTACTTTTCAGAATGGCAGGCAGTGACTAGTGGGGTACCGCAAGGTTCTTTGCTGGGGCCCCAGCTGTTTACACTGTACATTAATGATTTAGACGAGGGGATTAAATATAGTATCTCCAAATTTGCGGATGACACTAAGTTGGGTGGCAGTGTGAGCTATTAAGAGGATGCTATGAGGCTGCAGAGTGACTTGGATAGGTTAGGTGAGTGGGCAAATGCATGGCAGATGAAGTATAATGTGGATAAATGTGAGGTTATCCACTTTGGTGGTAAAAACAGAGAGACAGACTATTATCTGAATGGTGACAGATTAAGAAAAGGGGAGGCGAAACGAGACCTGGGTGTCATGGTACATCAGTCATTGAAGGTTGGCATGCAGGTACAGCAGGCGGTTAAGAAAGCAAATGGCATGTTGGCCTTCATAGCGAGGGGATTTGAGTACAGGGGCAGGGAGGTGTTGCTACAGTTGTACAGGGCCTTGGTGAGGCCACACCTGGAGTATTGTGTACAGTTTTAGTCTCCTAACTTGAGGAAGGATATTCTTGCTATTGAGGGAGTGCAGCGAAGGTTCACCAGACTGATTCCCGGGATGGCGAGACTGACATATCAAGAAAGACTGGATCAACTGGGCTTGTATTCACTGGAGTTCAGAAGAATGAGAGGGGATCTCATAGAAACCTTTAAAATTCTGATGGGTTTAGACAGGTTAGATGCAGGAAGAATGTTCGCAATGTTGGGGAAGTCCAGAACCAAGGGTCACAGTCTAAGGATAAGGGGTAAGCCATTTAGGACCGAGATGAGGAGAAACCTCTTCACCCAGAGAGTGGTGAACCTGTGGAATTCTCTACCACAGAAAGTAGTTGAGGCCAATTCACTAAATATATTCAAAAAGGAGTTAGATGTAGTCCTTATTACTAGGGGAATCAAGGGGTATGGCGAGAAAGCAGGAATGGGGTACTGAAGTTGCATGTTCAGCCATGAACTCATTGAATGGCGGTGCAGGCTCGAAGGGCCGAATGACCTACTCCTGCACCTATTTTCTATGTTTCTATGTAAGTTCTGCCTTCTCCAGATTGGCCTTCAGGAGGCTGGATGAGGAATTACTAGCCTCTCGGGTTTGTCTTTCCGCTGTGTTAATTTTAACAATAAGATAAGCATGAGTAACAAGTGGTGTAAAGTCAGGAAAAAGCAGCAATGGACATTTCGTCATTGATCGAATTATTCCTACCTCTCTATAAAAGGGAGTGTAGGAAACTTCTGCAAAGTAAGAAAAGTCACATTTTTGCTTATTAAGGTTTTGCAGAAGGTCAGTAATGATGAAGTGGTGCGGCATTCCACAGCTCCTGCGTCAAGTCAACCATTTATGGAACTCAATGAAGGAAACAATTTGAAGCATCACCACAACAGTATCATAAATGACTACTACAGAAAAAGTTTTCTGTCCAGGATCAAGCACATAACAACTGATGGCAGGTATATCACAGTGGACCAAGAGGAGCTGAGGGCAACCTGGGAGTGCTCAGGGCATAGAATCATGGAATCATAGAATGGTTACAGCACAGAAGGAGGGCATTTGGTCTGTTGAACTCCTGCCGGCCCTCTGCAAGAGCACTTCAGCCAGTTCCACTCCCCCGCCCTTTCCCCGTAGCCCCACAATTTTTTTTCCTTCAGGTACTTATCCAATTCCCTTTTGAAAGCCACGATTGAATCTGCCTCCACCACCCTTTCAGGCAGTGCATTCCAAATGATAACCATCATTCACCTCAAGTGCTATCTATAGTAGTGGGTGGAGCACAATAAGAGTCAGGTACCTTGGCATGGTGAGGAGTTGTGCACGAGAAGGCTCAGGCTCACCAAGGACGTTATCACTTGGGTGGTCCACAAAGACCTGCAGGTCCAGACAACCTTCTGCAAAATATTATCAATGACTGAAGATCATCACTGCTCTCAATCTTTATGCTACAAGGACCTTCCAAGGACCCACAGAGGACCTTGCAGGAGTCCACCACTTTAACTACTTGCCCTGTTTTTCAGAATACAGAAGACCTGATACTTACATCTGCAACTCACCCACATGGATCTGAATCATTTACAGAGGTCTCTGTTCCTGTCACTGTGAACTAAAGGCTTTCAGAGGTGGCACAACTACATGATAGCACAATTGGGACAATCTGAGTCCCAATTGGCTGCCTCTCAGCTACTCCATGCATGTCACTGCTGATAGGCATTCCATCTTGATGCGGGACATGTGTACTCATAGAACAGTGGCCATCTATGAGGTTTCAACCTCCCTCCCTCATATTTCCTGTAAACATTGTGTGAGTGAGTTGAAACCAGTTATAACTTTATCTTGTAGTTTGGACCCAAATGTCTTGGTACCTATTGCCTTTGCAACTGAGGTCCACACTGAAGGTGTCACCAATGTTGCCACATGTTCAATGGCAGACAACATTACCAGTAAACATTGCTCTATGATATAATTCGTGGAAGATGGCAGTGATTATCTGTGTGTTGGCTTCCTGAACACTACCAAGACCACCTTCTACTTCTGTGTTGAATGAGGCAAATGAGTCTACAATACAGTGGACAGGCTTTGTTTGAAGGCAAGTCCACTAAAGTCTGCAACAGCTGGGCATCAATCCTATATCATCTGGCCCCTCATCGACCATCAATATTTTTACCCCCTCCTGACCAGTGTTTTAAGTCTCATCTTTTGCTTCCTAATCAGTATTTGTGATCTTCTCCCATGGTGCATGTATGCACATTGGTGTTTGTTTTAAATTGCGGCAATGATAGTTGATGCTTGTGTGTGATGCTTTTTGGTTGTAGCTGGTGATCCACTGGGTTGTCCATACTTATTGAAGAACGCAGATGAGGCACAATTCTACATTTAGGTATTGTATTCATTACATGTAAGTGTGAAATTTACCAGTGCTCTGTACTGCAAAGCTGTATTAAAGCTGGTTAAACCCCATACTATGTCTACACATACTTGCGTTCCTTAGTAATGACTTTGCCAACCTATGCCTAAGAGTTTAGGTAAGTGTCTCTATTGGGAGAGACTGCACACTCTATATTGGGCAAGCAGAAATTCTACAGCTGTAGATACTTTGGAGCCTCTTAAACATGTTTTTAAAATTTATTCATTCACAGAATTTGGACATCAGTGGCAAGGCCAGCATTTATTGCCCATCCCTGATTTCCCTTGAGAAGGTGGTAGTGAGCTGACTTCTTGAACCGATGCAGTCCGTGTGGCAAAGGTAATCCCACAGTGCTTTTGGGAGGGTGTTTCAGGATTTTGACACAGCGACGATAAAAGAATATACTTCCAAGTCAGGATTGTTTGCAATCGGTCTCCAAGGCAGTCATTTTATTTTAATGTTAAATTTTTCTACCTTAGGTTGCAGCTTCCACAACTCGCAATACGTCTAGCTTTCCAGGAAGCAGTGGGAATAGCATGGATTGCACATGTATCATCACTTGGCAATTTTTTAGGTTGCAAAAGCTGCAACAGTGCTAATTTGCAGGAGTCGGCCATTCAGCCCCTTGTTCCACCATTCAATGAGAACATGGCTGGTCTGTATCTTAACTTCGTCCATCTGCCTTGGCTCCATATCCTTTTATACTTTTGACGAACAAAAATATCTGGCAATCCCATAAAAAGGTAACATGCAAGTATGCTTCTGGTTCTGTTCCTTATTTAAAGCGGGTGAGGGGAGGAGAGTGAATGGACTTAATGTTCACATTCAGTAGTTGCACAGAGATGGGTTGAGGATGTAACAATCTTTTAGTGATGGAATGTTTAAAATCCAGGAAAATAGATTTTAATTTGATGCAGGCTGCCAAGGTCACATCATTGCCAACAATGAGATTTTATGAGAAATATAATGAGGCAGATTGCAAACCTATTAAAATTAATAGTGCTGATTTTTTTTTATAGTGAGACACTCACAAAAATGTTATTACCCCCCTTCTCCACAAAGCACCAAGACTTGACAGATTTGAAATCTTTTCTAGATAGAAGCCTGAAGAAACACACATTTTCTCACCTTCAACTAACTAGATCCACTTATAGAAATCTTCAAATCCCTCTTCACTTCAACTTTCTCACCACAAGAATGAACTAACTGATGACCTGACTCAGTATCTGGGGCATTCACTATTCTTTATTGCTTTATTGCGAAGGATGCAAACTGTGAGGTTTGAAGAAAAATAGCTGTCATTGAAAGTATTCTAAATCCCTTCCTTAAGCTTAGGCTAGAAAGAGTAAAAAGCTGTAGGTAAAACAAGAAATTTCAAAACCTATCTCTTAATTAAAGGGGAAACCACTAAATTTGGACTGATGTTTTGGAGTTTCTTTTCATTACATTCACAAGCCTTCACCTTCTTTAATTGATTGCCTCCCTCAGGAGACTGAATAGGTTAGTTCCAGTCCATGGCAGAAAAGTTGCACATTACCAGAATGGGGACATGACCTTTTCTCATTCCATACTTTCTAATGTTCTGATATGAACTTGGCCTAAGAAATCCAAGATTAAATCCCAAAGTTAGGCCGAAATAGTCAGAGACAGTCACTTCACCGATATTGGTGGCATTGATAAAAAGCTATATTTCGGCACTGTTAATAAACTCGTCCAATTTATGATAAATGAACCAAAAAGGACTAACAAACAGGTGACAGGGCTAGCACAATGTCCTTTTACGTATGGAATCTGGGTTCAGGGCCAGCCCATGCATGAAAGTCTCTTTTCTCTCTGGTGGTTGTAAGTCCAACATGAAATAAGGTAGGCCATTCAAAAACCCAGTTCCTAGTGAGTATTGGGCCACAGCACAGTACTGTCCAAAATTTGGGGAAAAAATGGTATGCTTACTTAGAATGCCCATAACTATAGCTGGTGTTGGAAGTGGAATAATTCATGCAGAAACAATGGTGGGGTTGGTGGGAGATCTCCTTAGTTTGTGGTTAAGGGAAATTTGATGGGACAGAGTAAAGGGAGCATTTCTCTGGATATGTACTGTGTGTGATCGTGGTTCTTGGTTCAGTTGGGAGCTTTCTTGCACTCTGGGTCAGAAGTTTGTGGGTTTGTACCCTAAACCAGGAATATTGGGCTCAAAACTGAAGCAGATATTCCATTGCATTACTGAGGGAGTTCTGGATTGTGGAGGTAATTTATTAATAATGTCCTTCAGATGAGATGTTAAAGTGTGTCCCTCTCTCCTGTCTTACTGACTCAGATGGATATTAAAGATCCCATAACACTATTCAAGAGCAGGGAGTTCACCCAGTGTTCTGGCCACCATTCATCCTTCAACTAACACCACTAAAATAAATTAACTAGTCATTCATCGTATTGCTGTGTGCAGGATCTTTCTATACGCATGTTGGCTGCTGCATTTGCTGACAAAATAATAGTGACCGCACTCCAAAACAACTTATTGGCTGTGAAGCACTCTGGGAATGTACTGAGTTCATGAACGGTGCTTTATAAATGTAAATCTTTCTTTTTTCTTTTGTGGGGCCTTGTGTGCAAAATGGTTTACAAATCGGAAGAGAGATTGTTCAATGTATGGCAGTGATGACAAAAGTGAAATAAAATTCCATTCCACAATACTAATATATCACACAGAATTAAAGAGAATTACATTCGCAAAGAAAATAGAAAGAATAATTTAAAAATTAAAAACAGTAACAAAATAACAGTCAATTGTGATAGGGGAATACTTACTGGAGCAACTGACACTATTGAATTTGAGAAGATACTGTGTTGTAACAAGGACCAAGGACTTCACAATGCAATGGGTATGAGATGTTTATCAATTACTGAGACAGGCTAACAATTTCTTATCGCTTACAATCTTTGGGAAAAAAGTAGTATTTTAATCACCTTGCATTTAAGTGCCTCTTTTTTAAAAAAAAACTTGTGTGAATATGCTTTGCTATAAAATAATCATTAAATGTTACTGTTTTTCCAAATCCTTTCTGTGGAAAGAAATGTCACAAAATCCTGAAATGCGACACTCTCATTCAAACATTTTCATACATATTGAGAGGCAGAACAGTATCAATTTCTGTGTATGCTTGCTGACTTTTGGGAACTGGATGATGGAAGGATAAAGATAGACCACTGTAATATTAAGGAAATCAGCTGAAGTCTTTGACAATGAAGGGCTTTGTAAAGGGGGAGAGAAGAAAGGTGTGAAGTGACTTTATTTGCATGTCAATTTTTATTCATTGAAAGCGCTGCGCTATAAGTTGTGTTGTGCTTTCTCTTGCTGTTGGCTCTCCTGTTCCATGTCCTCGCTTGCCTGTACACCCTCACCACCCACTCCTCCCCCCCATCCCCACTGTCTACAGGTTCCAGAAACAACAAGCCTTTCTTTATCGTGCTGTTATGCTGCACACAAAAAGCTACAATGATTCTGGAGACTCTCGTTAGGCTGCATTGCAGGGTTTCACCAAATTTATCTAAGCAAGGTTTAAGAATGCCTATTGTCTGCTTTTAATTAGTGCGGATTTTGTTCCCTACGGGACACAACGGACATGATCTTTATAGTGCGACAGCTGCAGGAAAAATGCAGGGAGCAGCGCCAACCCTTATACATGGCCTTTTTCGATCTTACAAAGGCCTTTGACACTGTCAACTGTGAGGGTCTATGGAGCATCCTCCTCCATTTCATTTGCCCCCAAAAGTTTGTCAACATCCTTCGCCTGCTCCACAACGACATGCAGGCTGTGATCCTTACCAACGGATCCATTACAGTCCCAATCCACGTTCGGACCGGGATCAAACAGGGCTGCGTTATCCCTCCAACCCTCTTCTCAATCTTCCTCGCTGCCATGCTCCACCTCACAATCAACAAGCTCCCCGCTGGAGTGGAACTAAATTACAGAACCAGTGGGAAGCTGTTTAACCTATGCCGCCTCCAGGCCAGGTCCAAGACCACCCCACCCTCTGTCATTGAGCTGCAGTATGCGGACGACGCCTGCGTCTGCGCACATTCTGAGGCTGAACTCCAGGATATAGTCAATGTATTCACTGAGGCATATGAAAGCATGGCCCTTACGTTTAACATCTGAAAGACAAAGGTGCTCCACCAGCCTGTTCTCGCCACATAGCACTGCCGGTGTGTTCCGCCCCCCCCCCCCCCACCGTCATCAAGATTCACGGCGCGGCCCTCGACAACGTGGACCATTTCCCATACCTCGGGAGCCTCTTATCAACAAAAGCAGATATTGATTTGGAGATTCAGCAGTGCCTCCAGTGCACCAGTGCAGCCTTCGGCCACCTGAGGAAAACAGTGTTCGAAGACCAGGCCTTCAAATCTACTACCAAGCTCATGGCCTACAGGGCTGTAGTAATACCCACCCTCCTGTATGGATCAGAGACATGGACGATGTACAGAAGACACCTCAAGTCGCTGGAGATATATCACTAACGATGTCTCCGCAAGATCCTGCAAATCCTCTGGGAGAACAGGCGCATCAACATCAGTATCCTCACCTAGGCTAACATCTCCAGCATTGAAGCACTGACTACACTCGATCAGCTTCGCTGGGCAGGCCACATAGTTCGCATGCCAAACATGAGACTCCCTAAGCAAATGTTCTATGCGGAGCTCCTTCACGGCAACTGAGTCAAAGGTGGGCAGTGGAAATGTTACAAGGACACCCTCAAAGCCTCACTGATAAAGTGCGCCATCATCACTGAAACCTGGGAGTCCCTGGCCGAAGACCGCCCTAGATAGAGAAAATGTATCCAGGAGGGCGTTAAGCTCTTCAAATCTCAACACCAAGAGGTCAAGTGCAGGCAGCGGAAGGAGCGTGCGGCAAACCAGTTTCACCCACCCCTTCCCTTGACGAATGTCTGTCCCACATGTGGCAGAGTCTGTGTCTCTCGTATTGGACTGTTCAGCCACCAAAGAACTCACCAGGAGTGGAAGCAAGTCTTCCTCGATTCCAAGGGACTGCCTTTAATGATGATGAGTTATGTGACATCATTATATCTGTTTGCTCCTCTGTCTGTAGAAGGCTTACCCTGACTGCAAGGGATAGCTCAGATCACCAATCATCCTTGCTGATGCATGGTCTTGAGTCATGGGAGCTTGTATGGTGGATTGGCTCATGATGAAAGCATCATGGCAACGCCCTGGGTAGCGGGCATTCACATGCAGGATAAGAGATTGGCATTGCACACTAGGTGGTCTTTAATGGAATGGAAGTCTTTTCTGTTAATGACATTGAGTGGGTTGTCATATGAAGCTTTGACTGCCACATTAATTTCATCAATTGCTCTCTGTACCTGTGATGCACTTGCCAGTCTGTAGTGGACAACTCTTTCCCTCTTTGTTTCTTCTGCTCCATTGAGAAGGAAATGATTTGTGCAGTTCACCAGGAATGAGCATTAGTAATCTTAATACAATGTGAGCTGACTAATGTGACTGAAGTCTCCACATGCTGCGAGAATCGATTCATTGACAAAGAAATTCAGGCCAGTGTGACATTGGCTGACATAGACAGTGCTGTTCTCCTGGTGAAAGTGGGCTGCAGGTCTTCAGCCAACAGCTGGCATATCTCCCCAATAGCCTCCAGTGAAAGCACAGACTTCGAAGTCAGTGACGTGCAGAGAAGTCTAAGTAAAGATCCTCTTGGTCTATAATTCCTGTTCAGTGGGTAAGTACATATAGGGAGCAAATATCTGCGCTGCCTCATTCAAAGTGCTTCCCATCTAGCCTCTTCCATCTCCTCACCCTCCTCCTTCACAACAAAGGAATAGAGGGATTTCATTGGGAAATCCATGACCCCAGTCCAAAGCTGTACTTTTTACATAGCTTACTAAAATAAAAGTCCTGAAAGAATATTCAAAGTACCAAACATATAAGCAAAATATAACAAACAAGCAAAATAATACCAGTCTTCGGTTCCAACAAACAAAATGGCCTCCCCCAAACAGTATCAATCTCAGGGATACCTTACTGATGCTCTTACTGGCACTTGTATGGTGACAGTTTAAATTAGGGGTGGGTTTGAGCAGAAGTTGGGACAAATGGGTTGGAAGGGTTATCCATGCTCGTTTGATGTCAGCGAGCCTTAAAGAGGTTGGCCAGCTTTTTTTTGCAGGAAAATGTTGGTACAAAGTTAGATTGGCAGTTTTGAGTTGGTGTTCATTTACAACACATTTTACTTTATTTACAGCTCCAAATCTGCCTCATACTATGTGGTAAATTGTAGGAAAATCCAACCCACAACTTCTTTATTATCATATTCAATTTTTCCAAGGTTAAAAATTTTTGATGAACGACGAGAAAAAGCAGTATTACAAATGAAAAATAGCCAAAGAAGATGAGGATATATTGGGTATAATAATGAACTAAGAAGGTTGATCAAATATTGGAAAACAAGTAAGGAGAATGTTGTGTATGCAATAACTGTTAGACTGAGTACTGTTTAACTCCAAGAGATATGACCTTGGCTCTGCTTTATTAAGACCCAAAGTGCATATATACAAAATGGCTGGCCTTTTATACTTGGGCTGCACACACGTGCGTGCAGCCCAATGGCTTCCAACAGTGATGCCATCTAGTGGCTAGTGATCCCAAAAGTACATACATGACAATACCCCCCTTTGAGATATTAATACAGTCTTTTACAAATTGAGACAGTCCGATGTTTTACGCTCCCGGGTTGACCGTCTCAATTCAACTCCAGCCTTGGGTGAGTGTTCAGAGTCTGTTGTGACTGGTGGCTGGGTGGCTGACCTGGCGGAAATGGCAATAGCCATGTCAGGATTGAAAGTCCATTTTCATTGAACATGTCAGTGATTGAAAGTTCCGGTTCACTGATGACTGGGGGTAGGTTGGTTGGTCGTCGATTGTCTCTTCTTCCGATTGTTCCGGTTCATCTGTGTGCCATAGCTTTGTCTGATCCATATGTTTCCTGCATGTTTGCCCATTTTTGAGCATGACAATAAATACTCTGTTGCCCTCCTTGGCCATGACAGTACCAGCGATCCACTTGGGACCCTGACCATAATTCAGAACATATACAGATCATTTACAGAAATATCGTGTGACACAGCTGCGCGATCGTGATACTCTTGCTGACTTTGTCTTCTATATTCAACATGATTATTCAAGTCAGGGTGTAAAAGAAATAGCTTGGTCTTAAGACCTCCCTTCATCATTAGTTGAGCAGGTGAGACCCCGGTAAGCGTATGTGGTCTTGTCCTGTAACTCAGCAGTATGCATGACAGGCGGGCCTGCAGTGATCCTTGGGTTAATCGCTTCATACTCTGCTTTATGATTTGGACAGCACGTTCTGTTTGCCCATTGGATGCAGGTTTGAACGGTGCTGACCTTACATGTTTGATACCATTTAGTTTCATGAATTCTTGAAACTCCTGGCTGGTGAAGCACAATCTGTTGTCACTAACAACGATGTCAGTCAGACCATGTATCACGGACATAACACCGAGATTCTCAATGGTAGCTGTGGATGTGCTGGATAACATGATTATACACTATCCAGTTCGAATATGCATCCACCATGACTAAAAACATCTTCCCCAGGAAGGGACCTGCAAAGTCTATGTGGATCCTGGACCATGGTTTGGACGGCCATGACCACAGACTCAGCGACGATTCCGCTGGTGCTTTGCTGAGCTGCATGCAAGCGTTGCACTGATGCATACATGATTCCAGCTCAGAGTCAATTTCTGGCCACTATACATGAGACCTGGCAATGACTTTCATCATTACAATGCTGGGAGGTGTGCTATGTAGCTCACATACAAACTTCTCTCTCCCTTTCTTGGGCATAACAACACGATTGCCTCACAGTATACAATCTGACTGAATAGACAATTCATCTTTGCGACGAATGTAAGGTTTGGTCTCCTCGCACATTTGCTTGGTTATGGCAGACCAATCAGCTTTGAGGATGCATCTCTTCACCACCAATAAAATCGACTCCTGGCTGCTCCAGGTCTTAACATGTTGAGCCGTGACAGGGGTTCCTTCACTCTCAAAAGCATCCATAACTAACAATAGGTCCGCCGGTTGTGGCGTTTCCACCTCTGCACAATTCTCGGTGCCAGGTCTAATCATAAGCGGATAATGTCAGCGCCCACCTCTGGATGCGGGATGAAGCATTGGTATTGATACCTTTGTTTTCAGAGAACAGTGAAATGAACGGCTTGTGATTCGTCTCCAGTTCAAACCAAAGACCAAACAGGTACTGATGCATCTTTTTAACCCGATACACACAGGCTAGTGCTTCTTTCTCTACCATGCTGTAGGCTCTTTCCACTTTGGACAAACTTGTTGAAACATACGCGACTGGTTGAAGTTTACCCAACTTATTAGTTTGTTGGAGTACGCAACCAATTCCATATGACGAAGCATCACAGGCCAATACAAAACATTTACATGGGTCATAATGTACCAGCAGCTTGTTAGAGCAAAGCAGATTAGTGGCTTTCTCAAAAGCTTTGTCTTGAAGCACACCCCACACCCAGTTGTCGCCTTTTCTTAGCAGCATGTGCAGTGGTTCTAATAAGGTGCTCAATTTAGGTAGGAAGTTACCGAAGTAGTTGAGTAGACCCAGGAACTCTGTCACATTCTGCGGCTTGGGTGCATTCTTAATGGCCTTGGTTTTCGCGTCCGTGGGCCTGATGCTGTCAGCAGCAATTTTCCTCCCAGGAATTCGACCTCTGGTGCCATGAAGACGCACTTTGAGCATTTCAGTCTGAGTCCCACTTTGTCCAGACGATGTAGAACCTCTTCCAGGTTGTTCAGATGTTCCTTGGAGTCACGACCTGTGATTAGGATGTCATCTTGGAACACGACGGTTCTGGGAACGTACTTCAGTAGACTTTCTATGTTCCTTTGAAATATTGCTGCAGCCGAGCGAATTCCAAAAGGGCACCTGTGATAAATAAACAGTCCTTTATGTGTGTTAATGCACGTAAATCTCTTCGACGTCTTGATGAGCTCCTGTGTCATGTAGGCCGATTTCAGATCCAGCTTGATGAACGATTTCCCCCGGCTAGCATTGCAAACAAGTCATCAGCCTTCGGAAACAGGTACTGATCCTGTTTCGAGATCCTGTTGATTGTAGCCTTGTAGTCTCCACAGATTCTAACTGTGGCATCACTTTTTAGCACAGGAACAATGGGGCTGGCCCATTCATTAAATTCAACTGGTGATATGATCCCTTCACACTGGAGTCTGTCCAGTTCAACTTCGAACTTCTCCCTCATCATATATGGAACTGCCCGAGCTTTATGATGGACGGGTTTTGCATCCGAGTCCACATGGATCTGTACCTTGGCTCTCGTGAAGTTGCCGGTGCCTGGTTCGAACAGCGAGGGGAACTTGCTCAGCAGTTGGGCACAATTATCTTTCTCCGATGTTGTTCCAATCGCATCTGATTTTTTCAAGCCAATTCCTGCCGAACAGCGTTGGGCCATTGCCTGGGACAATCCATAGCAGTAACTCATGAACCGCATCGTCACATGCCACTTTAACTGCCAATCACTGTTATGAGTTCTTTGGTGTACGTGCGCAACTTTGCATTGACTGGACTCAGCCTGGGCCTCACAGCTTTAGTATCCCACAGCTTGTCGAATGCCCTCTGGCTCATTATCGATTGACTTGCCCCCATGTCCAGTTCCATCGATACCAGCACCCCATTATATTTTACGTTGATCATTATCGGTTTGCTCTTAGTTTAGAGCAAGTACATTCCTCCTCTGGTATCTCGGATTGCGTAGCCAGATCCGCGCTAGTCTGACCATCATCCTCCATGTTGCGGACACTTGCGCTGGAGATGCCCCACTCTCAGACAGCTTTTGCAACTATATTGCTTAACACGGCACTGCTGATGCCGGTGATTTCCCCCACAATGACAACACGGAGAAATCGGATGCATTCCCACTGGTGGACTTTGGGCAGCCACAGGTTTTGCGTACACAGTCGGGTAGGCCCTGCCATATGCTGCTCTTCCGAACGCCGACTCAATCATATTTTCATTACTTGCCGAGTTTCGATTTTTCACTGATATCTGCTTTAGACTTCTATCCATCGTCATGCCTGACTGAGCGATCGTGATGGCCCTGTTCAAGTCCAACATCAGTAGTTTACGCCGGATCACCTCGTGGTTGATACCGATTACAAAGAAGTCCCGCAGCATATCTGCCAACACAGCCCCGAACTTACACGGTCCTGCAAGATGTCTCAGGTCGGCAACGCCCTCTGAGCGACGTGCATGTAAAATCTGTATCTCGAGATGATGATGCCTTCGTTTGGCTTAAGGTGGTCCTATACCAGTGTACACAATTCATACCTCTTCTCTGTTGGACTAACAGGCAGGAGTAGATTCTTTAACAGACAATACATTTTTGGACCGCAAACCGTGAGGAACACCGCCCGGCGCCGATTTGCGTCGCTGACTTCCTCCATTTTGTTGGCCACGAAGAACTGGCTCAAATGACTCACAAAATCTGCCCAATCTTCTCCTTCCACAAATCGCTCCAACAATCCAATTGTGCTCATTTGTGCATGCAAAGGTTCTTGTTGCCTCGTCGCCAAATGTTGTGTTTGCAATAACTGTAAGACTGAGTACTGTTTAACTCCAAGAGGTATGACCTTAGCTCTGCTTTATTAGGGCCCAAAGTACATATATATAACTCAAAGTACATTTATATAAATTGCAGCCCAATGGCCTCCAACAGTGACGTCATCTAGTGGCAAGTGTTCCCAAAAGTACATACATGACAGAGAATAAAGAATGTGTTTAACAAGAAGTTCGGTGTAAGAATTCTCAGCCATATTTTTCACGTTCAGTATTGGCATCAAAGTGTACTTTATTAAATTACTCATGATAGTCCGATTGTGGTGTATGAAAGTAAAGATCTGTGCTGAAATACAGATTTAACATTAATTAATGTCTATGATAGCTAAATGTTTTAATTCGCTGAAAAGTCCCCAATACCAGCATCGAACATCTGTCACTTTTGCATCAGCTGATAGTTTAAGGTCCCGATCAGTCAGGTCATGTGTCAAAGTATATAGAATGTGGGCTTAATCGGAGATACAATATTTTAATGAACTACCTGCCAATATGAAAAAAATAAGCTCTTCTTTTACTGTAACAGATAGAAATTGATTTATGTTCTAGAATAAGTAGATAACAATATAGAAATAAAAATCACTGGATTCTCTAACAGTAATAATATGGAAAAATGGAAATGGGGAAAACATAAATCAATTAATGAAGGACAAATTGAATTATTCAGAAACTTCAATGAGATGACCATTTGTTTGCTGTCAGTTAAACTTCGTAAAATACATTATTTGCACCTTTGCACTTGGAGTAATGCGTACTGTTCTGGGCAACATATTATAAAAAGGATATAGAGGCACTGGAGGGGTTGCACAAGGATGATACCAGAATTGTGAGGTTATACCTATCAGGAAAGGATGAACATGCTGGGTCTCTTTTCTCTTGAAAAGAGAGGGCTGAGGACTGACCTCATAGAGGTTTTTAAAATTATGAAAGGATTTAATAGAGTAGACACAGTAAGAGTGTTTCCACTTGTGGGGAAGAATAAAACTAGAAGCCATCAAAATAAGATAGTCACCAAGAAATCAAATAGTGAATTCGGAAGAAACTTCTTTACCCAAAGAGTGGTGAGAATGTGGAACTCGCTACTGTTATATATGTAAACATGTAAATACCTTGTTGGACCACCAGAGGGCTCATCCCCTGGAGTCCCAAGGGATGCCACAATCCCTTGGGAACACCTGTACATAAGGAGGCCTCACAGGCTGGAGAGGCACTCTAGAGACCTGTAATAAAGGACTATGGTCACACATTACTGTGAGCTTACAGTATCTGGTCAGATTCTTTATTCAAGACATAACAACTGGAGACGAGATACAGATGACGAACCCCACCACAACAATGCAGAGAACTGTGGGCATCCTGGAGAAATTTTCGGAGGGAGATGATTGGGAAACCTTCGTGGAGTGACTCGACCAATACTTCGTGGCCAACGAGCTAGAAGGAGAAGTGAACGTTGCCAAACGAAGGGTGATCCTCCTCACCGTTTGCGGGGCACCAATGTATGGCCTCATGAAAAATCTGCTCACTCCAGAGAATCACACAGAGAAGTCGTACGATGATTTTGCACACTGGTCCGGGAGCATCTAAACCCGAAGGAAAACGTTCTGATGGCGAGGTACCGGTTCTACAGATACAAGATATCTGAAGGCCAGGAAGTGGTGAGCTACGTCGCCGAGCAGGACATTGCGAATTTGAAGGACATTTGGAGCACATGCTCAGGGACTTCTTTGTACTTGGCATTGGACATGAAGTAATACTTCGCAAACTTTTGATTGTAGAGACCCCAACCTTGAGTACAGCCATAGCGATAGCCCAGGCGGTCATCGTCACCAGTGACAATACCAAACAAATCTCTCAGCACACGAGTGCTGCTGCAAGTACTGTGAACAAAGTAATGTTGTTTTTGAATCGTTACGTACAGGGCAAGACTCACATGCCTGCAGCTGCACGTCTCAGAGTCCCCCATTAAAAGTGGTGAATGCAAGGCCTTTAACACCTTGTTGGCGCTGCGGAGGTGATAATCGTTTCCATTCATGCCACTTCAAAGGATATGTTGGGACACCTCCAACGTATGGGCAGGCGAGCTGCAAACCCTGCTAATCCTGTAAACCACCATGTTGCAGAGGAGGACAGATCCACGGTGGATCACGACGAACCAAAGCCTCAGACTGAGGAGGCAGAGGTATATGGGGTGAACACATTCACCACAAAGTGTCCCCCAATAATGCTGAAGGTTGAATTAAATGGGCTCCCAGTGTCAATGGAGCTGGACACGGGCGCGAGCCAGTCCATAATGAGCAAAAGGGCTTTCGATAAATTGTGGTGCAGCAAGGCCTCAAGGCCAGTCCTGACTCTCATTCGTACTAAACTGAGAACATATACAAAGGAACTGATTCCTGTAATCGGCAGTGCTACCGTAAAGATCTCCTACGATGGAGCGGTGCACAATTTACCACTCTGGGTGGTACCGGGCAATGGTCCCACGCTGTCCGGCAGGAGCTGGCTGGGAAAGATACGCTGGAACTGGGACAACGTCCGAGTGCTCTCGTCCGTCGACGACACTTTATGTGCCCAGGTCCTAAACAAGCTCCCCTCGCTGTTCGAACCGAGCATCGGGAAGTTCCAAGGAGCAAAAGTGCAGATCTACTTGATTCCAGAGGCGCGATCCATCCATCACAAGATGAGAGCGGTACTGTACATGATGAGAGAAAGGATGGAGATCGAGCTGGACCGGCTGCAACAAGAGGGCATCATTTCGCCGATTGAATTCAACGAGTGGGCCAGTCCGATTGTTCCAGTCCTCAAGGAAGACTGCACCGTGAGAATCTGTGGTGATTACAAAGTAACTATCAATCGTTTCTCCCTGCAGGATCAATAGCCACTATCAAAGGCAGACGACCTATTTGCGACGCTGGTGGGAGGAAATATGTTCACGAAGCTGGACTTGACCTCGGCCTACATGACGCAGAAGCTGGAGGAATCATTGAAGGGCCTCACCTGCATCAACACGCACAAAGGTCTCTTCATTTACAACAGATGCCCGTTTGGGATTCGATCAGCTGCGGTGATATTCCAGAGGAACATGGAAAGCTTGCTGAAATCAGTCCTGCGCACCGTGGTCTTCCAGGACGACATCTTGGTTACAGGTCGGGACACCGTCGAGCATCTGCAAAACCTGGAGGAGGTTCTTAGTCTGCTTAATTGTGTGGGGCTCAGATTAAAACGCTTGAAGTGCATTTTCCTGGCACCTGAAGTGGAATTCCTGGGGAGAAGAATCACGGCGGATGGCATCAGGCTCACCGATTCGAAGACAGAGGCAATCAAGAATGCACCGAGACCACAGAACGTGACGGAGCTGCAGTAGTTTCTAGGACTCCTGAACTACTTTGGTAACTTCTTACTGGGTCTTAGCACACTGTTAGAACCACTGCACTCTTTACTGTGTAAAAGAGATGAATGGGTTTGGGATAAAAGCCAAGAAAATGCCTTTGAAAAAGCTAGGAAACTATTATGCTCAAACAAATTGCTTGTGTTGTATGATCCATGTAAGCGTTTGGTACTAGCACGTGAGGCGTCGTCATACGGTGTCGGTTGTGTATTGCAACAAGCTAATGAATCTGGGAAATTGCAACCGGTTGCTTATGCATCCAGGAGTCTGTCTAAGGCTGAGAGAGCCTACAGCATGATCGAAACAGAAGAGTTAGCGTGTGTTTATGGGGTAAAGAAAATGCATCAACATCTGATGGGCCCAAATTTGAATTGGAAATCGACCATAAGTCACTGATATCCCTCTTTTCTGAAAGTAAGGGGATAAATACGAATGCATCGGCCTGCATCCAGAGATGGGCGCTCACGTTGTCTGCATACAACTTCGCCATCCTCCACAGGACAGGCACAGAAAACTGTGCCGATGCTCTCAGTAGGCTGCCATTGCTCACCACAGGGGTGGAGATGGCACAGCCCGCAGATTTAGTTATTGTAATGGAAGCATTCGAAAGTGAGCAATCACCTGTTACTGCCCGACAGATTATAACCTGGATGAGCCAGGACCCCTTACTATCCTTAGTAAAAAACTGTGTGCTCCACGGGAGTTGGTCGAGTGTCCCATTAGAGATACAAGAAGAAATAAAGCCGTACCAGCAGCGCAGAGATGAAATGTCCATACAAGCAGACTGCCTCCTATGGGGTAATCGAGCAGTGGTGCCAAAAAAGGGCAGGGACACTTTCATTAGTGACCTTCACAGTACCCACCCAGGCATTGTAATGATAAAAGCGATAGCCAGATCCCACGTGTGGTGGCCCGGTATCGATGCAGACTTAGAGTCCTGTGCGCACAAATGTAACACATGTTCACAGTGAAGCAATGCACCCAAGGAGGCGTCACTAACTTTATCGTCCTGGCCCTCCAAACCGTGGTCCAGGGTCCATGTCGACTATGCAGGAACATTCTTGTGGTTGTTGATGCGTACACCATATGGATTGAATGTGAGATAATGTCGGCAAGCACATCCGCTGCCACCATTGAAAGCCTGAGGGCCATGTTTGCCACGCACAGTCAGCCTGATGTCCTTGTGAGTGACAATGGGCCGTGCTTCACCAGTGCCGAGTTCAAAGAGTTCATGACCCGCAATGGGATCAAACATGTCACACTGCCCTATTTAAACTAGCGTCCAATGGTCAGGCAGAGCGAGCAGTGCAAACAATCAAGCAGAGCTTGAAGAGGGTAACTGAAGGCTCACTACAGACTCGCATATCCCGAGTCCTGCTTAGTTACCGCACAAGACCCCACTCGCTCACTGGGGCTCCCCCCCGCTGAACTGCTCATGAAAAGGGTGCTTAAGACAAAGTTCTCGTTAGTCCACCCTGATCTACGCGAACAGGTAGAGAGTAGGGGGCAAAAACAGAATACATATCATGATCGTGCAAATGTGTCACGCGAAATCGAGACTAATGATCCTGCATTTGTGTTGAACTATGGAGAAGGTCGCAAGTGGCTTCCCGGCACTGTCATGGCCAAAGAGGGGAGTAGGGTGTTTCTGGTCAAACTTTCAAATGGACTCACCTGCAGAAAACACTTGGACCAAACCAAACTCAGATTCACGGACTATCCAGAACAACCCACAATAGACTCTACCTTTTTCGACCCTCCAACACACACATAAGTTGCAACCGGAGTGTTTGCTAGTGCTGTTGGGGAGGGGTTAAACTAATATGGAAGGGGGGTGGGAACCTATGCAGGAAGACAGAGGGAAGTAGAATGGAGGCAGAAGCAAAAGATAGAAAGAAGAAAAGTAAAAGTGGAGGGCAGCAACACGCAAGGCAAAAAGCAAAAAGGGCCACATTACAGCAAAATTCTAAAGGGGCAAAAGGTGTTAAAAAGACAAATCAGAAGGCTCTGTGCCTCAATGCGAGGAGTATTCGGAATGAGGTGGACGAATTAACTGTGCAGATAGCAGTTAACGGATATGATGTAATTGGCATCAGGGAGACATGGCTCCAGGGTGACCAAGGCTGGGAACTCAACATCCAGGGGTATTCAACATTTAGGAAGGATAGACAGAAAGGAAAAGGAGGTGGGGTGACATTGCTGGTTAAATAGGAAATTAATGCAATAGTTAGGAAGGACATTAACTTGGATGATGTGGAATCTATATGGGTGGAGCTACGGAATACCAAAGGGCAGAAAACTCCAGTGGGAGTTGTATGCAGACCAGCAAATAGTACTAGTGAGGTTGGGGACAGCATCAAACAAAAAATAAGGGATACGTGCAATAAAGGTACAGCAGTTATCATGGGCGACTTTAATCTACTTATTGATTGGGCTAACCAAACTGATAGCAATGTGGTGGAGGAAGATTTCCTGGAGTGTATTAGGGATCATTTTCTAGACCAAGATGTCGAGGAACCAACTAGAGGGCTGGCCATCCTGGACTGGGTGATGTGTAATGAGAAAGGACTAATTAACAATCTTGTTGTGCGAGGCCCCTTGGGGAAGAGTGACCATAATATGGTAGAATTCTTTATTAAGATGGAGAGCGATACAGTTAGCTCAGAGACTAGGGTCCTGAACTTAAGGAAAGGTAACTTCGATGGTATGAGATGTGAATTGGCTAGAATAGACTGGCGAGTGATGCTTAAAGGGTTGACGGTGGATAGGCAATGGTAGACATTTAAAGATCACAAGGATGAACTTCAACAATTGTACATCCCTGTCTGAAATAAAAATAAAACGGGGAAGGTGGCTCAAACATGGCTAACAAGGGAAATTAAGGATAGTGTTAAATCCAAGGAAGAGGCATATAAATTGGCCAGAAAAGCAGCAAACCTGAGGACTGGGAGAATTTTGTAATACAGCAGAGGAGGACAAAGGGTTTAATTATGAGGGGGATAATAAAGTATGAAAGGAAGCTTGCTGGGAACATAAAAACTGACTACAAAAGCTTCTATAGATATGTGAAGAGAAAAAGATAAGTGAAAACAAACATAGGTCCCTTGCAGTCAGATTCAGGTGAATTTATAATAGGGAACAAAGAAATTGCAGACCAGTTAAATAAATACTTTGGTTCTGTCTTCACGAAGGAAGACACAAATAACCTTCCGGAAATACTAGGGGACCGAGGGTCTAGTGAGAAGGAGGAACTGAAGGAAATCGTTATTAGGCGGGAAATTGTGTTAGGGAAATTGATGGGATTGAAGGCCGATAAATCCCCGGGGCCTGATAGTCTGCACCCCAGAGTAATTAAGGAAGTAGCCCTAGAAATAGTGGATGCATTGGTGATCATTTTCCAACAGTCTATTGATTCTGGATTGGTTCCTATGGACTGGAGGGTAGCTAATGTTCCACTACTTTTTAAGAAAGGAGGGAGAGAGAAAAAGGGTAATTATAGACTGGTTAGCCTGACATCAGTAGTGTGGAAAATGTTGGAATCAATTATTAAAGATGAAATAGCAGCACATTTGGAAAGCAGTGACAGGATTGGTTCAAGTCAGCATGGATTTATGAAAGGAAAATCATGCTTGACAAATCTTCTGGAATTTTTTGAGGATGTAACTCGTAGAGTGGACAAGGGAGAACCAGTGGATGTGGTGTATTTGGACTTTCAAAAGGCTTTTGACAAGGTCCCACACAAGAGATTGGTGTGCAAAATCAAAGCACATGGTATGGGGGTAATGTACTGACATGGATAGAGAATTGGTTGGCAGACAGGAAGCAGAGAGTCGGGATAAACGGGTCCTTTTCAGAATAGCAGGCAGTGACTAGTGGGGTGCCGCAGGGCTCAATGCTGGGACCCCAGCTATTTACAATATACATCAATGATTTGGATGAGGGAATTGAGTGTAATATCTCCAAGTTTGCAGATGACACTGAGCTGGGTGGTGGTGTGAGCTGTGGGGAGGACGCTGAAAGGCTGCAGGCTGACTTGGACAGGTTAGGTGAGTGGGCAAACGCTTGGCAGATGCAGTATAACGTGGATAAATGTGAGGTTATCTACTTTGGTGGCAAAAACACAAAGGCAGAATATTATCTGAATGGCGGCAGATTAGGAAAAGGGGAGGTGCAACGAGACCTGGGTGTCATGGTACATCAGTCATTGAAAGTTGGGATGCAGGTACAGCAGGCGGTGAAGAAGGCAAATGGTATGTTGGCCTTCATAGCTAGGGGATTTGAGTATAGGAGCAGGGAGGTATTACTGCAGTTGTACAGGGCCTTAGTGAGGCCTCACCTGGAATATTGTGTTCAGTTTTGGTCTTCTAATCTGAGGAAGGACTTTCTTGCTATTGAGGGAGTGCAGCGAAGGTTCACCAGACTGATTCCCGGGGTGGCAGGACTGACATATGAGGAGAGATTGGATCGACTGGGCCTATATTCACTGGAGTTTAGAAGGATGAGAGGGGATTCATAGAAACATATGAAATTCTGACGGGTCTGGACAGGTTAGATGGAGGAAAAATGTTCCCGGTGTTGGGGAAGTCCAGAACCAGGAGACATAGTTTAAGGATAAGGGATAAGCCATTTAGGACTGAGATGAGGAGAAACTTCTTCAATCATTGAGTTGTTAACCTGTGGAATTCCCTACCGCAGAGAGTTGTTGATGCCAGTTCATTGGATATATTCAAGAGGGAGTTAGATATGGCCATTATGGCTAAAGGGATCAAGGGGTATGGAGAGAAAGTAGGAAAGAGGTACTGAGGTGAATGATCAGCCATGATCTTATTGAACGGTGGTGCTGGCTCGAAGGGCCAAGTGGCCTACGCCTGCACCTATTTTCTAAGTTTCTATGTTTCTATGACCCAGCGGTTGACCATGAAGCAGAACCCATCACCTGCAGCAGTACAGCAGGACTCACCACACCCAGCAGCCCTGCAAGGCCAGCTGCGCAGCAGCCCAGTGAGGGCCCAACAAATGAATCACCAAAACCAGCATTTGCACTGAGACAATCAACCAGGGAAAGGAAGGCCCCAGGTCGACTCATATTACACTATTGACTTTGAGGGGGGAGTGTTGTTATATATGTAAACTTGTAATACCTTGTTTAACCACGAGAGGGCTCATTCTTTGGAGTCCCGAGGGATCCCACAATCCCTTGGGAGCACCTGTACATAAGGAACCCTCACAGGCTGGAGAGGCACTCTGGAGGCCCGTAATAAAGGACTACGGTCACGCTTTATTTTGAGCTTACAGTATCTGGTCAGATTCTTTATTCAAGACATAACAGCTACCACAGAGGGTAGTTGAGGCAAATAGTTTAGGGGAAGCTAGATTAGCATATGAGGCAGAAGGGAATAGAGGGTTATGCTGATAGAGTTAGATGAGGAAGGATGGGTGAAGTCTGGAATGGACAGGTTGGCCGAGTGCCTGTTTTTGTATATTCCATGTAATACTATGTAAATTATACTTGGTGACTGAAATACTCAAGACTGTGGATTGACATTTTATTAGATAAGATGATTGCTTTGATGATGATCTATATCTTTCATTAATGTCCTGCTTTAAAATGATGATTTTCGTTTCTTTCTCGAGTAATCAGAATATGTAAATTAATAATTTATAAAATAGGATCACAACTCACTGACTGGAATTTGTGGAGTGCACGGGACCACTCACATCTAACAAGAGACAAATTGAGTTTTATGTAACCCTGTGACCCAATAGCGATTTTACTAGGATGATATAAAGCACTCTAGTATCACTCTAAAAATTGACATTCTGTATTTGCACCATTGTCCCGAACATTTATAGTAGTGACAGTAGTAAAATCAAAATGAATTGTCACACACACTAAAATAATAGGGCTGGAGAGTAAGCAACCAAAATTCTCAAGAGTCCCACATAAATTATACTTCGGGACAGTTGGCAGAATCGTCAATCCTTGGACTATTTTAGATAAACTGTAAAAAGGTGACAAGTCGCATGGCACTCTGTGTCTTGTGATTATAAATGAGGCTTGCTATAATATTCCAAAATAGATCAGTTCAAATGGGATTTGCAAGCAGATCCTAATGGAAAAGACTGCACTAAACTGGGACAAGGAAGTGATATTGTTTCATGATATTTTTAAAAATTCTGAAGATTTCCAACCAAATCTACCAAACATATAGCCCATAGGATAACCCATTAAAGTGTCTGTGAAACTCAACAGTAATGTTAGATAGTGATGTTAAAATAAAACTTACTCATTCTACAGGATTAATCATAAATACTTTTAAATATTGTAGTGTTACATGTGGAATATGGTATAACTCCAATTACAAAAGTAGATCATGTTAAGGGAGACAGAATAAAATATCTTGGGTACCCTTATTTTTATTACTGAGGCAGTCAGGACCAGCTGGAAGGAACACTTCGAAGATCTCCTCAACCGAGACTCTGCCTTTGACTCGAGTGTCCTCGACTACATCCCGCAGCATGCTACCCATCACCACCTCAGCAAAACCCCAGCCCTGCATGAGGTAGAAAAGGCCATCCGTCAGCTCAATAACACCAAGGTTATGGGAGCGGATGGAATCCCCGCTGAGACACTAAAGTATGGCGGAGAGACACTATTGGCACGAATGCATGATCTCATCTTTCTCATCTGGAAGGAGGAGAGCATGCCGGGAGATCTCAGAGATGCAGTGATTGTTACCATCATTATGAAAGGGGACAAGTCCAACTGCGGCAACTACAAAGGAATCTCCCTGGTATCAGCCACTGGGAAAGTCATCGCTAGAATCCTCCTCAACTGTCTTCTCCCTGTGGCCGAGAAGCTCCTCCCAGAGTCACATTGTGAATTTCGTCCACTACGGGTTACAACGGCCATGATCTTTATGGCGCGACAACTGCAAGAGAAATGCAGGGAACAGCACCAACCCTTGTACATGGCCTTCTTTGACCGTACAAATGTCAACCGTGAGGGATTATGGAGCATCCTCTTCCATTTCGGCTGCTTCGCCATCCTCTGCCTGCTCCATCACAACATGCAAGTCATGTCATCGCTCCAACACTCTTCTCGATCTTCCTCACTGCAATGCTCCACCTCACACTCCACAAGCTACCCACTGGAGTGGAACTAAACTACAGAACCAGTGGGAACCTGTTCAACCTTCGTCGTCTCCAGGTCAGATCCAAGACCGTCCCAACCTCTGTCGTCAAGCTACAGTACGCGGACGACGCTTGCGTCTGCGCACATTCAGAGACTGAACTTCAAGTCATAGTCAACATCTTCACTGAGGCATATGAAAGCATGGGCCTTACACTAGACATCCGTAAAACAAAGGTCCTCCACCAACCTGACCCGGCCAAACAGTACTGTCGCTCATGGTCTGCAGGGCTGTAGTGTCACCCGCCCTCCTGTATGGCTCAGAAACGTGGACCATACACAGTAGACACCTCAAATTGCTGAAGAAATACCACCAACGATGTCTCCGCAAGAACCTGCAAATCCTCTGGGAGAACAGATGCACCAACATTAGCGTCCTTGATCAGGCCAACATCCCCAGCATCGAAGCACTGACCACACTTGACCAGCTCCGTTGGGTGGGCCACATTGTTCGCATGCCTGACACAAGACTCCTAAAGCAAGCGCTCTACTCGGAACTCCTACACGGCAAGCGAGCCGCAGGTGGGCAGAGGAAACGTTTCAAGGACACCCTCAAAGCCTCCTTGATAAAATGCAACATCCTCACCGACACCTAGGAATTCCTGGCCAAAGACCACCCTAAGTTGAGGAAGAGCATCCGGGAGGGCGCTGAGCACCTCGAGTCTCATCACCGAGATCATGCAGAAAGCAAGCGCAGGCAGCGGAAGGAGTGTGTGGCAAACCAGACTCCCCACCCACCCTTTCCTTCAACGACTGTCTGTCCCACCTGTGACAGAGACTGTAATTCCCGTATTGGACTGTTCATTTTTAGAGTGGAAGCAAGTCTTCCTCGATTATGAGGGACTGCCTATGATCATGATGATTTTTATTACCACATTTTGCCAGTAACATTTATGCACCTATGAGCCCATGGTTCGATTGTAAAATTATTGATCTACATTACTAAAGGCAGCATCCTCAGTTTTACTCTCACTAATTACAGATGTGTAAAATATTGACTAATATAGTTTGTTTAGTGTTGTAAAGGGCAGTAGTGCTTGCAAATCTTTGTTGTAAACTAAAGCAATGCTGTCTAGTAAGATTTGTTAATGTTTACTTCAGTCGGAGTTTTAATTAAAGAATGCTGTCTCCATAGCGGATGCAAACACTGGAACATTGAAGCAGATGTCTCCCAGGGAAGTATTTGGAGCCCGTTGTTTTCCTTCCTGCCACGAAAAGTGACAATATTCTTGTTGCTGATGACATCATTCTACATAGTGTAGTTTTTTTCAATATCCATAATCGGGATGTGAGTGTTAATGGCAAGACCAGCATTTATTACCCATCACTATTAACTGAGTGGCTTGCTAGGTCGCTTCAGAGGGCAGTTAAAAGTCAACCACATTGGCATGGGACTGGAGTTACATATAGACCAGACCGAAGGATGGCAGGTTTCCTTCTGCAAAGGACATTAATGAACTTCAGGGTCACTTTTACTGATACCAAATTTTCAAAATTGAATTCAAATTCTCAAACTGCACTGGTGGCATTTAAACTAGTCCAGTAACATAACCACTATACTACTATACCCTATGTAATTCACCACCAGAAAGATAAACAGCAATGGAGCTCCTGCGTAGATATAGATACAACATGGCCGATACACATGCAATGTTGTTTTCAGTCCTGACAAGACCAAGTCAATATTGCTGTCAAAGAAGATTGACTGGAATATTAATCATCTGCCTTCATGCTATAAGGATTGCAAATGGTCTCCTGCTATTGAATGTCAGTTTCTTATTTTAGAAATCACATCTGATTAATGCTGCGACAACCAAGTGCTTAAGATAGTTGGAAAAATTCATAGGAGATCTGCAAGCCACAAAAACGTTTGACCATACCTGTCACCATTGGCAACAAATGTACCACAAATCTGCCATCAGATCAGTGGTGAAGTTGTGTTGGGAAAGCTGCAAAGAAAACTGTTATATATGCAGACGATAGATATACTCTCTGTGTAGTCACTGTATAGTTGCATAAGATGGAGACTTGTTACTTGATGTACTTTCAATAAGATTTACACTGTGTATATACTATGCTGGCACCACTAGAGGGTGCAACTGGTGGAGACCGGGGTTTCCTGACTCCCCCCATGGCAGAGGCTGTCCACTAGAGGGCACTGCAGTGGGAGACCTGAGGGTCACCTGCATAGGTGCACAGGGCCCAGTATTAAAGGCTGCCCACCTTGCTTGTGCCTCACTCTGGAGTTACGAGTAAAGGATCAAGGTCACTACAGTTTGAGTACAATACATTGTCTTGTGGAGTCATTCATAAGTACATTACAGACATAATAACTGGCGACGAGAATACGCCCTTTCACGCGATTATGGCTACCTTTGGCACACTAAAAGACTTCGCAGAGGGTGATGATTGGGACGCCTTCACAGAAAGGCTCGAGCAATATTTCGTGGCAAACGACCTGGCAGGGAAGACAGACACATTGGCGGAGAACCGCAAGGCTATACTGCTGACCAGTTGTGGGCCCAAGGTCTACCGCCTTGTCAGTGACTTGCTGGCAACAACGAAGGTCAAGGATAAGACATACGATGAGCTGACTGAACTAATTCGCGAACAACTAAAACCAAAACAGAGCATCCTCACGGCCAGGCACAACTTCTACACTGACCGCAGATCTGAGGGCCAGGAGATTACAAAATATGCTGTCAACATCAGGAGACTTGTGGCACCGTGTGATTTTTGGCACGCACCATGTGATTTTTGGCACGCACAAAGCATTACGAGACATCTTCGTTATGGGAATTGGTCACGAGGGCCTGCTTCAAAAGCTATTATCTGCCAACACCGCAGTCAACCTGCAGAAGGCCATCAGCATCAGTCAGGCATTCATGACCTCGACCTGCAGCACCAAGCAAATTATTCATCTTGTGGACTCAAACCCGGCAAGTACTGTACACAGAATGGTGCCTTTCACAGGCAAGACTGTAGAACGTGGCTCTGCCCAGGGCAGAGAGCACAGTCCTCAGGGTTCCAGAACTCAGAGTCCGCCGAGGGGTGCTAATCGAGTAGCACCATGCTGGTGCTGCGGAGGAAACCATAGGGCTCACCAGTGTCGGTTTGCTGAGTACGTATGCAAAGCCTGTAATACGAAGGGCCACCTCCAGCGTATGTGTAAAAGAAATACGACGCAGAGGAGTCGGTAGATGAATTTGAATCCGGCAGGGAGTATGATGATTTGGCCAGAGAGGCAGCTTAGCCCTAAGAAGAAGTATGTGGAGTGTATACCTGCACCACCGATTGTCCTCCAGTGAAGATGGAAGTCGAGATAAATGGCGTTCCAGTCTTCATGGAAGTGGACACGGGAGCAAGCCAGTCAGTGATGAGCCAGGATGCCTTTGAGAGGCTATGGAACGAAAAACGACCCGAGCTGATTCCAGTACAAGAAAAGTTGCGCATCTACACCAAGAAGCTGATCCCAGTCCTTGGTAATGTGGATGTAAGTGTGGCGTGGTGCACAAGTTACCTCTATGGATTGTTGCAGGTGATGGTCCAACGCTACTCGGAAGAAGGTGGATGGGGAAGATCCAGTGGAAATGGGAAGACCTCTTCACTCCAGTAATCGATGTCCCCTGTGCTCAGAGGCAGAGCAAAACCTCACCTTCACTTGGGCCAGGCACCAGAGAACAGACCAGCGCAGCACCTGAGGCACAGACCGTCCATCACGACTGCGTGGCAATGATCCGACCGGAACGACCTAGAAGTACCTTCCCGGCTCCAGTGGCAGGACTCCTGGGGAGGAAGATCAAATTCACAAGCACTCTTCCAGCTTTTGTGGCAGAATCGCGGGAGAGAAGGATCAAGGCAGTCCACCTCGGGGACAGAGGCAAGATGGCATCCCTGCTGCAGCGAGGTGCAGCGTGGCTGAAAAAAAAGATGGCCACAGCCATATCATGAGGTGCAACGCTGAGGGATCAACACGTGGTGTCGAACAAAGGATTTGATTGGGGTAAAGCCAGCAGGGTTCTCTTAAAGGAGACCTGCAACCAACTGAACTTAAAGAGACATTGAATGCATATTAAAATTTTGAACAAAATGCTGTTGCGAGATGTCGGTACTATTCCTAATGTAAGGAATAAAATGTTGTTGTGAGATGTCGGGAATAGAGTGTCCCCAAAAGTAGCAAGCGAGCAAATTCGGGAGTATAAAGGCACTGATCCTGATGCCCTGTCCAAGGTGTCCCCACAAGTTATAGGCCAGCGACATCAGGAGGGTGAAGGCACGGATCCTGATACCCTGCCCCAGTCTATCCCACGCTGCAGGCACCCCGATGGCACATAGAAACATAGAAATATAGAAAATAGGTGCAGTAGTAGGCCATTCGGCCCTTTGAGTCTGCACCACCATTCAATAAGATCATGGCTGATCATTCACCTCAATACCCCTTTCCTGCTTTCTCTCCATATCTCTTGATCCCTTTAGTCGTAAGGGCCATATCTAACTCCCTCTTGAATATATCCAATGAACTGGCATCAACAACTCTCTGCGGCAGGAAATTCCACAGGTTAACAACTCTCTGAGTGAAGAAGTTTCTCCTCATCTCAGTCCTAAATGGCCTACCCCGTATCCTAAGACTGTGTCCCCTGGTTCTGGACTTCCCCAACATCGGGAACATTCTTCCCGCATCTAGCCTGTCCAGTCCCGTCAGAATCTTAGACGTTTCTATGAGATCCCCTCTCATCCTTCTAAACTCGAGTGTATAAAGTCCCAGTTGATCCAGTCTCTCCTCATATGTCAGTCCAGCCATCCCTGGAATCAGTCTGGTGAACCTTCGCTGCACTCCCTCAATAGCAAGAAAGTCCTTCCTCAGATTAGGAGACCAAAACTGAACACAATATTCCAGGTGAGGCCTCACCAAGGCCCTGTACAACTGCAGTAAGACCTCCCTGCTCCGATACTCAAATCCCCTAGCTATGAAGGCCAACATGCCATTTGCCTTCTTCACCACCTGCTGCACCTGCATGCCAACTTTCAATGACTGATGAACCATGACACCCACGTCCCGTTGCACCACCCCTTTTCCTAATTTGCCGCCATTCAGATAATATTCTGCCTTTGTGTTTTTGCCCCCAAAGTGGATAACCTCACATTTATCCACATTATACTGCATCTGTCATGCATTTGCCCACTCACCTAACCTGTCCAATTCACCCTGCAGCCTCTTAGCATCTTCCTCACAGCTCACACTGTCACCCAGTTTAGTGGCATCTGCAAACTTGGAGATATTACACTCAATTCCTTCATCCAAATCATTAATGTATATTGTAAAGAGCTAGGGTCCCAGCACTGAGCCCTGCGGCACTCCACTAGTTACTGGCTCCCATTCTGAAAAGGACCCGTTAATCCCGACTCTCTGCTTCCTGTCTGCCAACCAGTTCTCTATCCACATCAGTACATTACCCCCAATACCATGTGCTTTGATTTTACACACCAATCTCTTGTGTGGGACCTTGTCAAAGGCCTTTTGAAATTCTAAATACACCACATCCACTGGTTCTCCCTTGTCCACTCTACTAGTTACATCCTCAAAAAATTCCAGAAGATTTGTCAAGCAGGATTTCCCTTTCATAAATCCATGCTGACTTGGACTGATCCTGTTTGCCACGGACCTGGAAACAAAATCGGCGTCAATTCGCGCAGTCGCCTGCTGTTGCCCACCACCCGGGTGGAGACGGTGCAGCCCCCAGACCCAGTCACTACCTCGGCCATGTCCGGTAGCGAAAGGTCATAACCAACGAATTCCACAAACGGGACCCGGAACAGCCAGGTTCCCAACACCGTTAGAGAGCAGGGAGAAGATTCTGCAGCCCTCAAAGGAGGACAGCGGGGCCACACACATCTGTGGCTCTGCCCACCACTAGGCAATGGCAAAGGCCCTGAGTCCTGGCTAGGCGAACGAACCAAGCCCACCCTGCTAGCAGGGGGCGCAGCGCTGCTATCAGATGACTAGGACTCCGTCCAGTTCATCTGGAACCTGCGTCCTCACATACCTGTACTGTTACATCAGTATTTACCATGACTGAGCCATGAATGCAATCGACCCAATCCTGGCGCACGACCGCAAAACGTAACAAATGTAAGTCACTGAACCAAGGTGTGACAATACAAACTGTTACTTCCTTTCTTTGTACTTGCAATGTGTCTGATCCTGTATATTAATGTAACGGGCCTGCTGCACAATCTCGCTGCGGGGGAAATGGATGTATGTAGCCATAGACACACACATGGATCACACCTATAACCCACTGGAGCCTCCACTGCATCATCAAACCATCCAAACTGGTAACCACTACCCAATGTTGTGGCAAAAGGACTTGGGGGTTAACAGGGAGAGAGCCAAGCCAAAGCACAGCCAAGATGCAAGGGCTATTGGCACTTAAGTTTGGGGAGAGCTAAGCCAGAGCACATAGTGCAAAGGTAATTGGCACAAAGGACTTGGGGGAGAGTAATGTTATATATGCAGACTATAGATATACTCTTTGTATGGTCACTGTATAGTTGCATAAGATGGAGACTTGTTACTTGATGTACTTTCAATAAGGTTTACACTGTGTATATACTATGCTGGCACCACTGGAGTGTGCAACTGGTGGAGACCGGGGTTTCCTGCCCTCGTGGCAGAGGCTGTCCACTAGAGGGCACTGCGGTGGGAGACCTGAGGGTCACCTGCATAGGTGTACAGGGCCCAGTATAAAAGGCTGCCCACCATGCTTGTGCCTCACTCTGGAGTTACGAATAAAGGACCAAGGTCACTACAGTTTGAGTACAACACATTGTCTTGTGGAGTCATTCATAAGTGCATTACAGACAAAACAAAAACCCTCATTTTTCTTTTGGAGTAAGTCATGCTGACCAACAGATATAACGCAGGGCATTTTCAAAATCCACCCTTGACAACGTTGCAGTCAATGGTTTGGTGGTTCATTGTGAACATGGAAATGACTAGAGAAGCACTGTAACAGCTTGTGATGCTCAAGTTGGACCTCCTCCATATTGTTGCTAAGAACAAGAGCTGTCACAATTACATGGTGTCAATCCAGAAAGACTGCTGAAGGCAAAAATTTCACTGGCCTTTTGAACTATCTCCTTGAAAGTGTAATCACCTGAAAGGTTGTCCTTTGTATTCAGAAGGTTAAATGGAGAGTTCTGTTTTTGCTGCACAAGGGTCATTGGAATGTGCTTTAATTAGCTTGTGGGAAATGTCCAATTTCCCTGTTGATACTGCAATACAAATCATTCTGTGTTCCAAGCAGTGACACGGACCAAATTGGGAGATATTGTTCTTGCTGCAGTTCTTTTTGGCTGCATTCTCCGTTACAGAACCTCATGTACAAAACAACAGGATGGAGCCAAGAAATACATTTGAGCTCTTCTGTGATGCAAACCCAATATTCAGGTAAAAATAAATGTAGGACAGTATTATTCTCAACTTCTGAATTCAATACTATCACAATTTTTGTTTTCATTTAAACAATACCATTTCATAATGGTATGGCATTCTTAAATGGAAGGGTAGAAATTTAACAAGAATTGTATCAAAATGTAAAAAAATACATTAGATCTGAATGATCCCAAGTTAGGGTTGTTTGGAAAGAATGGACATAAATGAGAAGGAAAATTGTGGCGTTGTCCTCCCCCTTTCGAAATTACATTTCTCCCTCTGTGTTAGGTCCTATAGTTAGGCTGGAGTCTTGGTGACACCCAGAAGGTGGGTTTTGAGGCGGGTCTGTTGTCAAAATCTAAAAGATTGACACTGGGACGGTATCTCGCTCTGAACCCACCTCCTTGTGAATTTCTCAAGTGTGCAGATTGCAACCCCAGCACTAAGCTACGGGTCAGGCAATTGAGATACTTAAGATGCTGCTTAAAGTTATTTAAGCAGCATTTTATCAGGTCCAAATGATTTTCCCCATTTTTTTACAAGGTTCCCGGTGCTCACAAATCATGTCAGCAAAGTGTGTTGCATTCTCAATGACTCTCTATTGCTGTGAATAGTTGACAGTTGCAAAAGTGGCAAAAGATCTACCATTTCACAGCTGTTCAATTTTCAATCAAAGAAGCTGGAGCCTTCAGGATTTGGAGTACACTTTTCAGCTTTATGGAGGTTTGAAGTGTTTGCAGCATTGCTGGTTAAGGAGGAGATTAAGGCAATAGTTAGGAAGGACATTAGCTTGGATGATGTGGAATCTATATGGGTAGAGCTGCAGAACACCAAAGGGCAAAAAACGTTAGTGGGAGTTGTGTACAGACCTCCAAACAGTAGTAGTGATGTTGGGGAGGGCATCAAACAGGAAATTAGGGGTGCGTGCAATAAAGGTGCAGCAGTTATAATGGGTGACTTTAATATGCACATAGATTGGGCTAACCAAACTGGAAGCAATACGGTGGAGGAGGATTTTCTGGAGTGCATAAGGGATGGTTTTTTAGACCAATATGTCGAGGAACCAACTAGGGGGGAGGCCATCTTAGACTGGGTGTTATGTAATGAGAGAGGATTAATTAGCAATCTCATTGTGCGAGGCCCCTTGGGGAAGAGTGACCATAATATGGTGGAATTCTGCATTGGGATGGAGAATGAAACAGTTAATTCAGAGACCATGGTCCAGAACTTAAAGAAGGCTAACTTTGAAGGTATGAGGCGTGAATTGGCTGGGATGGATTGGCGAATGATACTTAAGGGGTTGACTGTGGATGGGCAATGGCAGACATTTAGAGACCGCATGGATGAACTACAACAATTGTACATTCCTGTCTGGCGTAAAAATAAAAAAGGGAAGGTGGCTCAACCGTGGCTATCAAGGGAAATCAGGGATAGTATTAAAGCCAAGGAAGTGGCATACAAATTGGCCAGAAATAGCAGCGAACCCAGGGACTGGGAGAAATTTAGAACTCAGCAGAGGAGGACAAAGGGTTTGATTAGGACAGGGAAAATGAAGTATGAGAAGAAGCTTGCAGGGAACATTAAGACGGATTGCAAAAGTTTCTATAGATATGTAAAGACAAAAAGGTTAGTAAAGACAAACGTAGGTCCCCTGCAGTCAGAATCAGGGGAAGTCATAACGGGGAACAAAGAAATGGCGGACCAATTGAACAAGTACTTTGGTTCGGTATTCACGAAGGAGGACACGAACAACCTTCCGGTTATAAAAGGGGTCGGGGGGTCTAGTAAGGAGGAGGAACTGAGGAAAATCCTTATTAGCCGGGAAATTGTGTTGGGGAAATTGATGGGATTGAAGGCCGATAAATCCCCAGGGCCTGATGGACTGCATCTCAGAGTACTTAAGGAGGTGGCCTTGGACATAGTGGATGCGTTGACAGTCATTTTCCAACATTCCATTGACTCTGGATCAGTTCCTATGGAGTGGAGGGTAGCCAATGTAACCCCACTTTTTAAAAAAGGAGGGAGAGAGAAAACAGGGAATTATAGACCGGTCAGCCTGACATCGGTAGTGGGTAAAATGATGGAATCAATTATTAAGGATGTCATAGCAGTGCATTTGGAAAGAGGTGACATGATAGGTCCAAGTCAGCATGGATTTGTGAAAGGGAAATCATGCTTGACAAATCTTCTGGAATTTTTTGAGGATGTTTCCAGTAGAGTGGATAAGGGAGAACCAGTTGATGTGGTATATTTGGACTTTCAGAAGGCGTTCGACAAGGTCCCACACAAGAGATTGATGTGCAAAGTTAGAGCACATGGGATTGGGGGTAGTGTACTGACATGGATTGAGAACTGGTTGTCAGACAGGAAGCAAAGAGTAGGAGTAAATGGGTACTTTTCAGAATGGCAGGCAGTGACTAGTGGGGTACCACAAGGTTCTGTGCTGGGGCCCCAGCTGTTTACACTGTACATTAATGATTTAGATGAGGGGATTAAATGTAGTATCTCCAAATTTGCGGATGACACTAAGTTGGGTGGCAGTGTGAGCTGTGAGGAGGATGCTGTGAGGCTGCAGAGCGACTTGGATAGGTTAGGTGAGTGGGCAAATGCATGGCAGATGAAGTATAATGTGGATAAATGTGAGGTTATCCACTTTGGTGGTAAAAACAGAGAGACAGACTATTATCTGAATGGTGACAGATTAGGAAAAGGGGAGGTGCAAAGAGACCTGGGTGTCATGGTACATCAGTCATTGAAGGTTGGCATGCAGGTGCAGCAGGCGGTTAAGAAAGCAAATGGCATGTTGGCCTTCATAGCAAGGGGATTTGAGTACAGGGGCAGGGAGGTGTTGCTACAGTTGTACAGGGCCTTGGTGAGGCCACACCTGGAGTATTGTGTACAGTTTTGGTCTCCTAACCAGAGGAAGGACATTCTTGCTATTGAGGGAGTGCAGCGAAGGTTCACCAGACTGATTCCCGGGATGGCGGGACTGACCTATCAAGAAAGACTGGATCAACTGGGCTTGTATTCACTGGAGTTCAGAAGAATGAGAGGGGACCTCATAGAAACATTTAAAATTCTGACGGGGTTAGACAGGTTAGATGCAGGAAGAATGTTCCCAATGTTGGGGAAGTCCAGAACCAGAGGTCACAGTCTAAGGATAAGGGGTAAGCCATTTAGGACCGAGATGCGGAGGAACTTCTTCACCCAGAGAGTGGTGAACCTGTGGAATTCTCTACCACAGAAAGTTGTTGAGGCCAATTCACTAAATATATTCAAAAAGGAGTTAGATGAGGTCCTTACTACTAGGGGGATCAAGGGGTATGGCGAGAAAACAGGAATGGGGTACTGAAGTTGAATGTTCAGCCATGAACTCATTGAATGGCGGTGCAGGCTAGAAGGGCCGAATGGCCTACTCCTGCACCTATTTTCTATGTTTCTATGTTTCTATGTTTCTATGTTTCTATGTTTCTACCCACTATCCAGTATCACCTCCTTGGAGCAACCTCTCTCACCATTGACAGATCGCTTCTGTCACCTCAACTTCAGCTGCCATCTATTCCATCAGCATCAGTGCCCTCAGCAAAATCTTACCTTGGTCCTCAGAATCCCACCACGATCAGCCCCAACACCAACATATTAGGCACACCAGCAGCATCAACAACAAGACCAATCTTCTGATGCTGCACAGGGCACAGGGCATCAGTACTCAAACACATTGCTGCCCAGGATGCCAGGTATGGCCTCACCATAGCCAGATATACTTCACTTGATGCTGTACACCCTGGCTACCACATGAAGCGCCAGGTTGGCACCACCCCACACCAGCACCATAAAGCATCCCTGCAATGCCCAAGCCATTCCTTTCACACTCACCACCAATGTGGGGGGTACCCTTATGTCTCACCATTCAATACAACTTACTCAGCCACTTCCAAAGGTGCACACAAAACTGTCCAAGAACGCAAAGTGTTGAAAATAAAGATTTAAATGTTTGACAACACATTAGCAGGAACTCTACATGAACATTGGCTAAAAGACCCAAGTGCCCACCCTTGTCTGTTGTTATTGTGAGGGATGGCTAGTGAGATGGGGATGTGATAATGTAAATAGAGATAGAGGGATTGATGGAGGTGCAAGGTAAGTTGGTGTGAGTAAGGATGTGCAGGAGTGGAGTTGGGAAGGCAGAGCGATGGGAATATGATGAGTGGCACAGCAGGGTGACGGTGAATGTGGCTTTGCATTAACATTTCGTGATCTACTGAGCTCATTGAAAGCTTTGCGCCACTGCAGTCAGGTCCTCCTGTACAATGTGCAACCAGGCTGCGTTGGTGTCCTGGGGAGGTGTCTTCCACCCAATGGAAGGGAAGAGGACATCCCTGTGTGTTGTGACTCCCTCCATAAGCATTTGGAGGGAATGATGGGAGAGCCTGGGTGGAGCTATGCACTTTTATGCAGTGCTTGTCAGTGTTTGCAGCACCTCAATGGCGCAGAATATTGACAACACAACTGTCAAATTGAATGTGGGCATGGTCTCGGATGATGACATGTCATCAAATGATGTCATCAGATCCACTTCATTTTAATTGGTCGGGAACCTTGCAGGGCTGGCTTAACAAGCCCCATCTATGTAAAATCGCTTGGAGAGAGCCGGATGAAGACAGGAGCAGGGTTCCAGCTTGCACCCGAAGTTGCCCGTCTCTCTTCCGACCTGGTAGGAAAAATCGCGGCCTTAGTGTATCATTCTGAAATGCACCTCCACCACCTCGAATAATAAGGGCAGCAGGTGCATGGAAACACCACCATCTCCACGATCCCCTCCAAGTCACGCACCATCCCTACTTGGACATATATCACCATACCATGAGCGTCATTGGGTCAAAATCCTGAAACTCCCTACCTAACAGCACTGTGGAAGCACCTTCATCACACGGACTGCAGTGGTTCAAGAAGAAAGCCCACCACTGCCTTCTCCAGGGCAACTAGAATGGGCAATAAATGCTGGTCTTGCTAGCGAAACCCATATCCTGAGAATGATTAAAAAAACTTGGTGAATATGGGGTGAGAATTTATATCCTCGCACTCCATGGTATACATCACTGACCTGACAAAAGCAACACAGCTTCAGCAGTATTAGAACTGAGTATCGCTCAGACAACATTAGTTTGACTCCCACGCTATTCAACTGCAACCTCAAACTATATTTAAAGGCAGTATTTAACCCAGAAGAACACCTCTAGCAATATTCAATGGTGTAACCATATTATTGGCATTTCAACAACGCACTTCTTGACCATCTTGCAAGTACTTTTACTAAATCTTATCAAGCTCATTATTTGCCTGAATGTAAGTATAGTTTCAAATAACACCGGCAATAGAATATGTATTAATTGTTGTGCTGAATTAATTACGCACTTTTAAAATATTCTATGCAATAGTTTTGAAAGTGGAAAATGAGTCCATTCTGATAGAAAACTGACTTGAGTATTGAATGTTGCATGGTATGGTCTGTAAGAGCAGATTTGGAAATGTAGCGATACTATGTTATTGGAAATACAAAAAGTAGTTAGCAGCCCCTCGATCTCTTGAGTTTTTTAAGAATCGTTTAGGGAACGTGAAGAATGGTTAAGCTTTCACAGCGTAAAAAGGCTTCTTGCTTGTACACTTGCATTGGTTTTGTATTTTTACTAATATGAAAACAGTTAAATATTGGTCTGTAGCATATGCTACATTATCTTGTACATTTGTTACCCTGTCTGAAGAATCCCTAGAAACCAATGCTCAGTCTCTATTAATGTCTCAGTCCCAGGAAACCGCAGCCCATTCTCTCCTATAATTAATCTTTCAGGTACAGCTTTGACATTATTGGTTCACCAGCAGAGCAGAACTACCTCAGCCATCAATAATAATTCAGTGCATTAGTATGAGGCCCATATACCCCTCGAGGCAGCTAAACTGCCTGATGTCTACTGCATTCACTTTATAGCGCATTCAAATAGACAGTCACTGTGTTTATTTATTGCTTTCCTTTCTGATCCTTAAAGTACAATTACTGAACTCCCTAAATTTGTGATTACATTTGAAGTGCTCAATGCATTTTCTTTACAGAAATGACTGCAATGATGCAGAAAACATCAGTGATAGACTATTAACTGTAATTTGCAAGACAAGAAAAGCTTTGTCACAGATGGCACGGGTAAAACAAAAGAGCTGAGGAATTAAATAATTCTATCATGATGCGGCTGTCTGAGATTAGCACAGCTCTGCGAAAATGACATTTCTATGCCCCTATATTTATGATCACTTGGGCCACAACACCCACTGCAGAGGTCAGAGTTGAATATGACAGCCTTCTATCACTGGATAATGGACAATATTTTATTTAAGCAACAATAATTTCTTGTAACCTCTGTCTATCCAACACACCACTAACAGCTCTCTGAATAGACTCACAGCTGTCACTGGTCCACTAATTTATCATGGTTACCTAACTGTTTTCTATTAGTTAGTACAAGATATCCTGATAGTAGGCCTGGAAATTGAATTCTATTTTTATTATTAGTTCAAAAGTTTTTATTTTGTGCTAACAAATGAAGGTTGTTAACTGCAAACACAGTAAATAACCAGATAAAAAGACATTGCTACAGAAGCCATCAACAGAGGTAGTTTGAAAGGTAAGAGATGAACTCATGCGATTACACAGGAGCAGAGAGAATTTAAACATTAAAAAAGCAGCTAAATTCGACTCACACCTAGTGAGGTCTGTGCCACAAAACTGCTGGGCTCAATGATCACTCTAGGCAAAGTTGGATGTTGCTTATATATGAGCTGATAAGCTCCACCCACATTGCAACAAGCATTGCAGGCTGAATTTTCCCCTCCTCGCGTATCTCTGAGCACACAGTCAAAGATATAAGTGTCCACAAATACAGTAACATTCTGTGAGCAGTAATTACCTTTTGGCTTGTGTGTCCATTCAGTAATAAAAGACCCGATCAGGCCTTTGCTACAACTGAGTGTGTGCGTGTAATTCAAAGTTTAAAGCAACGAAGCAAAAAGAGCAAGACAGCCTTACAACATATTGGTGACCCCCTACATGATTTTCAAAAGTTCGTTGGCTTATTCGAAGACCCCGACGTGAAGCAGAAAGTTGGCTGAGTTGTTCGAAGATCCTGACGTGATTTTCAAAAGTTCGTTGGCTGAGTTGTTCGAAGAAGTGTTTCCCACACATCAGTTCGAGGGGTGAGCATTCTCTTAGTTGTCGTGACTTAAAGGAATCTTCAGTTAGTAATGGGAAGATTAGGGAATATTCCAGATGAGGTCTGGTCATTTCTTAATGATTGGATTGAGTCTAAAGGGGGACCTTATGGGATAAGGCAGGAAACGATGACAGGAGGATGGAGAGAGACATAGCAGTCCTTAGTGGAGAGTGACCAGTTAAAAAGATTAAAGTGTTTGGGTTAAAAAGTGATAAAAAGAGAAAAGCGTTAGTGTTGCAGAGGGACCCAAGGGAGGCTAGAGTGATCAGGGCCCAAGGGAGGTGTGAGTTCAGGGCCAGGGGCCCAGGGGCAGCATGGACCAGCCCACACTGCGATACGGGTGCGCACTAGGTCCATGCAGCAGATCTGGTCTCCAGTTGTCTTGGGTAATCCTTGCCACTGGATCAAGACCTAGCTCTGTCAAGCCCATGTGGTGGCTGCTGTGTAACGGCCACCACACGTTAAAAAAATCCACGCACAGGCATCTTCCACCCTTCAGGATGTAGTTCGGGTCCTTCATTGAAACACCTGTGAACTCGGCCTTTTTTTGGAGTGGAAGCAAGTCATCCTCGTTTCGAGGGACCGCCTTGATTATCATGATTAATGTCACATGTAGATTAGCTGAAATTGGCTGAGACACCAATGTAAACTGCATAAGATGGAGCATGTTTAGTGCAGTCCTCCAATGACTCGTTTGTTAGAACTTTCTTCCCAATTCAAAACATCCATCAGTCTTGCTGTAAGCAATAATCTATTTATTTCAATTTCACTTACTTATCAAACACACATCTAAAATCCATTTGCAACAGCCATTATCTACTGGGGGAAATCAGGATGAGATAAACCCATCTCTTTCATATATTAAGGCTTTCGAAATTAGATCAGAAGATATGGATGCCTACTTGTATAGACCACAGTTTATGACTACTTTCCCTTTTGAGGCCCTTCTCACCAGATCATAAGATATTTACAGATGAGGAAGGTCATTCAGCTCATTTTATTTCATCCATCTAGAAATACCTTTAAGTCTCCTCATTGCAGCATCCAATAGGTTCTGAAATGATTGTAGGGTTTTGCCCTATCACTCTATCTGAGAGTTCATTTCATGTTGTGATCACTCGAAGTGTGATGAGCTTCCTTTATCAGTCCTAAGTCTTCCTTTTGCTAGTTTAAACCTGTGTCCACTTGTCCTACTCTTAAAATTAGAGCGACTTTCCAGAATGACGTTTCTATACCGTGCCCTATCTTATATATCTCTATACAATCACCTCTCAGATGTCTCCTTTCAAGGCTGAAAAGCCCACCTTTTTCCAATCTGTGTTTCTCCAGTTCCAGCTGGCCAGGAGAGGGGGTGGTGGTGGAGGGGAGTTGTGTTGTGCATCAGAAAGTACCATGTTATTGAGTCTATTGCTTCTGATTAAATTCATAATATTAATAAATAATTTTCAAGAATCATAAACAGCTTTATCAGTTTTTAAAAAAAATCCTCATTTGACTTTTTGCAGAAAAGCTCATTGGAATTTCATAAGGACATAAGAAATAGGAGCAAGACTAGACCACCTGGCCCCTCGAGCCTGCTCCGCCATTTAATAAGATCATGGCTGATCTGATCATGGACTCAGTTCCACTCCCTGCCCGCTCCCCATAACCTTTTATTCCCTTATCGCTCAAAATTCTGTCTATCTCTGCCTTAAATATATTCAATGACCCAGCCTCCACAGCTCTCTGGGGCAGAGAATTCCATAGATTTACAACCCTCTGAGAGAAGAAATTCCTCCTCATCTCAGTTTTAAATGGGCAGCCCCTTATTCCGAGACTATGTTCCCTAGTTTTAGTTTCTCCGATGAGTGGAAATATCCTCTTTGCATCCACCTTGTCGGGCCCCCTCATTATCTTATGTGTTTTGAAAAGATCACCTCTCATTCTTCTGAACTCCAATGAGTATAGGCCCAACCTACTCAATCTATCTTCATAAGTCAACCCCCTTATCTCCGGAATCAACCTAGTGAACCTTCTCTGAACAGTCTCCAATGCAAGTATATCCTTCCTTAGAAACGGAGACCAACACTGGATGCAGTACTCCAGGTGTGCCTCACCAATACCCTGTACAGTTGCAGCAGGACTTCTCTGCTTTTATACTCTATCCCTCTTGCAATAAAGACCAACATTCCATTTGCCTTCCTGATTACTTGCTGTACCTGCATACTCACTTTTTGTGTTTCATGCACAAGGACCCCCAGGTCCCTCTGTACTGCAGCACTTTGCAATCTTTCTCCATTTAAGTTATAATTTGCATTTCTATTTTTTCTGTCAAAATGGATAACCTCACATTTTCCCATATTATACCCCATCTCCCAAAGTTTTGCCCACTCACATAGCCTGTCTATATCCCTTTGCAGATTTTTTGTGTCTTCCTCACAATTTGCTTTCCCACCCATGTTTGCATCATCAACAATCTTGGCTACATTACACTTGCTCCCTTCATCCAAGACATTAATATAAATTGTAAATAGTTGAGGACCCAGCACCAATCCATGCGGCACACCACAAGTCATGGTTTACCAGTCGGAAAATGACCCATTTATCCCGACTCTCTGTTTTCTCTTAGTTAGCCACACAAAAGGTTACTACAGAAGATAAAGGTACGCAGAGTCAGAGGAAATGTATTAGCATGGATAGAGAATTGGCTAACTAACAGAAAGCAGAGAGTCGGGATAAATGGGTCCTTTTCAGATTGGCAATCGGTGGTTAGTGGTGTGCCACAGGGATCGGTGCTGGGACTACAACTGTTTACAATATACATAGATGACCTGGAAGAGGGGACAGAGTGCAGTGTAACAAAATTTGCAGATGACACAAAGATTAGTGAGAAAGCGGGTTTTGTAGAGGACACAGACAGGCTGCAAAGAGATTTAGATAGGTTAAGCGAATGGGCTAAGGTTTGGCAGATGGAATGCAATGTCAGAAAATGTGAGGTCATCCACCTTGGAAAAAAAAACAGTAAAAGGGAATATTATTTGAATGGGGAGAAATTACAACATGCTGCGGTGCAGAGGGACCTGGGGGTCCTTGTGCATGAATCCCAAAAAGTTAGTTTGCAGGTGCAGCAGGTAATCAGGAAGGCGAATGGAATGTTGGCCTTCATTGCGAGAGGGATGGAGTACAAAAGCAGGGAGGTCCTGCTGCAACTGTACAGGGTATTGGTGAGGCCGCACCTGGAGTACTGCATGCAGTTTTGGTCACCTTACTTAAGGAAGGATATACTAGCTTTGGAGGAGGTACAGAGATGATTCACTAGGCTGATTCCGGAGAAGAGGGGATTACCTTATGATGATAGATTGAGTGGACTGGGTCTTTACTCATTGGAGTTCAGAAGGATGAGGGGTGATCTTATAGAAACATATAAAATAATGAAAAGGATAGACAAGTTGGAGGCAGAGAGGTTGTTTCCACTGGTCGGGGAGACTAGAACTAGGGAGCACAGCCTCAAAATACGGGGGAGACAATTTAAAACTGAGTTGAGAAGGAATTTCTTCTCCCAGAGGGTTGTGAATCTGTGGAATTCTCTGCCCAAGGAAGCAGTTGAGGCTAGCTCATTGAATGTATTCAAATCACAGATAGATAGATTTTTAACCAATAAGGGAATTTAGGGTTATGGGGAGCGGGCGGGTAAGTGGAGCTGAGTCCACGGCCAGATCAGCCATGATCTTGTTGAATGGCAGAGCAGGCTCGAGGGGCTAGATGGCCTACTCCTGTTCCTAATTCTTATGTCTTATGTTCTTATGTAGCCAATCCTCTATCCATGCGAATATATTACCCCCAACCCCGTGAACTTTTATCTTGTGCAGTAACCTTTTATGTGGCACCTTATCGAATGCCTTCTGGAAATCCAAATACACCACATCCACTGGTTTTCCCTTATCCATCCTGCTTGTTACATGCTCAAAGAACTCCAGCAAATTTGTCAAACATGATTTTCCTTTCATAAGACCATGCTGACTCTGCTTAATTGAATTCTGCTTTTCCAAATGTCCCGCTACTGCTTCTTTAATAATGGACTCCAGCATTTTCTCAACGACAGATGTTAAGCTAGCTGGTCTAAAGTTTCCTGCTTTTTGTCTGCCTCCTTTTTTTAAATAGGGTCGTTACATTTGCGGTTTTCGAATCCACTGGGACCGCCCCAGAATCTAAGGAATTTTGGTAGATCACAACCAATGCATCCACTATCTCCACAGCCACTTATTTTAAGACCCTAGGATGTAAGCTATCAGGTCCAGGGGACTTGTCAACCTTATTTTACCGAGTACTATTTATTTTGAGGACTGCGAGAAATTTAGAATTTAGAAATTTAGAGGAGGACAAAGTATTTAATTAAGAGGGGGAAGATAGAGTATGAGAGTAAGCTTGCTGGGAACATAAAAACTAACTGCAAAAGCTTCTATAGATATGTGAAGAGAAAGAGATTAGTGAAGACAAATGTAGGTCCCTTGCAGTCAGATTCAGGTGAATTTATAATGGGGAACAGAGAAATGGCAGACCAATTGAACAAATACTTTGGTTCTGTCTTCACGAAGAAAGACATGAATAACCTTCCGGAAATACTAGAGAACAGAGGATTTAGCGAGAAGAAAGGACTGAAGGAAATCCTTATTAGTCAGGAAATTGTGTTCGGGAAATCAATGGGATTGAAGGCCGGTAAATCCCCAGGGCCTGATAGTCTGAATCCCTGAATTAAGGAAGTGGCCCTTGAAATAGTGGATGCATTGGTGATCATTTTCCAACAGTCTATCGACTCTGGATCAGTTCCTATGGACTGGAGGGTAGCTAATGTAACACTACTTTTTTAAAAAGGAGGGAGAGAGAAAATGGGGTTAGCCTGACATCGGTAGTGGGGAAAATGTTGGAATCAATTATTAAAGATGAAATAGCAGCGCATTTGGAAAGCAGTGACAGGATTGGTTCAAGTCAGCATGGCTTTTTGAAAGGGAAATCATGCTTGACAAATCTTCTAGAATTTTTTGAGGATGTAACTAGTAGAGTGGACAAGGGAGAACCACTGGATGTGGTGTATTTGGATTTTCAAAAAGCTTTTGACAAGGTCCGACACAAGAAATTGTTGTGCAAAATTAAAGCACATGGTATTGGGGGTAATGTTTTGACGTGAACTGGTTGGCAGGCAGGAAGCAAGGAGTCGGGATAAAGGAGTCCTTTTCAGAATGGCAGGCAGTGACTAGTGGGGTGCCGTAGGGCTCAGTGCTGGGACCCCAGCTATTTACAATATACATCAATGATTTAGATGAAGGAATTGACTGTAATATCTCCAAGTTTGCAGATGACACTAAGCTGGGTGGCAGTGTGAACTGTGAGGAGGATGCTCAGAGGCTGCAGGGTGACTTAGACATGTTAGGTGAGTGGGCAAATGTATGGCAGATGCAGTGTAATGTGGATAAATGTGAGGTTATCCACTTTGGGGGCAGAAATGTGAAGGCAGAATATTATCTGAGTGGCGGCAGATTAGGAAAAGGGAAAAAGGGTGTCATTGTACATCAGTCATTGAAAGTTGACATGCAGGTACAGCAGGCGGTGAAGAAGGCAAATGGTCTGTTGGTCTTCATAGCTAGGGGATTTGAGTATAGGAGCAGGGAGGTCTTACTGCAGTTGTACAGGGCCTTGGTGAGGCCTCACCTAGAATATTGTGTTCAATTTTGATCTCCTAATCTGAGGAAGGACTTTCTTGCTATTGAGGGAGTGCAGCAAAGGTTCACCAGACTGATTCCCGGAATGACAGGACTGACATATGAGGAGAGACTGGATCGACTGGGCCTGTATTCACTGGAGTTTAGAAGAATGAGAAGGGATCTCATAGAAACATATAAAATTCTGACGGGACTGGACAGGTTAGATGCAGGAAGAATGTTCCCGATGTTGGGGAAGTCCAGAACCGGGGTCACAGTCTAAGGATAAGGGGTGAGCCATTTAGGACTGAGATGAGGAGGAACTTCTTCACCCAGTGTTGTGAACCTGTGGAATTCTCTATCGCAGAGAGTTGTTGATGCTAGTTCGTTAGACATATTCAAGTGAGAGTTAGATATGGCCCTTATGGCTAAAGAGATCAAATGGTATGGAGAGAAAGCTGGAAAGGGGTACTGAGGTGAATGATCAGCCATGATCTTATTGAATGGTGGTGCAGGCTTGAAGGGCCTAATGGCCTACTCCTGCACCTATGTTGTATGTTTCTATGTTTCTATGTTTAGTGATAGTGATTGTATTAAGTTCCACCCTCTCTATAGCCCCTTGATTATCCGCTATTGGGATGTTTTGAGTGTCTTCTACCGTGAAGGCCGATACAAAATATTTGTTCAACATCTCTGTCATTTCCCTGTTCTCCATTATTAATTCCCCAGTCTTATCATCTAGAGGACCAACATTTACTTTAGCCACTCTTTTCCTTTTTATGTACCTGTAGAAACTCCTTCTATCTGTTTTTATATTTCTTGCTAGTTTACTTTCATAATCTATCTTCCCTCTCTTCATCATTCTTTACTGGCTTTTGAAAGTCTCCCAATCCTCTTTCCTTCCACTCGTCTTGGACACTTTGTATGCCCTTGTTTTCAATTTGATACCATCCCTTATTTCCTTTGTTAGCCATGGAATCCTATAGTCTTTCTTTCTCATTGGGATATATTTTTTTGCGAGTTATGAATTATCTCCTTAAATGTCTGCCACTGCTCATCAACCATCCCATATTTTAATCTATTTTCCCAGTCCACTTTAGCCAACTCTGCCTTCATACTTTTGTAGTCTTCTTTATTTAAGCTTAGGACACTTGTTGGAGATCCAACTTTCTCACCCACCAACTGAATTTGAAATTCAACCATGTTATGGTCACTCATTCCTAGAGGATCCTTTACTTGGAGATCACTTATTAATCCTGTCTCATTACACAGTACCCGATCTAAGGTAGGTTGCTCCCTGGTTGGTTCCACAACGTACTGTTGAAGAAAACTATCCTGGATATACTCTATGAAATTTTCCTCAAGGCTGTCCTGACCAATTTGCTTTGTCCAATCAATATGAAGGTTCAAATTGCCCATGATTATTGCTGTTCCTTTTTTACAAGCCTCCATTATTTCTTGATTTATATTCCGTCCAAAAGTGTAGCTACTGTTAGGGGGACTATAGACTCCGCCCACCTGCGACCTATCCCCCTTTTTATTCCTTATGTCCACCAAACTGATACAAAACTTTGATCTTCTGAGCCAATATCATTTCTCACTAATGCACTGATCTCATCCTTTATTAACAGTGCTGCCCCACCTCCTTTTCCTTTCTGTCTATCCTTCCAAATTGTCAAATACCCCTGAATATTTAGTTCCCAGTCTTGGACACCTTGCAACCACATCTCTGTAATGGCTATCAAATCACACCCATTTGTATCTATTTGTGCTGTCAACTCATCTATTTTGTTACAAATGCTACATGCATTCAGATAAAGAGCTTTTAAATTTGTTTTTTACACCATTTTTCCCTACTTTGACCCCACTTTCTGTTTCACTGTTATATTTATACATTCTGTCCCTTCCTGGCATGCTCTGGTTTTCATTTCCCCCAGTACTACCCTGCTCTATTACCTTCTCCTTATTCTTTGACTTTTTAAATTTTCGCTCACCTGAATCCTCCCACTAATTAGTTTAAAGCCCTCTCTACTGCCCTAGTTATTTGATTCACCAGGATCGTGGTCCCAGCACCGTCTAACTGGAGCCCGTCTGATCGGAAAAGGTCCCTCTTACCCCAGTACTGGTGCCAGTGTCCCATGAACCAAAACCCATTTCTCCCACACCAGTCTTTGAGCCACGTCTTTAACTCTTTGATTTTATTTACCATATGCACATTTGCTAGTGGCTCAGGTAGTAATCCAGAGATTATTACCTTTGTGGTTCTGCTTTTTAATTTGGCCCCGAGCTCCTTATACCCCCTCAGCAGAACCTCTTTCTTCGTTGTACCTATGTCATTGGTATCCACGTGGACCATGACAACTGGATCTTCCCCCTCCATTCCAAGTTCCTCTCCAGCCCTGAGGAAATGTCCTTAAGCCTGGCATTGGACAACACAGCCTTCGGGACTCATGCTCTCAGCTGCAGAGAACCGTATCTATCCCCCTAATGATACTGTCCCCTACCACTACAAGGTTTATTTTTACTCCCCCCACTTGAATGGCCCCCTGTACCACGATGCTGTGGTCAGTTTGTTCATCCCCCCTGCAGTCCCTGTTCTTGTCCACACAGGGAGTAAGAGCCTCGAACCTGTTGGACAAGAGCAAGGGCTCAGGCTCCTCCATCACTACCTCCTGAGTCCCCATACCTGCCTCACTTGTAGTCATACCCTCCTGTCCCTGACCACGGACCAAATTTGAATGAATTAATGTAAGGGGTGTGACTGCCTCCTGGAACACAGCGTCCAGGTAACTCTCCGCTTCCCTGATGTGTCGCAGTGTCTGCAGCTTGGACTCAGAGGGTCTAATAAGGAGGAGGAACTGAGGGAAATCGTTATTAGTCGGGAAATTGTGTTGGGGAATTTGATGGGATTGAAGGCCGATAAATCCCCAGGGCCTGATGGACTGCATTCCAGAGTACTTAAGGAGGTGGCCTTGGAAATAGCGGATGCATTGACAGTCATTTTCCAACATTCCATTGACTGTGGATCAGTTCCGATGGAGTGGAGGGTATCCAATGTAACCCCACTTTTTAAAAAAGGAGGAAGAGAGAAAACAGGGAATTATAGACCGGTCAGCCTGACATCGGTAGTGGGTAAAATGATGGAATCAATTATTAAGGATGTCATAGCAGCGCATTTGGAAAGAGGTGACATGAAAGGTCCAAGTCAGCATGGATTTGTGAAAGGGAAATCATGCTTGACAAATCTTCTGGAATGTTTTGAGGATGTTTCCAGTAGAGTGGACAAGGGAGAACCAGTTGATGTGGTATATTTGGACTTTCAGAAGGCTTTCGACAAGGTCCCACACAAGAGATTCATGTGCAAAATTAAAGCACATGGGATTGGGGGTAGTGTGCTGACATGGATTGAGAACTGGTTGTCAGACAGGAAGCAAAGAGTAGGAGTAAATGGGGACTTTTCAGAATGGCAGGCGGTGACTAGTGGGGTACCACAAGGTTCTGTGCTGGGGCCCCAGCTGTTTACACAGTACATTAATGATTTAGACGAGGGGATTAAATGTAGTATCTCCAAATTTGCAGATGACACTAAGTTGGGCGGCAGTGTGAGCTGCGAGGAGGATGCTATGAGGCTGCAGAGTGACTTGGATAGGTTAGGTGAATGGGCAAATGCATGGCAGATGAAGTATAATGTGGATAAATGTGAGATTATCCACTTTGGTGGTAAAAACAGAGAGACAGACTATTATCTGAATGGTGACAGATTAGGAAAAGGGGAGGTGCAACGAGACCTGGGTGTCATGGTACATCAGTCATTGAAGGTTGGCATGCAGGTACAGCAGGCGGTTAAGAAAGCAAATGGCATGTTGGCCTTCATAGCGAGGGGATTTGAGTACAGGGACAGGGAGGTGTTGCTACAGTTGTACAGGGCCTTGGTGAGGCCACACCTGGAGTATTGTGTACAGTTTTGGTCTCCTAACCTGAGGAAGGACATTCTTGCTATTGAGGGAGTGCAGCGAAGGTTCACCAGACTGATTCCTGGGATGGCGGGACTGACCTATCAAGAAAGACTGGATCAACTGGGCTTGTATTCACTGGAGTTCAGAAGAATGAGAGGGGACCTCATAGAAACGTTTAAAATTCTGACAGGGTTAGACAGGTTAGATGCAGGAAGAATGTTCCCAATGTTGGGGAAGTCCAGAACCAGGGAACACAGTCTAAGGATAAGGAGTAAGCCATTTAGGACCGAGATGAGGAGAAACTTCTTCACCCAGAGAATGGTGAACCTGTGGAATTCTCTACCACAGAAAGTTGTTGAGGCCAATTCACTAAATATATTCAAAAAGGAGTTAGATGAAGTCCTTACTACTAAGGGGATCAAGGGGTATGGCAAGAAAGCAGGAATGGGGTACTGAAGTTGCATGTTCAGCCATGAACTCATTGAATGGCGGTGCAGGCTAGAAGGGCTGAATGGCCTACTCCTGCACCTATTTTCTATGTTTCTATGTTTCTATGACTCCAGCTTATCAACTGCTCATTACCTGTAATAATAAACCTGCAAGCAGAATTATTCTGCTACTACATTGCTCCTAAATATGGCTAGCACCATGATATGCATCTCTAAGTCGATTGAACATTGTGCAGCCATTTTATTTTATTCTCTCAATAGTGTGCTGCCTTGGAATAAACAGAACAGGCACATTCCATTGGTGCAGGGTATGTTTAGCTTTGCCAGCTGACCTTGCTCTGGCTATACATAAGATCTCCCTGAAGGTGGGATGGCGGTGCGGATTGGGTAGGCGTCCTCAATAGCATCAATGCTGTTCTCTATGTATTTTTCACTTCTGGTGAATGGGGCATGAGTCACTTTAGTTACTGGCATCATTTAAGGCTATGCCTTCTCAGAGTGGTAGCAGAATAACAGAGGCTGCAGTGTAATAGCAGAACAGTGGAATATTTAAATATGCAGGCGGTTATGCATTTTATTATGTTACACTGCCTTGATAAGCTGTTATCTCTATGACACCATGTGCACATACAGTTTTGTCTGTGCTTTTAATCAACCACTTCAATAAGATTAGTTTATTATCCACAAAGGAATTTGAGCAACATAACAATTCAACACAAACATAAATGACACAGATTAGCAAAGCAGCTCACATTATGCAGTGTTTTGCAACAGGTCCAGGTCCACAGCTTATCACTCGAAGAAACTAAATGTCTCCTCCAATGGCTCAATAGGTACATTTACCACCTGGTATGCTATTGGTCTGTGTAGATCAGGAAGATCTCAGCATTACTCCCTGCTCCATGCTGTGTCGTCGAGATGGCGTGAGTGGGAAAGAAATCAACCACATTCCTCTCCCAGTCACTATCTACTAACCCCTGCTGGAAAATTCATGCATGTGGATATTGACTGAAAACAGGATTAGATTAAGCTGTGATATATTCAATGGTGAAATCCCCAACTATTTCTCATTCGCTATGCTCTGCTATAAGGAGGATTGATTAATTGAATTAGCAGAGAGTATAGTCTAGCAAGGATCAACACCTAGAGGAGGAGAATGGAAGAAAACAGAAATCAAAACACAAACAAATCCTGAGATAATCTACAGAATTGTGTTGCACCATTGTCCCATCTGTTAGCATCATTTCGTAATATATACTTGTATGCCATTCCAAATAACGCCTTGCAGCTGATTACAATAAAACAGGTTTTAAGAAATGTGTGGTTTGTATCTGCCCTTATAAAGCTTAGAACTATCGTAGAATATTAAACTTTGAAACCATTATTTATATTAAAATTATGTTGGAATTATATTGCATGACTCTGTCTTAGTCTTACAGCAGGCAGAATCTGCAACCTGTCTGCAAACCACTGAATGTATCTGGGATAGTTTGAGTGAATACATTTGGGACATGGATTAGTTTATCTGGGTTACAGCTAGTACTCACGCTGTGCCAACAGCATTTCTACCACAATAAATGTCAATATTAAACTTCTTGAGCATTCAAGGCAACATCATCCAATTTAAAATGGTAATATTTCATAGTGTATTGACAGGAGCAGTCATCTACTGAGTGTTAAAAAATACTGTCTCTGGACACAGTTTGCTTTTATTATTGTATTTTCTTCCAAATCAACCAGTTAATATTGTGACAGCAGCTCTCATTCATTGCTGTACGTTGATGCTTGTGAGAATTAATTGAACATCACCCCTTTTATAAGCCAGTATTTTGTTCCCAACTAGCCACCTTGGCTAATATGCCCTGAATTTTCACAAGTATTCAGGTACATTAATCAATGAAAGAGTTTCTTTAGAACATTAACCATTCTATTCAAACTGGGTTATTGGCAATATAATGAGACAGGCTGGATGTACTGTCTATCATCTAGTCCTCTTTAGTAACTTTCATCTGTATTTTTGTTCATTATTTAGTTTAGTCTGACAACCTATCCCCCATCACTTTCATCTTTGTGGTGTCTTCTTTTTCATATAACATTTACTTTGAGCCCTGGCAACATCCTGCCAATTATAGGGCATGCTCAAAAATAGAGCCATGTCAATGGGAAAAGGGCAAGTGAATCAGAAAAGCACAAAGAAAGGGTAAAAGTGTTAAAAAATTGTATTGACAGATAGTCTAAGGACAAAAGTGGAAATGGAGTGTATGTCTAAAGGGAGCAATCTAGCACACATATATACGCACATACATGTATCTAAGAATATAAGAAATAGGAGCAGGAGTAGGCCATTCGGCCCCTTGAGCTTGCTCCACCATTCAATAAGATCTTCTACCTTAACTCCACTTTCCTGCACTATCCCCATATCCTTTGATTCCCTTAAAAGCCAAATATCTATTGATCTCTGTCTTAAATATACTCAACGGCAGAGCCTCCACAGCCCACTGGAGTAGAGAGTTCCAAAGATTCATCACCCTCTGAGTGAAGAAATTTCTCCTCATCTCAGTCCGAAATGGCCAACCCCTTATTCTGAGACTGTGACCCCTGCTTCTAGACTTCCCAACCAGGAGAAGCGTCCTCCCTGCATCTACCCTGTCAAGCCCTGTAGGAATCTTGTATGTTTCAATGATATCACCTCTCATTCTTCTAACTCAAGAGAATATAGGCCTAGTCTGCTCAATCTCTCCTCATAGACAATCCTCCCATCCCAGGAATCAGTCTGGTGAACCTTCGTTGTCGCACTCATAAATAGCTTGATATAAAAAAAATCAGTATTCATTGACACCTGTGGTGAATATTATATTCACCAACTGTCTTTGTTACTAACTTCTATGAATACCTCTATACCTGAGTTAGAACATTGGGCTGGAATTTCCTCGATGTGATTTCCGCCATTAAAATTGTGTAACATCCGCTAGTGGCCTCTAGAGGGAGATACACAGAAGATTGCTGCATGTGCTCATTTGCATATCCATTGATGTAGGCATTGGTGTAAAACTGGTGGAAGCAGCTGAACCAGCAGGAAACTTCTGTGTAACTTTTTAAATGCAGTGTTGAATTTGCACTTTTCATTACAATACTGGGGGATAAGCAGGTAAGGCATGAACGGTCTTGGCTCTTTCATTTCTCTTCCAAATTATTTCACTGCAAATCTATCAATATTCTTATTGCACTTGGTCTACATTATGAATATTCAATTACCAGCTGTGCCCAGAGGGCACCAAACCTCAGGAGAAGAAGGCAACAACCTCACTCATTCATATCCCCAAGAGTTCCTGGAGGGCATAGAAGGCTGGAGCAACAGACTCCTGCATGAGACTGTCAACTCCCTTATCCCGAGCGACTGCAGAATTGTGCCCTAAGAAGTTTCACAGCTCAGCAGGGTAGGCAAGGTTGCACGCCACGCCCTTTCCTTCCTTGCACACCCTTCATCTGTGTCACTTGTTAATCTGACAAAAGAGACTTGTTTGTGACCACAACAAACCACGTTGGGTACAGGTATATTGTTTATAAGCACAACAGATTTATTAAGCACTTTACATCCAGTACAAAGAAGTAATACTTAACAAAGCCATAGTCGACAGTCTGTTCCTCGGAACCTCGGCGGAAGCCCCCTGAATAACTGCGGCACTGCCTCTTGCTGTGTTCTGTTGACTGTCATTTCTCTTCTTATCGTCCTCCGTATTCGTGCTGCTTCAGTGTTCAGATACTGCTTCTTTTAGACCCTTTTTCCCTCACAAGCACCCGTGACAGCTTGCAGCTGCCTGGGCCCAGATCTCATTCTAACACTCCTACTATTAATTCAAGCATCCTCTAACCTTCAATAGCACAGTCTACAGTTATCTTGCTATCCTCCCTGTTCCTTCTTTTTGCAGAATGAGCTATTCTTCTCTGACAACTTCTACATAAACAACTTCACATAAGTTTCGTAGCTTAGCTTGGTCTGCAACTTTAGCGATAAGGAATAATAAGAACATAAGAACATAAGAAATAGGAGCAGGAGTAGGCTGTTTGGCCCCTCGCACCTGCTCCGCCATTCAATAAGATCATGGCTGATCTGATCATGGACTCAGCTCCAGTTCCCTGCCTGCTCCCCATAACCCTTTACTCCCTTGATATATGCTGCAGATCCTTTACCTGACTTTGTGGCTAATTAATGTCCTGCCCTTGACTATATTCTGTTTCTAACATAACAGAGCATTCTATACTACTTCAGCACATTTATAGCAGTTAACATAATATTGGTTTCTTACCATCATGCTTTGCTTCTTGGCCTTGTTGTTTAGCTAAGCTTACACACATTGCAGTTACTTCTATCATATAGTAATTAAAAACATTATTACACATTAAAACATTATCACAGCATGCAGATATGTACATATTACATATCCTTTTATAATAACACTTCCTCTTCATCATAGGCGATCCCTCAAAACGAGGATGACTTGCTTCCACGCCAAAAAAAGGATGAGTTCACAGGTATTTCAATGAAGGACCCGAATTACATCCTGAAGGGTGGAAGATGCCTGTGCGTGCATTTTCTTTAAGGTGGGCTGGCCGTTGCACACCAGCCACCACACGGGCTTGACAGAGCTAGGTCTTGATCCAGTGGCAAGGATTACCCAAGACAACTGGAGACCAGCTCTGCTACATGGACCTAGTGCGCACACGTATCACAGTGTGGGTTGGCCCGTGCTGCCCCTCGGCCCCTAGCCCCGAACCCGCGCCTCTCCTGGGCCCCGATCACGTCCCTCCACAATCTCCCGCCACTCTTTCACCCCGACCTCGCTGCTCCTGCTGTATCTGCCCATGCTCCAATCACCGACCAGGACCTTGATGACATCACTCTTCACAGCCGTCACCCTCCTGCACCAGCTTGCGCTGTACCTTGCAGTGGTACGCCTCCACACTGCCCATGGCCGCCGCTCACCGCTCCTTTTACGCCCCCAACCTGCTCCTTGGTTAAAGAAGGCTCTAATTTGGCATCTTCCATTTTGTTTACCCAGCTTTCTTTACAGCAATTACTTACATGCACAACCTGAAAAGCCCTCCCTGCACTTTAATACGCTGAGACCCTCACATCTCTAACTTCAGCTCTCCCATACTAATAACAACAACTTGCATTTATATAGTACCTTTAATGTAGTAAAGAGTCCCAAGGCGCTTGTTTGGACTTGATCAATATTGTATGAAAGTAGAAAGTGCACTTATGTTGGAGATTAAACATCCTGGGGCTATATAAGTGCAAACTCTTTTATTTTAAGCTGTTTTGACAAAAAGTAACAGCTAAAAGGACTGACACTGATGCTCATTAGAATTTAAGGTCGAAATCTTGGTTCTACGTATTATTAGGCTGATTTTTCTGGTCTTCTCCCTCAGGGAATACCCATTGTCTAGGCACGAAGCTATAGAAGAAGAGGCCAGAACACATTTTGCTGCATCTCTGCCCCTTAAGTTTCCCAGATATTTATAGAATCTCCCAGGTGTGGGAATAGGGGAGGTGGTGGCAAGAAAAGAACAAAAGGGAAGGTCTGTGATAGAGTGGACGTCAGGAGTGATCAATGACAAAAGTGATGATGGTGTAAGCCAAAAGGAGGTGATAATGACACAATATAAAGAAAACCAATCTGCTCTCGAACTGCTGTGCTCAGGGTGTTGCTTAACTTTCACGCCCTTCAATTCATTCCCTCTCACTATTAAGGGTCAGGTTTTTCTTTTCTTTCAGTTTACACATATTGTAATGAGCCAAAATCTAAATGGCGGGTTAATTATTTTGCGACGTAACTATTTGGAGTAACAATTTTCTTGTCCTTCTGCGCCAGTGTTTTCCAGACTCTGTCCCCCGCCCGAAAACATTACCAGAAGTAGGGCCCCAGAATTGGCCACGTTGATCCTGACCCGATTGAACCCCCCCACCGAGCCCTGAGGCACCCCGCCGCCGAGCCCTGAGCTCCCCCTGAGCCCTGAGCCTCCCACCGAGCCCTGAGCCCCCCCCCGAGCCCTGAGCCCCCCCCCGAGCCCTGAGCCCCCCACCGAGCCCTGAGCTCCCCCTGAGCCCTGAGCCTCCCACCGAGCCCTGAGCCCCCCCTGAGCCCTGAGCACCCCCCGAGCCCTGAGCCCCCCACCGAGTCCTGAGCCCTCCCCTGAGCCCTGAGCCCTGAGCCCCCCACCGAGCCCTGAGCCCCTCCCCGAGCCCTGAGCCTCCCACCGAGCCCTGAGCCCCCCCCCCGAGCCCTGACCCCCCCTCCGAGCCCTGAGCCCTGAGCCCCCCTCCGAACCCTGAGCCCTCAGTTCCCCAAAGAGTCCTGAGCCCCCCCCACCCTGAGCCAGTGTGGGGAGAGGGGTGGCGGCGGTGGGGGGGAGTGGGAGGGGGCGTAGAGAGCGAGAGAGAGAGAGCCTGGTGCGGGGTGGGGGGGAAAGAGAGATAGCCTGAGGGGGGGACAGGGGCATGTGGAGAAAGAGCCTGGTGTGGAGAGAGAGAGCCTGGTGGGGGGGAGAGAGAGCCTGGTGGGGGGGAGAGAGAGCCTGGTGGGGGTGAGAAAGAGCCTGGTGGGGTGGAGAGAGAGAGCCTGGTGGGGCGGAGAGAGCCTGGTGGGGGGAGAGAGAGCCTGGTGGGGGGGAGCGAGAGCCTGGTGGGGGGGAGAGAGAGCCTGGTGGGGGGGAGAGAGAGCCTGGTGGTGGGGGGGGGGAGAGAGAGCCTGGTGGGGTGGAGAGAGCCTGGTGGGGGGAGAGAGAACCTGGTGGGGGGCAGAGAGAGCCTGGTGGGGGGGAGAGAGAGCCTGGTGGGGGGGAGGGAGAGCCTGGTGGGGGGGGGAGGGAGAGACAGCCTTGTGGGGAGGAAAGAGAGAGCATGGGGGAGGTGGGGAGAGAGACATGGGTGAGAGGGATCAGAGGGGAGAGGGGGAACTCAGGTGAGATGGATTAGGTTCTTACAACCCCCTTTACACCCACACCTGATTTCTCGGAAAGCTCGGTGCATGTGTTCAAGGGACATCGTTGGAATGGATGAAATCCAGAAGTCACGACACTGTCACTATTCACTTCATACCCAATAAACCTGTTAACAATCCGCACACAATGCCCCATCTATAGCGGGGTGGGAGGTGGAGGTGGGACGGGTAAGGTCATGCACTTGTGCTGGGGTAAGGAATATCAGCTGGGGAGGCAGCATTTGCGCTGGGATAATGGACTTCGATTGGGGGATGTTGCACTTGCACTGGGGTATGGGACTTCGGCTGGAACTTGGGAGGCTTTTGCTGGGTTGTTCGGGATCTGTCCTCTATGGCTTCAGAAGTCAGAATGGGTCAAATTACAATTTGCAAAGTCAGTGAGAACTTGGACTGGGCAGTTCCATTTACACATTCCAGAGAAACTTCAGGGTGTGGCATCCTCCAAGAGGACAAGCAATAATAGATCATGTAATAATGGCGAGCCAATCAGAGACACGGTGGCCATTTTATTAGTACAAATAGTTGTGTCCTTTATTTTGTGTCCTATACACACAGCATGTCTCCCAGCAAAATATTTCTACCAAAGCTAAAGGCTGGAATTTTCTGTACCTGGGCAGGTCAGGTGGGGATAGTCCCGTTACCCAGCCCTCAGAATCGGACCACGATGAGTCCCAACACCAGCAGCAGGCACACCAGCAGCACCAGGCACACCAGCAGCACCAGGCACAGCAACAATCTTCTCCTCAATGACCTGATGCTGCACAGGACTGGGGGCATCAGCACAGGGCTGCACCGCACCAGCGGCAATACTCCCAACAAACGGTATACAGGCAGAGGATGAGCTTTCTCAACATGATTGAGCAGCAGTGTCAAAGGAGGCTCAGCCTATGGTGCCAGGTCATCGTAGACATTTGCAGCTTGCTGAAACAAGACCTGCTGCCCAGAGGATCTGGTGGACATACCTTACCATTGGCTGTTAAAGTCACCAGTGCCCTGAACTTCTTCGCCTCAGGCTCCCTCCAGGGATCTTCAGCACACATTTGCGGGATCTCGCAGTTGGCCGCCCACAGATGCATCACACAGGTTACTGATGCCATGTTAGTTTCATGAAAACAGCATCAAGCTGTCTGTCTCACCACTGAAATGCATTGAATGGTGTGAAGTTGCTGTATTTGCGCAGTAGATACGAACTAAACTCATCACCAAAATTTAAGTCTTATCCATTTCCGTCTAAGTGCCCTTTTAACAACGCGATAATGTTAATTACTGCCTTTCAGCTCTCTAGGACTGAAAATGAACTATTACAAGTGAAGAGTCTCATTTATTGAGGTTTCCATTGTTGTTGGAGATTTTTTAAATCCTAAATTGAAAAAAAATGTATTTTACATTTCCTTTCTGTCTCTTTTTTTCTCTCTCTTAATCCAATCTTTCTTTCCCTCTCTTTATTTCTCTTTCTGTACCTGATTTGATATTGAATTCATCCACTCTAACTTACATTTCCTTCTCAGTCTTCATGTTGTTAATTTTACAATCCTTCAATTTGATTGATTAAGGAAATACACAGTTAGTTGCCCTGTTCACTCAGGTTCCAGATTCCCTGCTTCCCTCACTGTGATGTTATCAGCTCACACTTTCAGCAACTAGCCACACAAAAAAATAAAAAATCTAAATGTGCAAGGGCAAATCTAATGAATGGCAGATGTCATCACATGCCCTGCCACAGCAAATTGTGGCCCGATGTTTCATGGAAGCAAGATATGTGATTGTTTATTATGCTTAATTCAACCATTACTTTATTGCTCATAAAACAATGCATCACCTCCAATCCTGTCAAGTATCCTTACATCTCAATTGGTTTCAACATTAAGCAGTTGGAACATGGACAACTAAAACACAGATTTCACAGAATTTTTTTTAGGGTACATTTTTTCATTGTTTAGCAGGGGGATAATGCTGCATATCTAAGCATGCAAAAAACTTTAGCTCAGGTTATCACAGTTCAGATCATTAGTGCTCACTCTGGGAAGTTCGCATATAAACCCAAGGAAGGCAATCAACTGACTATAAATGAGGCAGAGAATACAGTGGCAAATTTGTACCACCTATGTCAGCAAATTAGGCTTTGTGCTCGCAATCTTGACTAGAAATGCTCACGGTCTGATTTCCATCTGTTCCTAACCTTCATGTGGGCCATTTTGCTTCAGCTGTACTCTGTAAACCAATGTCCTCTCACTCCCCTTTTCTCTAGAATTAATTTAAATGCGTAACTGTTGTTTTAAACCGGTTGGTCCCTCAAAATTTTGCACAAACATTTAATGCATGTGTAGTAACGAAAGGGTAAAGTTCATGACAGTAAGATGACTGTTGCACAAGTCAGGCATCATGACTTTTTCTCCATTCTCCAAAACCCACATTTGCAAAGTAAATGGGGTATGAGACAGAGATTCTGCCTGTACTTCTTCCAATCTAGCACACCGCATTCACTCTGAATCGAAATGCTGATTGAATGATTGCTTTTCCAAACATCTGTACTCTGCCCAACTCTTTGGGCTGGATTTTTGGCTCATTTGCGCCCCATTTAGCACCTCGGTGGGGCGCAAAAATTATTTTTTGGGTGTGAAACAAGGCGCACAAGATTTTGGGCCCGGGCAGAACTTTCGGCAATGGTTTTGCGACGGCGCTAAAACTTATCGCCCCGCCGGTGTTTTGACCGGTTTGATGACGTAAATCGTCATACATCGCTGCGTTAGCGCCCCGGGCGGAATTGTTGAGCATTTCACCCGATTTAGCGTCCGCCGGAGAACCCGCCCAGAAAAACCAGGGTGCACTCGGCGCTAACGGTGCCATGTTGAAAACGGAGGAGAAAGTCTGAGTTGTGAGTGATTAGAAGAACGCTGCGTTACTGCATACTTTTCATTATGAAGTTTTTGTGAGTTTCTAGTTTGTTTTATAAAGGACATTTAAGGACATTTTAAAAGATGGGAGCCATGCTAGGTCGGGAGCCGTTCATCCTGGCTGCTTTTGCCATATGGCTTCAAGCTGGAAGACGGCTTATTGTTGATCATTTGCAAAGTAATCGAAGAAATTGCAGACGTATGTGGAGGAGGCCTTACCCCCCCACGAGTTTACAGGGAACGTTGTTCATACCTCCAGCTCTCTGAGGCACAGTGCATTAGAAGGCTGTGCTTCTGAAAAGAGGTAGTCACAGAGACATGCCAGCTCATGCAGGCAGACCTACAGCCTACCAGCGGCAACAGGACTGCACTGCCCGTCGAGATGAAGGTGACTGCGGCACTTGCCTTCTATGCCTCCATTCCTTTCAGGCTTCAGCGGGGGACATATGCTCCATCTCGCAGCATGCTACACATTGCTGCATTTGGCAGGTGACTACTGCACTGTACGCACGCAGGATGGATTTCATAAACTTCCCAATACCAAGAAGGCACAGAATGAGAGAGCTGTAGGTTTTGGATGATTTGCTGGCTTCCCCAAGGTTCAGGGTGCCCCTGACTGTACTCATATCACCCTGCGAGCACCTTTACAGCATGCAAAGGTTTTCCGAAACCGAAAGGGATTCCACTCTATGAATGTATAGATCGTCTGCGACCATACTCAACGCATCATGGCAGTCAATGCCCAATATCCAGGGAGCATCCATGATGCTTTCATCTTGCATGAGAGCAGTGTCTCACGCATATTCCAGCGTCAACCACAAAGCCAGAGCTGGATGCTGGGGGAGAAAGGTTACGGCCTCGCCACCTGGCTCATGATCCCCCTCTGGAACCCTCAGACAGAAGCCGAGCATCGCTATAATGAGAGCCATGCAGCCACAAGCAACATCATCGAACAGACAACTGGAGTGCTCCAGCAGCGCTTCCGATGCCTGAACCACTCTGGAGGCTGCCTGCAATACTCCCCTCAGCAGGCCTCTGAGTTCATTGTGGTGTGCTGCATGCTACATAACTTAGCCATCATGAGGGGATAGGAATTGCCAATAGGGATTGCAGGACCACCTCAGGGGAAAGAGGGGGAGGAGGAGGAAGAAGATGAGGAAGAAGATGAGGAAGAAGAAGATGAGGAAGTGGAGCCTGGCGAGGAACCCATGCCACCACCACCACAAAGGGGAAGTATCATGGAGATTTTGCTGTCGCAAAAGCTTTATGTCTGCAGCTCATAATTGAACACTTTGCTTGAAGAGTGAACGGCACGTTTGAGCATTGCCTGGCCACTCTATCCCACCATGTTGACTATTCTCCCTCTTATTCTGCAAATGAGACACTACACAGGAATGGTTAAGGTGATTTAAAAAAAATTAAACATTGTAACATTGTAAACTTTGTAACATTCATTGTGAAACTTTAATAAAATAATTAGCTACATTCAACAGTGTGATCGTTCAACAACATTATCAACAACATAATCTAGTGTGATACTTTAACATAATCTGTAACATAATAATACTGTAGCATTAAACATACGATGCATCCAGCATAAGCAACATAATGCAGCAACATAATATCCTGCCCCAATATTTTCCCCACTGGCTTTTGCCCCCTTTCCCCTTATTACCCACCCCTACCTGTTCTTAATCAAAGTGGCACCAAGATGGCATGCATCAAGGCTGCCAGAGTGCTGCTGTGTTGGGTGGAGAGACAATGGAAATGCCATCTGGGGATGCATTGGATCAGCTCGTGGTGTCGAAGGCCCGGCTTCTGACTGGCGAGCCTCTTCATTGGTGTCGCCAGTCACAGGTGGTTTGCGTTTGGGTGTGACAGTGGAGAACACAGAGAGTATGGCGGAAGGAATGGACTGCATCACTTGCCCAAGCTGAAGCAGAGCTTGTGCCTGTGATGCGTCATATTCTGCAAGTGTTTGCGCCAACTCTCCAGGACTCCACTCTCACTGCTGGAGGCCACCAGCCTCGTGTGGGCATTGATGGCCTCACAGGTATCACAGCTCGCACTGATAATCTGTGATCCTCCTCCGTAATGGTCACTTTCAGACTGTTGATGCTCACCGGAATCCTATCCAGGACATCAAGGAGCTGATGGCTGACCTGGATGCTCTCCCTGGACATTCCCATCATGTCCAGACCAACTTTGCCGACTCACCCTCCGGAGAGATGGCCTGCGGGATTCAATCCCAGCACTGTGTTGCTACATGGCACTGGTCCCAGGAGCCTCGGATTCCTCGAAGCCCGAGAACATCACATTGTCCTCAGAGGAGTTAAGTGCCGATGGTGGAGCCAGGGTCGAATGATGCTGCGCCGGAGTCGGCTCATCGGTATCCTCCTCTTCCTCCTCCTCCAGACAATGTCCTGATGTGGAGTGGTCGCTTGAGGGATGCGGTGCCTGTGGCTGGTCATCTGAAAGTAGAAAGCAACACATGAGTGGTTAGCAGCAGGGGAGGACGCAGGGTGACATGAGGAAGGTCACAAAGCACAGGCTCATTTGAAGGATTACTGCTACTCCATTATATCTAGTTCAGAGACATTACATGATATTGCCCCAACCCAGCTCAGGGAGTGTGCAGGATATTGCCCCAACCCTGGTCCAGAGACACTGCAGGACATTGCCCCAACCCTGGTCCAGAGAGACTGCAGGACATTGCTCCAACCTATCCCAGGGAGTGTGCAGGACTTACCCTCAATATACGAGTGGGGATCAGCACCCTCAGTGGCAGCTGCCCGACCAGTGACGCCGATGAGGCCTGCCACTCTGTCCTCGATGTCCGTGAGTGGCAGGTTCTGAGGCAGACCGCTGCCTATCCACACCTGCTCGCGGTGATTATGAGATTTCGTTGCCTGCAAAGATGAAAATAGGAATGGTTACAAGAGGGTCCATCTGCTCTTGTGGCACAAATAGCCACCAAACTACTTACACCATACTGTCTGAATGTAATACAGTCCTCTGTTTAATGGCCTTGGAAGTTGCATCAGTTCATCAGGAGGACATCGAAGTGGGGAGCAATCTTTTGAGATCTCAGAAAGCAATCTTAATAATGTGTAAAGATCATTCATGGCAAATAGGATGCCAAACTAAGCCTACCTATGTGTCATGCATTTTAGGAGGCAAAACCCACAGAGTGCTGAGAGGCACCAACAGCATGAGAACAAATAGTGTGTCAGATTTATAATTGAAGTAATGAAGGGGTGCATGATTTAAAATTGTACTCACTCTGATGATCCTTGTCAGATCATTAAACTTTTTTTGGCACTGTGTTCCATTCCTCACCACAGTGTCTGAGGCAGAGACTTCCTCTGCTATCTCCATCCAAATGCTTTTAAATATGGATGGCAGAGGTCTAGATCCACTCCTACGCTGAAACTCCTGCTACCTTCTTTATCCACAGACCTCATTTGCCTCGTGGCTGAATTGCCTGGCATGCTGCCCAGAATCGTCGTCCTCCATGATCAAAATTCAAATGTAAAATGGCTGCTTCAGCCCCAGTTGTACTGCGCATGTGCGCGGTCATGCCCTGCATTAGCGTTTGCGACTGGAGACCAGACCAGAAGCGCGGGAAGAAAAAAAAATTGTGCATGCGTTGAACAGCTGATTATTTCAGTGCCTGAACCTTTGGCTCCGGCGCTCAAAGTGTGTGGTGAACCCTAAAGCTTGCGCTCCTCATGAATTATAATTTGGCAAAAGTTCCTCGCTTTGACGCTAACATTAACCCAGCGTTAAATTTTTGGCTCCGCCGCGAATTGCGCCTGGAAACAGGCGAAAATGCAAAAAAGCCGAAAATCCAGCCCTTTGACTGTAACCTCTGCTTCGCTTCAACTCCTTCTCCATCCGCCAACAGATATTTCCTTCATTGGCTTCCTAAGCTGCTTCAACCAAGTGCAAAGTTGATTTGGGGAGATTTCCTTGCTTTCCTCCTGGATTTTCCAAGTCACATTCCACTGCATTTCCATCTATTTTTGGAGTAGTTTAAAATAATTTTCAATGAGTTTTTTTCATATGCCTGACCTTTATATAGTTTACAGCTTTTCACAACTCTTTTACTGCATTAAACACATAAACTGCCTCTCTGGTAAAGGAGTTAGCTCTTAACTGCCATCTGTTCTCCCCTCTCCCATTCCCCTTTGCTTTGGTTAGTGCTATAACAATGACTTATATTGCATCTTTCATGTAAGAAAACATCCCAAAGTGCTTCACAAAGGGGGAATCAAAACCTAAGCAAGAGGTGGGAGAAACAACAGTGACTACACTCCAAAAGTACTTAATTGGCTGTAAAGCGCTTTGAGACGTCCAGTGGTCATGAAAGGCGCGATATAAACGTAAGTCTTTTTTTTCTTTCTTTTAAAGGTGACTGAATCCAAAGGTAAGGTTTTTAAGCACCATAACATGGTCGGCAAGGCAGCAATCGTACTTCTTCAGTTTTCCTCACTCTTGCAGCAGCACACAATTTCCTGCCTACAAATAGGCGATCTGCCAATCAGAGGCATGATTAATGCCTGCAGCTCACCAACCATATGTTAATGAGGCTGAACCCAGAATCGGGCAAGTGCTAAGCCAATATGTCAGCTAATTCCCCCCCAAGAGATTCAAATTAATGCAGTACAATCCACATTTTGTATGGCTTTGAATTGTTTCAGAATTATTCAGCTGTGGAAATGTTTCTACCGTCAATTCTTCTTTTATATTTTGCGCTGTTTCACAGCGAAAGCAAGAAAAATAATTGTCCTATCACAGATGATCTTCAGTATTCACAACACTCTTCACAAGCTATCAACATCACATTTGTTTTGCTTTGTTTGAATGTTTCAACCATGCTTGTAGGCCCAGGTGGTGTAATGACAAAAGTGTTCACTTTCTAGTGTCATAACCTCACCTCCTGAGGCTGCATCATGTCAACAATATGAAGTGCCTGGACGACAATTGAAAGTGTATAACGCAGGCAGGTGTATAACAGGCGGGCAATTCAATCATGAGTTATACACCCCTGTTGAAATTGAAAATTAACCCTTCTGAATCCAAGTCATTGATATAAATGAGATACAATATTGGGTCCAACACTCAGTACCTTCTCCATTACTCCTCTAACCTGTACCCATTGCTTTTTACCTTTCAGCCAATTCCTTAACCATTCCCAGGTTTTGCTCTGGAACCCCACAGATTTGAGCTTAATTATAACCTTTCTCAAGCAATTTGTCAAAAAGCTTTTGGAAATCTAAATATACAATGTCGTAAAGTTTACCACAATTGATTTGGGCTGTCACTTCCTCTGGATAGGATTTTTCCTATCTAAAACCAATTGACTATGGTTTACTATTGTTGCACAGATAATCTTCAAGTTTACTCCTGATTATCAATTCCATTATTTTACACAGAATTGAAGGATAATGGGCTAGACTTTCCATTATTGTGCAGATCGGCCAAAAATTGGCATTATTTCCAGCGTTGGTGTTTATTATGGGTTTTGAGATTGCCGGCTTATCGCCCATTTTCAACCCCCTAGTTTCCACTTTATAAAATGGGCATTAGCGGGAGCGATGTGAAATGGGCATTAGCGGCTTTTTTTTTTCTTCTGTCATAAAATGTCGGCGTCCATAGCAACACCATAGCAATGGTCTTTTCCCGGGTTTCAGGAGGTCAGGGGTCATCAATATATGCGCAAAAGAGAGAGCAGAGAGGAAGAGAAAGTGTGTGGGTTGTCTGGGTCTTTTTGTTTTGTTTGGCTGTTGTGTGAGTTTGGAACGATTTTTGTGAGGAGTAATAATAAAATATAGCACTATTTAGTTTAGTGAGACAGAAAAATCGGAAAAACAATAATAACATGGAAGGCATGGAGGAGGCAAGAGAGCACGATGTGGAGGTGGAGGAGGCTGGTGAAGGCAGTGAGGTTGGCGAGGAATTGGAGATGGGAGTACAAAAAAGAGCGAGGAGATACTCTGACGAGGCAAATGCTGCCTTCCTGCAGGAGGTGGAGTCACGTTGGGGTCAATTGACCCGGGGTGGGCGTGGGAAGCCCACCCCGAAGTTGTATCAGAAGATTTGGGCCGAAATCGCTGAGGTGGTCTTGTCGATGACGCACGGAGTGTGTGAGGGCAACCAGTGCCGCAAGCGCTGGAACGACTTTGTCGGACCTGGCAGAGTAAGTATTACATTTAATTACCTTTACTTATATATTTATATAATTGGAATTGTAAGTGTAATGAGTAAAAATTCAGATCTGATGTATTGCAGTTAGACCGGGAATGTTTAACTCAAAGCCTATGTTTAAGGTGTACGTCTTTAGGTTAATAATGATAATAATAATTATAACATCTGTTGGTTATGTGTTGTATCAGTATCTGTGACAGTACCTAGCAATGATCTTATGCGATGATCTTATGCCATATCGTGCTGTTGTTACCTTTTGCAGAAGAAGCTTTAGAAGAATAGGGCCGAGCAGCAGCGCATGGGTGGCGGCCCACCAGTGATGTGTGAGCTGACCGACCTTGAGGAGCGAGCGCTGGCACTAGTGGAGCTCCATCCCCGATCGGCCACACATGCAGCAGCAGAACCTGATGTGATGCCACGTGAGTAAAGTATACACCATTGCATGATGTAAATTCAATGGATGCCACACCCACTCATATCCGAACAATATATGATAGATGATTGATGAAAGTGTCATGTAATTAATGATCGGCTCATGAGAATCATTCTAATGCAGAATTTGGTTATGTTCATTAAATGTGAAGTATGTGATTACTTTGATGATGGGAGTGCTGTTCTTGTGCATAGCGTTTGAATTACCCTGTGACCCTAGCGCCCCCTTCTCCTCTAATAACTTCATTTATGTTTTGTAGCTCAGCGAAGAGTGCAGTCACTGGCAACACCACCGAGGCAAGGTGTGGATCCGGCAGCAGCGTCGGTGGTGGATCGTGCTTCTGGTGGTGAGGAGCCCCGAATATTGCCCATTGAGCTGCAGGTTGGCCTCTCCACTGACGCCACTGAGGAGTTGGAGGAGCCTGCAGCAACAAGCTCCATATCCAGCACACCGATTCCATTTCGTGCTCCTGCGGCCATGTCCTCCTCCACCGTGGAGATAGTGGGCCCAAGCACTTTGCCACAGATCACCCCAAGTGTCTCCATGCTGGCGCCGACCCCGCAGAGATTGGTTCAACGCAGCAGGACTGTTCCATGATCGGCAGATCTCAGCCTAAGGAGCACTGCGGCAAGGCAGCTTGGAGTCGGGAGGGGAAGGGGAAGGGGTAGAGGTGGGGAGATGATGCGGGGGGGGGAAAGGAAAGTGAGGTGCAAGGCCGCAGGAGCTGGAGTTGTAACAGTATTGATCTTGCTTTTGTTGCAAGTGAATAAATGTTGCGAGGTTCTGGGGAAGGGGGGAGAGAGAGGGGGTTACCTTGCTTTTTTGCATTTGTGTTATCTCTGTTTGTAGGCTTATTGGAAATGTTAAAATTTTAATAAATTATATAACTGTGTCAAGTATGCACTTTTGGGATCACTAGCCACAAGATGGCGTCACTGTTGGAGGCCATTAGGCTGCACGCACATGTGTGCAGCACAAGTATAAAAGGCCAGCCATTTTGTATATTTGTCCCTTTGGGCCTTAATAAAGCAGAGCCAAGGTCATACATCTTGGAGTTAAATAATACTCAGTCTAACAGTTATTGCATACACAACATTTGGCGACGAGACAACAAGAACCTTTGCATGCAAAAATGAGCGCAATTGGATTGTTGGAGCGATTCGTGGGAGGAGAAGGTTGGGCAGATTTTGTGAGCCGTTTGAGCCAGTTCTTCGTGGCCAACAAACTGGAGGAGGTCAGCGACACAGATCGGCGCCGGGCGGTGTTCCTCACGGTTTGCGGTCCAAAAATTTATGGTCTGATAAAAAATCTACTCCTGCCTGTAAGTCCAACAGAGAAGACTTATGAAGAATTGTGTACACTGGTCCAGGACCACCTTAAGACAGATGAAGGCATCATCATCTCGAGATACAGATTTTACACGCAAGTTTGCTCAGAGGGCCAGAATGCGGTGGAATTTGTTGCCGACCTGAGACATTTAGTGGGACTGTGTTGGCAGACATGCTGCAGGACTTCTTTGTAATGGGCATCAACCACGAGGTGATCCTGCATAAACTACTGGCGGTGGAGACGTTGGACTTGAACAGGGCCATCACGATCGCTCAGTCATACATGATGACGGATAGAAGTCTAAAGCAGATATCAGTGAAAAATTGAAACTCGGCAAGTACTGTAAATATGATTGATTCGGCGTTCGGCAGAGTGGTACATGGCAGGGCCTACCCACTGCGTACAGGAAACCTGTGGCTGCCCAAGGTCCACCAGCGGGAATGCATCCGATTTCTCCGTGTTAGCGTTGTGGGGGAAATCACTGGCACCAGCAGTGCCGAATTAAGCAATATAGTTGCAAAGGCTGTCTGAGAGTGGGGCATCTCCAGTGCAAGTGTCCGCAGATGAGCAAGCGTGCTGCAACACACCACGTAGAGGATGATGATCAGACGAGCACAGATCTGGATACTCAATCCGAGATACCAGAGGAGGAAGTGTATGGACTGTACTCATTCCTAATTAAAAGCAAACCGATAATGATCAACATGAAATTTAATGGGGTGCCGGTATTGATGGAACAGAACACGGGGGCGAGTCAATCGATAATGAGCCAGACGGCATTCGACAAGCTGTGGGATACTAAGGCTGTGATGCCTAAGCTGAGTCCAGTCAATGCCAAGTTGCACATGTACACCAAAGAACTCATAACGGTGATTGGCAGTGCCACAATTAAAGTGTCGTATGACGGTGCGGTTCACGAGTTACCACTATGGATTGTCCCAGGCAATGGCCCAACGCTGTTCGGCAGGAACTGGCTTGAAAAAATCAGATGTGGTTGGAATGACATCAAGGCGCTGTCGTCGGAGGAAGATACATGTGCCCAAGTACTGAGCAAGTTCCCCTCGCTGTTCGAACCAGGCATCGGCAACTTCACAGGAGCCCAGGTGCAGATCCACGTGGACTCGGATGCAAGACCTGTCCATCATAAAGCTCAGGCAGTTCCATATATGATGAGGGAGAAGGTCGAAATCGAAATGGACAGGCTCCAGCGTGAAGGGATCATATCACTGGTTGAATTAAATGAATGGGCCAGCCCCATTGTTCCTGTGATGAAAATTGATGGCACAATCAGAATCTGTGGAGACTACAAGGCTACAATCAACAGTATTTTTGAAACAGGATCAGTACCCGTTACCGTAGGCAACGCTAGCCGGAGGGAAGTTGTTCACCAAACTGGACTTGACATCGACCTACATGACATAGGAGCTGGTCAAGCCGTCAAAGAGACTTACGTGCATTAACACGCATAAAGGACTGTTTATTTATCACAGGTGCCCTTTTGGAATTCGCTCAGCTGCAGCAATATTTCAGAGGAACATGGAGAGTCTACTGAAGTCCGTTCCCAGAACCGTCCTGTTCCAAGATGACATCCTGATCACAGCTCGTGACTCTGAGGAACATCTGAACAATCTGGAAGAGGTTCTACATCGTCTGGACAAAGTGGGACTCAGACTGAAATGCTCGAAATGTGTCTTCATGGCACCAGAGGTCGAATCCCTGGGGAGGAAAATTGCTGCTGACGGCATCAGGCCCACGGACGCGAAAACCAAGGCCATCAAGAATGCACCCAAACTGCAAAAGGTGATGGAGCTGCGTATGTTCCTGGGTCTACTCAACTACTTCGGTAACTTCCTACCTAAATTGAGCACCTTATTAGAACCACTGCACATGCCGCTAAGAAAAGGCGACAACTGGGTGTGGGGTGCGCCTCAAGGTAGAGCTTTTGAGAAAGCCATTAATCTGCTTTGCTCTAACAAGCTGCTGGTACATTATGACCCATGTAAATGTTTTGTATTGGCCTGTGATGTTTTGTCATATGGAATTGGTTGCATACTCCAACAAACTAATGAGTCGAATAAACTTCAACCAGTTGCGTATGCTTCAAAAAATTTGTCGAAAGCGGAAAGACCCTACAGCATAGTAGAGGAGGAAGCACTAGCCTGTGTGTATGGGGTTAAAAAGATGCATCAGTACCTGTTTCATCTTCAGTTTGAACTGGAGACAAATCACAAGCCGCTCATTTCACTGTTCTCTGAAAACAAAGGTATCAATGCCAATGCTTCATCCCGCATCCAGAGGTGGGCGCTGACATTATCTGCTTATGATTATATCTTTTGCCACAGACCTGGCACCGAAAATTGTGCTGATGCTTTGAGCCATCTACCGTTGCCCACACTGGAGGTGGAAACGCCACAACCGGCGGATCTATTATTAGTTATGGATACTTTTGAAAGTGAATGATCCCCTGTCACGGCTCAACAAGTTAAGACCTGGACCAGCCAGGACCCGATTTTATCGGTGGTGAAGAGTTGCATCCTGAAAGGTGATTGGTCTGCCATACCCAAGCAAATGTGTGAGGAGACCAAACCTTACATTCGTCGCAAAGATGAACTGTCTATTCAGTCAGATTGTACACTCTGGTGCAATCGTGTTGTTATGCCCAAGAAAGAGAGAGAGGAATTTGTATGTGAGCTACATAGCACACATCCCGGCATTGTAATGATGAAAGCCATCGCCAGGTCTCATGTATGGTGGCCAGGAATTGACGCTGAGCTAGAATCATGTGTGCATCAGTGCAACATTTGCATGCAGCTCAGCAAAGCACCAGCGGAATCGCCGCTGAATCTGTGGTCATGGCCGTCCAAACCATGGTCCAGGATCCACATAGACTTTGCAGGTTCCTTCCTGGGGAAGATGTTTTTAGTTATGGTAGATGCATATTCGAAGTGGATAGAGTGTATAATCATGTCATCCAGCACATCCACAGCTACCATTGAGAATCTCAGTGTCATGTTCGCGACATATGGTCTGCCTGACATCGTTGTTAGCGATAACGGATTGTGCTTTACCAGTCAGGAGTTTCAAGAGTTCATGAAACTCAATGATATCAAACATGTAAGGTCAGCACTGTTCAAACCTGCATCCAATGGGCAAACAGAATGTGCTGTCCAAATCATAAAGCAGAGTATGAAGTGAGTAACCCAAGGGTCACTGCAGACCCACCTGTCATGCATACTGCTGAGTTACAGGACAAGACCACATACGCTTACCGGGGTCTCACCTGCTGAACTAATGATGAAGAGATGGCTTAAGACCAAGCTATCTCTTGTACACCCTGACTTGAATAATCATGTTGAATATAGAAGACAAAGTCAGCAAGGGTATCACGATCGCGCAGCTGTGTCATGCGATGTTTCTGTAAATGAACCTTTATATGTTCTGAATTATGGTCAGGGTCCCAAGTGGATCGCTGGTACTGTTATGGCTAAGGAGGGCAACAGAGTATTTATTGTCAAGCTCAAAAATGGGCAAACATGCAGGAAACATATGGATCAGACAAAGCTGCGGCACACAGACGAACCGGAACAGTCGGAGGAAGAGACAATCGGTGACCAACCAACCTACACCCAGTCATTAGAGGACTCAATGGTCATCAATGAACCATGACTTTCAATCACTGACATGTTCAATGAAAATGGACTTTCAATCCCTGACATGGCCATTGCCACTCCCACCAGGTCAGCCACCCAGCCACCAGTCACAACAGACTCTGAACACTCACCCAAGGCTGGAGTTGAACTGAGACGGTCAACCTGCGACCGTAAATCACCGGACCATCACAATTTGTAAAATACTGTGTTAATATCTCAGAAGGGGGTATTGTTATGTACGTACTTTTGGGATCACTAGCCACTAGATGGCGTCACTGTTGGAGGCCATTGGGCTGCACGCACGTTTTGTATATTATTCACTTATTGCCTTAATAAAGCAGAGCCAAGGTCATACCTCTTGGAGTTAAACAGTACTCAGTCTAACAGTTATTGCATACACAACAAAATGTTATACATTTGATGTGGGGTAGGAGTGGGGTGGGATGTTTTTTAGATTTATCAATATGAATTAATACAAATATTATCATTAAATTTATTTTATTTAACATAACATTGTTGTGCATATTCTCAGATAAGACCGCTTCTCCCTGTAAGCGCGTTGGGTGTAAGTTCTCGTCCTCCTCCTCCTCAGACTGACACCTCGTTGATTGGGCACATAATGCTCTTCAATAAACCTTCTGCCATCTCTAGTCTGCAGCATGTGTGTAATCATCAAGACAGGCTGAGAAATTATGGGCCCCATTACAATAACTATCAGGATTATACCTATTGTTCACCAACAATAAATTCACTGACTAAAACAAATAAAATAAATTCAATTCGTCCACAGTATGATAAGATGTTTGTTCATATGTTCAAATCACCTTAAAATAACTCCAAAGTACATCAAAACTCCCCAGAAGTTAAAGCAGCCTCTGATATGAAAAGTCCTCCGATTTACAAAATGGCGTCCATACCTCTGGGTTAAGGTCAGGTGAGAGCAACTTTGTCTCAGCGTTTGTTTCAGCGAGCGATATTTGCAGCGTTTTGTGGACAAGATGTCGAAAGTAACGCTCGCCGATATTATGGGCGTTAGTTTCCATTTTTCTGACGTTTACGGCAACAAAAAAGATGGGTGGGTGGTATTATTAATTCTCGGCATTAACTATGTGCCGAAAATAACGCTGGGCAATAAGTGAGCGATAAATGGGCGTAAGTTTCCATTTTTTGGCTAAATGGGTGATATCTGGGCGTTATACCTCATCTCAGCGTTAAAATGGACGTTAAATAGGCGGTAGCGATGCAAAACTTATGGAAAGTCTAGCCCAATGTGTCTGTCATTGTTTGTATCTGTTTTTCACCCTTTCTGACCATGGGCACCATATTACCTTGTTTCCAATCTTCTTGTCCCTCACTTCCTCCCCAGTGTTCACTGATTTCCTCATAATGATTATCAGTGCCTTGCAAATATTCTAATAGTCTCTCAACACTCTCATAAATACTATCTAGCTTTGAGGATTTGTTGTTTAAAGTACTTCCCGCTTGTCTCTAACTTATGTGCCACTTATACTGATGTCCTGAATTATGCTTTGATGCTAATTTTTGAGAAGGCATATTGTTCTTGTCTTACCATGTGAATATTTTCATCAACTAATCAATCAGAATATTTACTATCTTGTGCTCATCATCACTTTCAACCTCTTCTCTGACACTTCCCTTGCTATTGCAGTACTAAAAGAACTTTGGCCTGGAAATAGGATCGCGCAGCAACCATTTTCTGTCAAAACAAATGAGCACTGAGGGTTCAATATGGTGTGCAGAAAGGGGGCTTTCAATCAGTTTCGGGAGAGCGGTCTGTGCCAAATTGTTTAGGGTTCCCCAGAGTCATCCAAGGTGCCACCCTGAAACTACCATTAGATCCATTGCCTATGCAAATGGAGGGCCTAATGCCCGTTTCAATTGGGAAATTAGATGACTACTGACCAAAGCACGCACCCTACACCATGCATGTTGAGGTCAGTTATTCGGGTGTAAAGCAGCCAACCAGCTGCCACCAATATCTGAATGTGTTGCCAGGAGGAGTAGAAGTGCTCCATATTGAAACTGTGAGCTACTGCCGGGCACGGTCACCCCCACTCGCTCATGATCTCCTCTCTCCTCCCAGACTTACTGTAAGCCTGTTGTTGACTTTCCCACCAGCTGACTTTCTTACTCTTCGCGACCGGCACCCACATTGTGCCACCAATTTTGCGTGGTTCTCTTTTTGTACCAGTGGTCTTGCCGCTGCAGGATTCATGCCCACACTGTTGTTTTGTAACCACATTGGCAGCCATTCATTTACATTTTTAATTTTATTGATAAACTCCTCTCGCTTTCCAAACACTGAAAGTGTATCAGAGAACACTGCACCCTTATCTTTGAGTTTTGAGACAATCCTTCTGTAAGTGCCTTTTAACATCCCTGTACTATTTCTTCCTGTGTCATTTACCCTTCAACTACCACCACATGGCCTGGTCCTTATCCCTTCAATATTCCTTCTAACCTTTCTTCAATGTGTACTGTTCTAGCTCTAGATAGATACTTCACCATTCTGTGGGCCTTGTGTTTCCAGCACACATGGCTATCTACTTTCCTGAGCAAAAAATCATTATAACCCAGTGTGTCTGTGACCTATAAACTGGGACTGAGATTTTGAGGGGGTTAGCAGCAACAACAACATGCATTTACATAGCACCTTTACCGTAGTGAAACATCCCAAGGCGCTGCACAGGAGTATTATAAGATTTTAAAAGTTTGACACTGAGCTACATAAGTGGAAATTAGCGCAGGTGACTAAAAGCTTGATCAAAGAGGCAGGTTTTAAGGAGCGTCTTGAAGGAGGAAAGAAAGGTAGAGGGGTGGGGAAGTGTAGGCAGGGAGTTCCAGAGCTTGGGGCCAAGACGAAAGAAGGCACGGCCACCAGTGGTTGAACGATTATAATCAGGGATGTTCAGGAGAGCAGAATTAGAGGAATGCAACATCTTGGGGGGTTGTGGGGCTGGAGGAGATTACAGAGATAGGGAGGGGCGAGGCTATGTGAGGGATGTGAAAATAAGGTTGCGAAGTTTGAAATCGAGGCATTGCTTAACCGGAAGCCAATGTAGGTCGGCGAGTACAGGGGTGAAAGGTGAGCAGGACTTGGTGCGAGTTAGGACACAGGCAGCCGAGTTTTGGATCACCTCTAGTATATGTGGGAGACCAGCCAGGAGTGCATTGGAATAGTCAAGTCTGGAGGTAACAAAGACATGGATGAGGGCTTCAGCAGCGGATGAGCTGAGGCAAGGGCGGAAGCGGGCGATGTTACGGAGGTGGAAACAGGCAGTCTTAGTTATGCTGCAGATATGTGGTTGAAAACTCACTTCAGGGTCAAATATGACACCAAGGTTGCGAACAGTCTGGTTCAGCCTCAGCCAGAAGTTGGGGGGTGGAATGGAGTCAGTGACTGGGGAACAGAGTTTATGACGGAGACTGAGAACAATGGCTTCGGTCTTCCCAATATTCCATCGGAGAACATTTCTGCTCATCCAGAACTGGATGTCGGACAAGCAATCTGACAATTTAGAGACTGTGGAGGGGTCAAGAGAAGTGGTAGTGAGATTGAACTGGGTGCCATCAGCGTACATGTGGAAACTGATGCTGGATTTTCAGATTATGTCGCCAAGGGGCAACATGTAGATGAGAAATAGGAGGGGGCCAAGGATGGATCCTTGTGGGACAGCAGAGGTAATGATGCGGGGGCGGGAAGAGAAGCCGCTGCAGGTGAATTTCTGTCTATGATTGGATATAATAAGAATGGAACCAGGTGAGTGCAATCCCACCCAGCTGGATGACGGTGGAGAGGCATTGGAGAAGGGTAGAGTGGTCAACCAAGTGAAAGGCTGCAGACAAGTCAAGAAGAACGAGGATCGGTGGTGGGTCGAGTGGAAAAATGCTTTCTTTTGACTGTGGGTCGGGACCCCGCTGTCAACCCACCGCAATGCGCCTTCCCAGTGTTTGGTCTGTCAATGCTGAGCAGACTCGACTGGCAGCAGCAGGGCCCCAATTAACATCATTAGCATCGAGTTGACAGATGCTTAACAGGCTTTTTTAACTTACCGAGTAAAGGATCCTCTAGGAATGAGTGACCATAGCATGGTTGAATTTCAAATTCAGTTGGAGGGTGAGAAAGTTAGATGTCAAACCAGTGTCCTAAGCTTAAATAAAGGAGGCTACAAAGGTATGAAGGCAGAGTTGGCTAAAATGGACTGGGAAAATAGATTAAAGTATGGGATGGTTCAGGAGCAGTGGCAGACATTTAAGGAGATATTTCATAACTCTCAACATAAATATATCCCAGTGAAAAGGAAAGACTGTAAAGAAGGGATAACCATCTGCAGCTAACTAAGGCAATAAAGGATGGTATCAAATTGAGAACAAGGGCATACAAAGTGGCCAAGACTAGTGGGAGGCCAGAGGATTGGGAAACTTTCAAAAGCCAGCAAAGAACGACTAAAAAAATAATAGAGAGGGAAGATAGATTATGAAAGTAAACCAGCACAAAATATAAAAACAGCTAGTAAGAGTTTCTACAGGTACATAAAAAGGAAAAGAGTGGCTAAAGTAAATGTTGGTCCCCTAGAGGATGTGACTGGGGAATTAATGGGGAACAGGGAAATGGCAGAGACTTTGAACAAATATTTTGTATCGGTCTTCACGGTAGAAGACACTAAAAACATCCCAATAGTGGATAATCAAGGGCCTTTCGGGAGGGTGGAACTTAATACAATCATTATCACTAAAGAAGTAGTACTCAGTAAAATAACGGGACTAAAGGCGGAAAACCCCCCTGAACCTGATGGCTTGCATCCTAGGGTCTTAAAAGAAATGGCTGCAGAGATAGTGGATGCATTGGTTGCAATCTACCAAAATTCCTTGGATTCTGGGGAGGTCCCAGCAGATTGGAAAACCGCAAATATAATGCCCCTATTTAAAAAAAGGAGGCAGACAGAAAGCAGGAAACGTTAAACCAGTTAGCCTAACATCGGTCATTGGGAAAATGCTGGAGTCCATTATTAAGGAACATTTGGAAAAGCAGAATTCAATCAAGCAGAGTCAGCATGGTTTTATGAAAGGGAAATCACGTTTGACAAATTGTTGGAGTTCTTTGAGGATGTAACAAGCAGGGTGGATAAGGGGGAACCAGTGGATGTGGTGTATTTGGGTTTCCAGTAGGCATTCGATAAGGTGTCACATAAAAGGTTACTGCACAAGATAAAAGTTCACAGGGTTGGGGGTAATATATTAGCATGGATAGAGGATTGGCTAACTAACAGAAAAGCGAGAGTCAGGATAAATGGGTAATTTTCCGGTTGGCAAAGAGTAACAAGTCGGGAGCCGCAGGGATCGGCGCTGGGACCTCAACTATTTACAATCTATATTAATGACTTGGATGAAGGGATGGAGTGTAATGTAGCCAAGTTTGCTGATGATACAAAGATGGGTGGGAGAGTAAATTGTGAGGAGGACAAGAAATCTGCAAAGGGATATAAACAGGCTAAGTAAGTGGGCAAATATTTGGCAGATGGAGTATAATGTGGGAAACTGTGAGGTTATTCTCTTTGGCAGAAAAATAGAAAAGCAAATTATAATTTAAATGGAGAAAAATTGCAAAGTGCTGTAGTATGGAGGACCTGGGGGTCCTTGTGCTTGAAACACAAAAAGTGAGTATGCAGGTCCAGCAAGTAATCAGGAAAGCAAATGGAATGTTGGATTTTATTGCAAGGGGGATGGAATATAAATGCAGAGAAGTCCTGCTACAACTGTATAGGGTATTGGTGAGGCCACATCTAGAGTACTGTGTACAGTTTTGGTCTCCATATTTAAGGAAGGATATACTTGTATTGGAGGCTGTTCAGAGAAGGTTCACTAGGTTGATTCCAGAGATGAGGGAGTTGACTTATGAAGATAGGTTGAGTAGGTTGGGACTATACTCATTGGAATTCAGAAGAATGAGAGGTGATCTGACCGAAACATATAAGATAATGAGGGGGCTCGACAAGGTGGATGCAGAGAGGATATTTCCACTCATAGGGGAAACTAAAACTAGGGGGCATAGTCTCAGAATAAGGGGCCGCCCTTTTAAAACTGAAATGAGGGGGAATTTTTTCACTTAGAGGGTTGTAAATCTGTGGAATTCTCTGCCCCAGAGAGCTGTGGAGGCTGGGCCATTGAATATATTTAAGGCGGAGATAGACAGATTTTTGAGCGATAAGGAAATAAAGGGTTATGGGGAACGGGCAGGGAAATGGAGGTGAATCCATGTTCAGATCAGCTGTGATCTTATTGAATGGCGGAGCAGGCTCAAGGGACCAAATGGCCTACTCCTGCTCCAATTCTTCTGGTCTTTTGTCTTTAACTGCATGACCACGGGAACTTTTCAGTGACCACGACTGTCGACCTGAGGCATGAGTTCAGTGGCCATTGCTCCAGCTGATTACTTGACAGCTTGAAGTGTATAGGAAAAACTCCTAACTAACAGATGGTCAGTTACCTCAGCCACAAGCTGTTTCTCAGTCCATTTCCAGCACAGATTTTGCAGGCATTCCACTTTCCACTCACCATCCAGTCGCACCTCATTGCAAGAACTCTCTCATCATTGACAGCTCACACCAACACCATGAAGCATCCCTGAAATGCCCAAACCATACCTTTCACATTCATCACCACTTCCAAAGGTGCACACAGATCTGTCCAGGAACGGAAAGTGTTGAAAATTAAAGTTTCAATGTTTGACAGCACATTAATAGAAACTTAACATTAACGTTGGCTGAAACACCCAAGTGGCTACCCTTGTGTGTTATTAGTTGGTATGATCACACTAGGATTAGGATGAGTGTGATGGGGATGTGATAATGTAGATAGAGAGAGAGAGAGATGGGTGAGTGGCGGTGCAAGGTAAGTTGGTGCGAGTAAGGATGTGCAGGAGTATGGTAGGGAGGGCAAAATGATGGGAATGTGATGAGAGGAGGATGAAGGTGAGTGTGGCTTTGTACTAACATTTTGTGATGTACTGAGAGTTTTGTGGCACTGCACACAGGTCCTCCTGACAACATCCCTGCTTGTGACCTTGTGTGCAATGTTCAACCAAGCTGTGTTGTCCCCTGGGGCGGTCTCTTCTGCCCATGGGAATGTAAGAGGACCTCCCTGCGTGCTTATGGAGGGAGCCCTGGGAGAACCTGGGTCCGGCCCTGTACCTTTGTGCAGTGATTGTCAGTGTTTGCAGCACTTCAACGCTGTAGAACATGAAAGAACAAGCGTGAAAAGTAAGGTGGCCATGCTCCCTTTAAGGAAACGGGCTGATGACGCAGCAATCTTTGGACAAGTTTACCACAATTAGAACATTTCCCTCTTTTCCGTATCCTTTCTTTAGTTGCAGGCATTCTTTACTGCAGTGACCTTCTTGATTGCAGTTAAAACATGTCAGAGTGGCTGCGTGGGCTGTTCCTCCTCCCCTTTCGCCTCTGCTGCTAATGTAACTGTTGTTATTGGCCCTGTTTTGACTTTTACCAGTTTATGAATGTCTGCCAAGATTAGGTTATAGCATCTCTTCCACCTTTTTCCAGAATTCTGTATTCCTACTATTTAGTTTAGGGGTTGGCAATTCGTTCAATAGTATTGCTAGTGCCGTAGGTGGTCCTGTTATGACTGCGCATTGCACTATCTGTCCGGTCCCGTTTTGTGTCTCGTCCAGCTTATTTATCTTACCCTCTAACTCTTGAATCTTACCCTCCAACTCTTGAACTTGTTTTGTTTGAATATCTATTTATTTTACCTATCCCCGGTAGCAGGCGAGCATTATTACATAGGCTTGCTCCGTTTTATTCTTATTTTGATTATCCCACCATTGTCTGTCTGATGGGTCTCCTGGCTGTCATCCTTGCTTTTTCAGCGCTCCTATTAATTTCTCATTTTTCTCAGCTGGCAAAGATATTAGAGATCCTTCCGGTCCCCATTGCCATTCTATTACACTGGCCATTTTTCTAGACCCCTTTAGGTTGTATTCCTTCTTTGTTTGCATCGCTGTGCACGACCAATTACCATGTCACCCGTCACGCTTCAGGATATACACTTATCTCCTACTTCGGGTTTCATCCCGCCGTGGTTCGCTATAACTTGTTCTTTATACAGGATACTTCTCTTTCCCCTTCAATTCTACAGCTCTAACTTGTAGGTGGTACAAAAGGCCAACTTACCACAACAACAGCTGCCACGTCATCGGATCGGAGAATCTGTATCCTGTTCATGACGCCAAATGTAGGGGTTAAAAGAAGACTTCTCTTCTTTAAGGTGGAATCCCTGATACAAGGAATCGACACACCTGCCCGTATAACGACCGCGGAATCAGTCAAACGAAACCTTCGGTACAATTAGTTTATTTCGAACAAATGCAAGGGAAAAGTTCAAACGTGAACCTTCCCAGAACAATGGTTCTCACCCACAGTTTATACACCAAACCCAAGTGTCTGCCTCTCCCACAAAAGTACCGGTTGGTTTATTGCTTAGTTACATAGATTTGTCGTCTCTTATCAGACTGGCTCTGAGTGGTACATGCAACTGTCATCTCCCATCATATGTTAATTGTGTTTGTTCAATGATGTGAACTTTGCTTTAGTCCCTGTGATGCCTGAAGTAACTCTGTTCTCAAACAGTGGCTTTCTTTTCTCTTCCCCAGAGATTCTAGTCAAAATGTTATATATTTTAACTACTGACCTCTACTGTCTTTGTTATGTGTTACTAAGGTTAAGGATGGTTCATTAACCATCAGGTTTAATTTGTTATAAATGTGCTTTACATACAAAAGCAAGTGTTACATACAATAGGCAATTATAATCCATACCGTAAGGTAGAGGAACTTCACCGATTCCTCAGACCCTCCTAATACTGATAAGCCCTCTTAATCTGGACCATTTTACGTGTCAGATCAATTCACTACCTTCAGTATCTCCATTCTTGACCACCTATCTGTCTGCTCTTTGCCTGCTACAAGTCTATACTCTTACAATGAATTACATCATTCGACCTGCTCCTTCTAATTGGACTGGGAAATGTGCTAGGCAGGCTTAACAAGCCCCATTAAGGTCAGTTCATTTTCCAGAGTGGAATGGAGCCAGCAGCGGGGTCAGTACCCGCCACTGACTTTGCCCGCCACGGACCTGCTGAAGTGAGGAAAATGTCAGCCAGAGATGTTATCCAAGCTGTCGCTCAAATATTCTAGCTGTCTTTTCTTCCAGGATCTTGTTACCTTCAGTGGCAATGGACAGTGCCTGGAATCTATTCTTAATTGGGATCTTAATGGATATCTTTGCATGCTTTGTTATCATTCTTACTTCTTTTTCCAACCTTAATCCATCCAATATCCCCATTACTTTGGTTTCCTCCTGCACTCGTTGCCATATTATCACAACCCTATCCCTGGTTATACTGGTCTCCAACTCCACTTCCTGATACTTTACTCTCAAGGCCTAATGTTCGCCTGGCCAACTTGCTGATCTGTGATTGCTCACTTACTGAACCTAATACTATCCACTCATCCTCAAAAATACAACCACTATTTTCTTGTAGGTACCCACAGCTCTCTAGCCCTTTCTTTCAGCTTACTGGTCAACGGACAGGTATTATATCTCATTGTCATTTTAATATATCCGGCTTTCTTGTTTGCAAAAATTTCACAACAAAGACACTCCATAACTTCAGTCATAATTTTACTTCTGACAAATGCTGTTCTTTTAGTTTTGTTTCTCCTGTTTGTTTTCTTTTAGTTTTACTTTAATATCTCTGATGTCCCCTTTTGATTTTTTGCTTCCTAGGGGTATCCTTCCTAATATTAGCTTGTCTTGATGCACTTCTTTATTAGCTTTTTGCACCAGGTGCTCTCTCACAGTTTAGCTTCTCTCCCCATTTTTCTCCACTGCTATTGCTTTATAATTTATTACTGCCTATGCTAACTTCTTAGTAAAAACACCCCTAAGATTGCTGATACCTGAGCATTGAAACTGTACACTCACTGAGTGGAGCACCCTTATGGCAAAATATTTCACTGCTTTGCTACCCATCTCATTCCATTATTGATAGCTTGATAAACAACTTTATTTGTGTCAATCTTTGACCATTTTCAGCATCCGTGCTCCCGTATGCCTTTAAATTATTTATACAGTCACAGAAACCGTCCAGGGCAGCCATGACAGCCAAGTGGAAGCTACTCTAACTTTGATAGGAGAGATATTTTAGTATATTTTATTGTTTGGCACAGTTTATTGTTCTGTGAAAGTTGTGACTTTCTTCCTAATCCACTCTCTTTTGCTTCATATAAGTGCAATCATGGGGTGAGAATTTATGAGTATATGAAAAATCGAAGGCAAATCAATACACTTCATTTTGTGGCAGTGCAAATTGTCAATATTGTTCTCGTAATTTTATTACTATTATTATTTAAGTCAGCCAGACCTTAATGATAAAAGAAATATCTTGACTTACACAGTTACTGTCATCCTAAGAATATGAAATATGAACTGTTAAATTTATTGTGGTAGTGCTGATTTCATTACAGTGGGAAATCATACACGACTCAGACTGAGATTTGTTCTAAGCTTTGGACTCTGAAAGGATTACAGTCCTTCAACACAGCAATCATGACTGGGTGTGAAAGCAGTACCGTTTTGCTGGATAATATATTGGGCTCAATTTTCTCTGGTCATTTACGGCATTTTTTTCTGGCGTAATTATTTAGTTCAAAGTTTCCCCCTGGAATTTGCTTTAGTTATGATTTTTCTAGGTTAGGTTTTTTTGATGTCATAGGGAGCGTTTCCTCATGTCTGCGCCAGTTTTCAGCATTTTTCGCAGTTTGCCCAAAATGTTTTAACCCTAAGTCGGCATATCTGGCCACTCCCGTAAAACCTTCTGGTGAGTTAACAGAAAGCAGCATACATTGAAAAATCGGCGCTGGAAGACGCCATTGTTTTTCATCGAAGTTTTTGGCGGGAGTCTCTAATACTTGAAATATCCATAATAAAGTTCAACTTTTTTTTAACCTCTCAACGGAATACATGGACGTTTCTTGGATTTCTGAAGTTTTCATTTTTTTTTTACTCACACGCCACCACCAAACGTCTTCAAGCAGGACTGGAGCGGGGTGGTAGTGTCGGCCGTCAGAATCGGCCCCGTGCCTGGACACAGGGGAGTGGTGGCGATCAGAAGGACTCTGCACTGAGCCCAGGGAGGGAGGTGACGATCAGAAGGACTCTGCACTGAGCCCAGGGAGGGAGGTGACGATCAGAAGGACTCTGCACTGAGCCCAGGGAGGGAGGTGACGATCAGAAGGATTCTGCACTGAGCCCAGGGAGGGAGGTGACGATCAGAAGGATTCTGCACTGAGCCCAGGGAGGGAGGTGACGATCAGAAGGATTCTGCACTGAGCCCAGGGAGGGAGGTGACGATCAGAAGGACTCTGCACTGAGCCCAGGGAGGGAGGTGACGATCAGAAGGACTCTGCACTGAGCCCAGGGAGGGAGGTGACGATCAGAAGGATTCTGCACTGAGCCCAGGGAGGGAGGTGACGATCAGAAGGATTCTGCACTGAGCCCAGGGAGGGAGGTGACGATCAGAAGGATTCTGCACTGAGCCCAGGGAGGGAGGTGACGATCAGAAAGATTCTGCACTGAGCCCAGGGAGGGAGGTGATGATTGGAAGGCTGCTGCACTGGTGGCCGCCGAGGTTGCAGCTCTCTAGGGAGCTCCTCTGCCAAAACAACTTTACCCTTGTCATCTTCTGCCATCCGACAACTTTTCACTCTCAACCTGCCCCCTCCCACTGTCTAAACTTCCACTATGCCTTAAATAGACCCTAATAGGGGGTGCATTTTCTTAAAAACTTTACTTAAAACCCTAATCCCACAAATCCCACAAATTCGGGCCGACCTCAGGCGCGAACCTTCCCTCCAAACCACCACACCACTCATCGGCGACGATGACCGGACTACCAGCGGTGACCGAGCCTCCTGCAGTGGCGACCTGGACCTGGACCTCTTCCATCCTCCGGCGTCCTCCTCCTTCGACGTCAACTCAGCTGCCCCACCCGATCCCTGAACCCTGACGATGCCCGGCGAGCCAGGTGAGTGTCTGACTAGACGATCGGGCCTCCACCCCTCCAACGGCGACTGGGCCCCCTCCAACGGCGACGATTGGGCCTCTCCTCCTCGGCAGCGATTGGTCCTCCTCCTCTTCAGCGACGGCAGTTGGCCTCTCCTCCTCCTTCAATGGTGGCTGGGCCTCACCTCCTCAACGGTGATCGGGCCTCCTCCCCTTCAGCGATGACTGGGCCTCTCCTTCCCCACTGGTGACCTGGCCTCTTCTCCTCCAGCACGTGGTAAGCACCATGGCTGTGACCACTCTGACCTTCCACTCTGAACTCCAGTGGACCACTGACCCTCCCAATGCCTGCCCCCAGCCAAGCCTCGGACCACCTACCATCAAGGGCGCTACTCAGCGCCGAGCTTGCGGCCAACATCTTGCCATAGGCAACTAGCAGTGCCTGGTCTCTAGTCATCTTGGACCCCCTTGCCACTGGACCAAGATCTTGCTCAGCTAATCCCGTGTGGTAGTCGGTGTGCAACGGCCACCCCAAGTTAAAAGAACTCACGCACAGGCATCTTCCACTCCTTTAACATGAAGTTCAGGACCTGGAATGTCAGGACCCTTATGGACAATTCCAACAGCGACAGATCGGAATGCTGCACCGCCATAGTTGCCCGGGAACTTAGACGCTTCGATGTCGACATCACCGCCCTAAGCGAGACTCGGTGGGCAGGGGAAGGCCAGCTCAAGGAACAAGGTGGAGGTTACAGCTTCTTCTGGAAAGGGAAACCAGAGGAAGAACGCCGCCTCCACGGAGTCGGTTTCACCATCAAAAACGAGCTGGTCGACCGCCTCAAAGACCCCCGCTGCGGGGTTAACGAACGTCTCATGATTCTCCACTGATGGTGTCCAGGAGTAATCGCGTAAGGACAATGCTCTCCCCACTCATTGCCATCATCTGAAGCACATCTGTTAGATCTTGCACCTCAGGAAAGCACGGTCGAGCTCTCCTTCCCCTCCTCCCCACAGGTGTGGCTCACACCCCACCACTGGGACCTGCAGCCTCAGAAGGTGGGGCCCTGGGTGTGCCTCACTGCACCCCATCACTGGGACCTTCAGCCTCGGACGTTAGAAAATCATGGAATGTCCCACCAACACTCAAACCACTCGTCACGGAAGGGACTGGCACCTCAATGGGCAGCACCTGCACCTCCACCAAAGTCAGTAAAACAGTGGGGGCTTCATCCATCTCCATCCCCTCCCACTCCCCCTCACCCCCATGCTCTTGGTCTGGAGGGTGGGACTGGAAGATGTTCTCCTCTTCAGGCTCATCCTCATCTGAATCTTCTTCTGCATCGTCAGGGTTGGCCTCAAGTTCTGCAAAATATAACAGAACACAGACAAATGGTCAGCAGCAGAGGAGGGGGCAGGGTGGGTGGCATGAGTAGGCTCACACAGTGCAGGCAGCAGGCTGATTTGAAGGACCACGATGAATGAGAGCACATTACATCAACCGAAGCGTAGCTGATGAAGGCATCCACAGGAACCGAAGCATAGCTAGCCTGCGCAGTACTTAACATTTAGCAAGACCAGATGGTGAAATTTGCAGGACTTACCCTCGCGCTTGAGTGTGGGCCCAGCTTGTGCAGTGGTGGTTGCTTTTCTACAGGCAGGACCCATCAAAGCAGTGACCCTCTCTTCTAAGAGCGTCAGTGGCTGCAGATTTGCCTGGTCTCCTCCTGATTGAGTTATTTCCCTTTTATTATGTGCCACCTTCCTCTGCAAAAATGAAAATGCAACTTTTTAGAGAGGGTGTCTTTCACCTGAGTGGGACATATACAGCTTGTCACATTTACAATCGCAATTCCATTAAATAAATGAAAATATTACTTACACTATCTACTTGACCAAGGTCCTTCTACTTTTTACACTGGCCTCCAGATCGCATTGCGCAGTAATCTTCTGCAACTTGGTTCCAGCGTTTCTTCATTTCTTTGGGTGGAACTTTAATGTGATCTCTGCTGGTATCATCTGGTCTCAATCACAGTAACTAGTGCCTGTAAGAAATTCTTGGTCCTTGCACCGCGTTGCATATTGTACTGCTGCAGGTCCGATTTTTCCAATGCTCTCACACAGCACGCCTTCTCACACTCACAACTGGCTCTTTAAAAATGGGCGATTGCTAACACAGAGCTGTACCGCGCATGCACACCCATGAAATAACTTCAAAAACGTTACTTTTTTTGTCGCGCATGCGTAGAAGGTGCGGCATCATTTTTTCGGCACAGACAGCAGGCTCAGCCCCCAAGCCGACGGGGCACGCTGCATGACGCCAAATTTGAATTATACATCAAGAAAACTTTGGCAAAATATTTCTGGTGTATTTCTGGCCTAGAAAAATGGGCGTAACCCTGGCAATACGCCAGAAAATGGGCTTGGGCAAAATTGAGCCCATTGAATTGTTAACATAGAGGGTATAACACTTCTTTTATCTATAATTCTCTATATATTGCTACTGCATATTCTGCACATCATTATTATGCAGCAGACCTTTAGAATAGTTCGAAGAAATTAATTGTCAGGAAACTTGTAATAATTTTTTAGTTTTTTGATGTTTCCTCAACATATGTAAACAATAATACGTGGTAGCCTTTATAAAATAACACACAATAATAAGCATACTATTACCACCAAATGATGCCTATTCTGAAAAGTCTGCCAGAGACCTGCTTTATTTCTTTTCCACTTTCTTTGAAGTGTGTGCAACAATTCGAATATGATTCCCTTTTTTTCCTGTTTCTTTCCATCCTATCTGCGCTGAACCCCTTTGCTCACATCTCCTCTATGCTGAGTGATTTGTTACCTCCCTTTCTCTTTTCTCTACACTGTGTGCAGTCATCTCACTTCAGCTCCTAGCAACAGTCCACTGTAACATGCTGATGTCCTGTAGTTCGCCTCCCACCACTTCAGTCATTCTATCATTCAGTGGGTATTGTTTGATGGTTCAAAAACATAATATATACATGACAAATTCAACAGCTGCAGCAATATCAATATAAAAAAATAATGAAGTTCAATAAGACAAATATTTTTCTGTGAAAATTCAGCAGTGCAGGAAACTGTTACTTACAGCAGAATGTCACATTTGCAACAGAGAAAAAGAATTAAATAGAATTTACAGCACAGAAATAGGCCATTCGGCTTAACAGGTCTTGAGGCTCCTCTCACCCTGCATCATCTGTTCCAGCCGTGCCTCAGTCTTTGCGTCAGAAAGTTGTGGGTTCAAGTCCCACCGTCTGCACACGGAGCACCCTACAGACCGCCCAAAAGTCCAACATTGGTGGCATACCGCTGACATACCATCGGAGCTGCACACGGTCTGAAAAAAGGTGGTTTTATGCCGATGGTATGTCGGCAGCATGTAAAATAAAATGTTCCCCCCCACCCACTCCCCAAAGTGACCTATTCCTCCCCGCCACACCCCCCCCAGATATATAGTCCTCCCTCTCAGTGATCTAGTCGTATCTCCCTGAGATCTAATCCCCCCTAGAGAGATCTAATCACCACCAGAGATCTAATTGTCCCAGAGAGATCTAATCGCCCCAGAGAGACCTAATCCCCTCAGAAATCTAATCCCCCCCAGAGATCTAATCCCTCCAGAGAACTAATCCCTCCAGAGAAATCTAATCCCCCTCAGAGATCTAATCCCCCCCAGAGAAATCTAATCCCCCTCAGAGATCTAATCCCCCCCAGAGAAATCTAATCCCCCCCAGAGAGATCTAATCGCCCCCCAGAGATCTAATCCCCCCAGAGAAATCTAATCCCCCCAGAGATCTAGTCCTACCCCCAGAGATCTAATCCCCCCCAGAGAGATCTAATCGCCCCCCCAGAGATCTAATCCCCCAGAGAAATCTAATCCCCCCCAGAGATCTAACCCCCCCCAGAGAAATCTAATCCCCCCCAGAGATCTAGTCCTACCCCCAGAGATCTAATCCCCCCCAGAGAGATCTAATCGCCCCCCAGAGATCTAATCCCCCCCAGAGAGATCTAATCGCCCCCCAGAGATCTAATCCCCCCAGAGAAATCTAATCTCCCCCAGAGATCTAATCCCCCCCAGAGAAATCTAACCGCCTCAGAGATCTAGTCCTACCCCCAGAGATTTAATCCCCCCCAGAGAGATCTAATACCACCCCCAGAGAGATCTAATCCCGCCAGCGATCTAGTCCTCCTCCCAGAGATCTAATCCCCCCGGGATCTATACCACCCCCCCCCGCCAAAAAATGCACAAATGAATAAATAAATAACAATGATAAATGTTATTCGCACAACAGCCTAAGTATTATAAAGAAATCAAAAACACTGCACAAAATAATTACAAATCTAAACTTATCTGGAGATACTTAGCTGCGATCTGACGTCGGCAATCTCTGGCCTCCAGACTGCTCTTCTCGGGGGCGGGGGCGGGCAGAGGTCGGTGGAAGAGCGCGCGTGCGCAGATCTCGAGACCCAAAGAGTCCCGAGCCCCAGACAACTTACCCTGCACCGCCGGAGCAGACCATCCATCGCACTCCGCTGACGCACCCTAAGGACCGCCCGGACCAATGTTGCCAGCACTCCGCCCCAGCGATGCCGGACGGTGAAAATTGACCGACCACCGTGAGACCGCCGAGAACTGGGCGGTCCACCAAAGTCGGGCCCATTATATTTATGATCAATAACCCTTCGTCAGAACTGGAAAAAGTTAGAGATGTAACAGGTTTTTAAGCAAGTGTTGGGGCAGGGAAAGGCAGGAAGGGAGGAAAGAACAAAAGGGCAAGTATGTGATAGGGTGGAAGGCAGAAGAGATTAAGAGACAAAAGGGATAATGGTAGAAGGCAAAATGAGATGGAACGTTAACTCTGTTTTTCTCTCCACAGATGCTGCTTGACCTGCTAAGTATTTCCAGCATTTTCTGTTTTTATTTCAGATTTCCAGCATCCAAAGTATTTTGCTTTTGTGTTATACTTATGATCTCTAGTTTTGGATTCCCCCACAAACAGAAACATTTTCTTTATCCTCTCAAACCCCTTCATAATTTTAAAGACCTCTATTGGGTCACCCCTCAGTCTAGAGGGCATAATCTTAGAATAAGGGGCCGCCCATTTAAAACTGAGATGAGGAGAAGTTTCTTCTCTCTGAGGGTTGTAAATCTGTGGAATTCGCTGCCTCAGAGAGCTGTGACATTGGGACATTGGGACATTGAATAAAATTAAGACAGAAATAGACAGTTTCTTGAACGATAAGGGGTTATGGGAAACGGGCAGGGAAGTGGACCTGAGTCCATGATTGGATCAGCCATGATCGTCTTAAATGGCGGAGCAGGCTCGAGGGGTCGTATGGCCTACTCCTGCTCCTATTTCTTATGTTGTTATGTTCCCTTTTCTTGAGAAAAGAGCCCCAAGCATACTCGGTGCTCTTTGTGATGGAACTATTTTTTCAGTAAGAGGAAGAAACATCGCAATGGTCAATGGGAGCTCTGCTTTGTGCATGTTCAACATTGCATCTGCGCGGTCCTGGACAACGTGGACCATTTCCCATACCTCGGGAGCCTCTTATCAACAAGAGCAGACATTGATGAGGAGATTCAACACCGCTGCCAGTGCACCAGCGCAGCCTTCAGCCACCTGAGGAAAAGAGTGTTCAAAGACCAGGCCCTCAAATCTGCCTCCAAGCTCATGGTCTGCAGGGCTGTAGTGATACCCGCCCTCCTGTATTGCTCAGAGACATGGACCATGTACAGTAGACACCTCTAGTCACTGGAGAAATACCACCAACGATGTCTCCGCAAGATCCTACAAATCCCCTAGGAGGACAGACACACCAACATTAGCGTCCTCAACCAGGCCAACATCCCCAGCATTGAAGCACTGACCACACTTGATCAGCTCTGCTTGGCAGGCCACATTGTCTGCATGCCAGACACGAGACTCCCAAAGCAAGCGCTCTACTCGGAAATCCTTCACAGCAAATGAGCCAAAGGTGGGCAGAGGAAACGTTACAAGGACACCCTCAAAGCCTCCCTGATAAAGTGCAAAATCCCCACTGACACCTGGGTGTCCCTGGCCAAAGACCGCCCTAAGTGGAGGAAGTGCATCCGGGAGGGCGCTGAGCTCCTCGAGTATCGTCGCCGAGAGCATGCAGAAATCAAGCGCAGGCAGCGGAAATAGCATGTGGCAAATCTGTCCCACTTTCCCTTACTCTCAACGACTATCTGTCCCACCTATGACAGGAACTGTAGCTCTCGTATTGGACTATTCAGCCACCTACGAACTCATTTTAAGAATGGAAGCAAGTCTTCCTCGATTCCGAGGGACTGCCTATAATGATGATGATGACCTCTTCCAAGGTGTGGTGAGTGTGCAATGGTTTTGTCAGCTCTGATTAAGCCACATTACTCATATCTCTAATAATCAAAACAGAGAATGCTGGAAACACTCAGCAAGTCAGGCAGCATCTGTGGAGAGAGGAATGTGGGGGTAACATTTCAAATCGATGACGTTTCATGGGGTTGGGGTTAATATATTAGCATGGATAAAGGATTGGCTAACTAACAGAAAACAGAGAGTCGGGATAAATGGTTCATTCTCAGGTTGGCAATCAGTAACTAGTGGGGTGCCACAGGGATCAGTGCTAGGTCCCCAACTATTTACAATCTATATTAACGATTTGGAGGAAGGGACTGAGTGTAACGTAGCCAAGTTTGCCGACGATACATAGATGGGAGGAAAACCAATGTGTGAGAACACAAAAAATTTGCAAAAGGACATAGACAGGCTAAATGAGTGGGCAAAAATTTGGCAGATGGAGTATAATGTTGGAAAGTGTGAGGTCATGCACTTTGGCAGAAAATAATCACAGAGCAAATTATTATTTAAATGGAGAAAGATTGCAAAGTGCTGCAGGACAGCGGGACCTGGGGGTACTTGTGCATGAAATTCAAAAGGTTAGTATGCAGGTACAGCAAGTGACCAGGCAGGCAAATGGAATCTTGGCATTTATTGCAAAGGGGATGGAGTATAAAAGCAGGGAAGTTTTGCTACAGTTGTACAGGGTATTGGTGAGGCCACACCTGGAATAATGTGTGCAGTTTTGGTTTCCATATTTACGAAAGGATATAGTTGCTTTGGAGGCAGTTCAGAGAAGGTTCACAAGGTTGATTCCAGAGATGAGGGGGTTATGAGGAAAGGTTGAGTAGGTTGGGCCTCTACTCATTGGAATTCAGAAGAATGAGAGGCGATCTTATCGAAATGTATAAGATTATGAGGGGGCTTGACAAGGTGGATGCAGAGAGGATGTTTCACTTATAGGGGAGACTAGACCTAGGGGCATAATCTTAGAATAAGGGGTTGCCCATTTAAAATGAGATGAGCAGAAATTTCTTCTCTCAGAGGGTTGTGGATCTGTGGAATTCACTGCCTCAGAGAGCTGTGGAAGCTGCGACATTGAATAAATTTAAGAAAGAAATAGACAGTTTCTTAAACGATAAGGGGATAAGGGGTTATGGAGAGCGAGCAGGGAAGTGGACCTGAGTCCATGATCGGATCAGCCATGATCGTATTAAATGGCGGAACAGGCTCAAGGGACCGTATGGCCTACTCCTGCTCCTATTTCTTATGTTATGTTCTTATGTTCTTTCAGCAGAACCGGAAGATGTTACAGATGAACAACTTATAAGGAGGAGCAGAGCCAAGGAAAAGTGGTGGGGGGGGGAGGAGAAAAAAAGAGATTGGTCTGTAATTATATGGAGGACAGGCGTTGATTAAATTACAACTGATAATGGTGTAAGACAATTAGTGACAATAATGAGAGAAATTAGAGAAATAAAAGATGTATCCTGTTATGTAAGTAACCCTTGGCTACCTGTATCACACCACCACCAGAGGACCTACCTGTTGGAGTCCCAAGGGATCCCAGCATCTCTTGGGGGCACTGTATATAAGCAGGCCTCCCACGCTGTACCAGCAGTCTGGAGTTTAATTAAAGGAGCTAAGGTCACAGTTACGCATTGCAAACAGTACTCAGTTGTATTCTTTGTTATGAGTGTAAAAATTGTCGACGAGGTAATGAACAACCACGCGAAAATGCAAAGAATTGTTGGTATCCTGGAGAAATTCTCAGAAGGGGATGATTGGGAGGCCTTCGTGGAGCGACTCGACCAATACTTCATGGCCAACGAGCTGGAAGGGGACAAGAACGCTGCCAAATGAAGGGCGATCCTCCTCACTGTCTGTGGGGCAACAACCTATGACCTCATGAAGAATCTCCAAGCTCCGGTGAAACCGACAACCAAATCCTGTGAAGAATTGTGTACGCTGGACCGGGAGCACCTAAATCCGAAGGAAAGCGTTTTGATGGCAATGTATCGGTTCTGCACATGTCAACGGTCGGAAGGCCAGGAAGTGGCGAGCTACGACGCCGAACTAAGGCGCCTTGCAGGACATTATGCATTCGATGGATTCCTTGAACAAATGCTAAGAGACACTTTTGTGCTTGGCATTGGCCATGAGGTTATCCTTCGCAAACTATTGATTGTTGAAACACTGGGCCCAAGTTTCAGCCTCAGTTGCTCCTGAACGGAGGATCTTAGAAATTCAAATTCTCGGCATTTAGTTTGCTCCAGTTCTAGTCAGTTAGAACAGTTTCACTTTGCAACAGAATTTTTTTTTCAAAAGGGGGCATGTCCGGCCACTTACGCCTGTTTTCAAAGTTTCGGCAGTGAAAACTTACTCCAAACTAACTTAGAATGGAGTAAGTGAAGATTTTTGTACGCTCGAAAAAACCTTGTCTGCACTTTAGAAAATCAGGCGTAGGTTACAAATCAGGCGTAGAGAATGGAGGGGGGGGGTTTAAAGGGAAGTTTACAAACATTAAACACTTCAGTTTTACAAATAAAGAGCCATCATCAATAATAAATGATAAAAACATCAATAAATCAACCAATAAATCAATCAAAAAAAATTAATAAGAAATATATATTTTTTTAAATCAATAAATAAAACATTTTCTACTTACCGACTGCAGCACCGGGAGCCCTCCAACAGTGTGCTGGGATGCCCCCCCCCCCCTAGTGTCTCTCTGTCTGTCTGTCTGTGTGTCTCTCACTCCCAGTCTGTCAGTGTCTGTGTTTCTGACAGCGAGGGGTGGAGGGGGAGGGGGAGGAGGGGTGGTGGAGTGGGGGAGAGGGGATGGGGGGGGAGGGGGGTGACAAGGGAAGGAGGGGAAGGGAGGTGAGAAGGGAGGGAGAGGAGAGGGGAGTGAGAAGGGAGGGAGGGAGGGGAGGGGGGAAGAGAAGGGAGGGAAGGGAAGGGGGAGAGAAGGGGGGAAGAGAGAGAGAGAGAGAGAGAAAGAAAGGAGAGGGAGGCTGAACGGGCCGGGCCCGGCCGGGCCCAAGACTTCGAGCTTAGACTTACCGGATTGACAGGTAGGTGGCGTCGGGTCTGAGGTCCAGGGGAGTCGGGAGCGCGGATCGGGGGGAGCGTGGGTCAGGGCGGAGGAGGCGGTGGGGGGCGGAGATCGGTCGGGCGGGGGGGGGGGTGAAGCGGGAGTTAAGTCGGGTCGGGTCCGGTCGGGAGGAAGCAGGAGCTGGGCATGGGAGGAGCCTTATTCACACAGCCCCAGTGAGGCCATTCGGCCAGGGCTAGGGGCTGCGTGCTTCGGGCCCCTCCCACACAGTTTTGGGCGCTTGGAGCTACTGCACATGCGCACCCACTGTAGCGCGCATGTGCAGAGGTCCCGGCACTGTTTTCAGCGCAGGGACCTAGCTCCGCCCCCAACTGCTCGTGCTGCGCCCCGCCGAGCTGCAAATGACCTGCAGGGAGCCGGAGAATCTGGAAGTTTTTTTTAGGCGCACTTTGTGGCGCGAAAAACGGGCGTCCAAGTCGGGGCCGCGCCGTTCTAGGCGCAGCCCGTAATTTGGGCCCACTGAGTCTGAGCGAAGCCATAATGATAGCCAGGCATTTATGTCCACCAGCGATAACACCAAACAAATTTCGCAGCATAAAGTGGTTTCGGCTAGCACTGTACACAAAGTAATGTCAAGTAGGAATACACATGGCAGAACATACACGCCAGCAGCTGCACGACCTCAGATGACCCAGAGTCCGCCATCAATCGTTAATGCGAGGCAGTTAACACCTTGTTGGCGCTGTGGAGGTGATCTTTGGGCCCATCAATGCCGCTTCAAACACTATGCATGCAAAGGCTGTAGAACAATGGGACACGTCCAGCAAATGTGCAAACGTGCTGCAAACCTTGCAAAACACCACATTGCAGAGGAAGATCGATCCATGGTGGATCAGGCTGAACTAGAGACTCGAACCGAGGAGGCAGAAGTGTACGGGGTACACACCTTCACCACGAAATATCCACTGATCATGTTAAAAGTTGAACTGAATGGAATTCCAGTATCTATGGAATGGGACACGGGTGCGAGTCCGTCCATAATGAGCAAAAAGGCATTCGACAGGCTAGGAGCAACAAGGCACGCAGGCTCAAGCTTAGCCCCATTCACAACAAGCTAAGAACTTGCACCAAAAAGCTGATCCCTGTAATTGGCAGCGCAGAAGTAAAAGTTTCCTATGATGGAGCAGTGCACGAACTCCCACTATGGATTGTGTCAGGGGATGTCCCCACACTGTTCGGCAGAAGCTGGCTGGGGAAAATCCGCTGGAACTGGGACGACATCCGAGCACTTTCGTCCGTCGATGATGCCTCATGTGTCCAGCTTCTGAGCAGATTCCCGTTGTTGTTTGAGTCAGGCATTGGAAGTTTCTCGGGGGCGAAGGTGCAAATCCACTTGGTTCCCGGTACATGACCCATCCACCACAACACACGGGCAGTACTGTATATGATGCGAGAGAAAGTGGAAATTGAACTGGTCAGGCTGCAGCGAGAAGGCATCATCGCGCCGGTGGAGTTCAACAAGTGGGCCAGTCCGATTGTTCCGGTTCTCAAAAGCGATGGCACGGTCAGAATTTGTGGGGACTATAAAGTAACGATTAACCGTTTTTCATTGCAGGACCAGTACCCGCTACCCAAGGCAGACGACCTATTTGCAACCCTGGCAGGAGGAAAGACGTTCACCAAGTTGGACCTGACCTTGGCCTACATGATGCAGGAGCTGGAGGAATCTTCGAAAGGCCTCACCTGCATCAACACGCACAAAGGTCTGTTCATCTATAACAGATGCCCGTTTGGGATTTGTTTAGTCGCGGCAATTTTCCAACGGAACATGGAGAGTCTGCTAAAATCGGTTCCACGAACCGTGGTTTTCCAGAACGACATACTGGTCACAGGTCGGGACACCATCGAACACTTGAAGAATCTGGAAGAGGTTCTAAGTCGGCTAGATCGGGTGGGACTCAGGTTGAAATGCTCGAAGTGTGCTTTCCTGGCACCAGAGGTCGAGTTCTTAGGAAGAAGAATCGCAGCAGACGGCATCAGACCCACCGACACCAAGACAGAGGCCATCAAGAACGTGCCGAGACCACAGAACGTGATGGAGCTGTGGTCGTTGCTGGGACTCCTCAACTATTTTGGTAATTTCCTACCCGGGTTAAGTATCTTGCTAGAACCCCTGCATCTGCTACTGCGCAAGGGAGATGACTGGGTATGGGGGAAACCACAAGAGGCTGCTTTTGAGAAAGCCAGAAATCTGTTATGTTCCAACAAACTGCTTGTTCTGTACAACTCATGTAAACGATTAGTGCTAGCTTGCCATGCGTCGTCATACGGGGTCGGGTGTGTGTTACAACAAGCTAACGAATCAGGAACATTGCAACCAGTCGCTTATGCATCCAGGAGTCTGTCCAAGGCCAAAAGGGCTTACAGCATGATTGAAAAAGAAGCTCTGGCATGCGTTTACGGGGTGAAAAAAATGCAACAGTACCTGTTTGGTCTCAAGTTTGAGCTAGAAACTGACCATAAGCCGCTCATATCGCTATTCTCAGAGAGCAAAGGGATTAACACCAATGCCTCTGCCCTCATCCAAAGATGGGCACTCACGCTATCTACATACAACTATGTAATCCACCACAGACCAGGCACAAAGAACTGTGCTGATGCTGTCAGTCGGCTACCATTGTCCACCACCGGGATGGAAATGGCACAGCTGCAGACTTGCTCTTGGTGATGGATGCATTCAAAAATGAAAAGTCACCTGTTACGGCCCACCAGATCAGGACCTGGACCAGCCAGGATCCTTTACTGTCCCTGGTAAAAAACTGTGTCCTCCATGGGAGCTGGTCCAGCATCACAGCGGAGATGCAGGAAGAGATCAAGCTATTCCAGAGGCGCAAAGACGAAATGTCCTTGCAGGCGGACTGTCTTTTGTGGGGTAATTGCGTGGTTTTGCCTAAGAAAGGCAGGGAAATGTTCATACATGACCTACACAATACCCACCCAGGCATAGTAATAATGAAAGCCATAGCCAGATCCCATGTGAGGTGGCCCGGCATCGATTCAGATTTAGAGTTATGCGTGCGCCAATGCAACACTTGTTCTCAACTGAGCAATGCACCCAGAGAGGCATCGCTAAGTCTGTGGTCGTGGTCCTCCAAACCGTGGTCTAGGATCCACGTTGACTTTGCGGGACCATTTCTAGGCAAAATGTTCTTGGTTGTTGTGGATGCTTATTCAAAATGGATTGAATGTTTAAGCATGTCCACCGCCACCATTGAAAGCCGACCGGCTATGTTTGCCACACACGGCCTGCTGGATGTCCTTGTCAGCGACAATGGGCTGTGCTTCACCAGTGCTGAATTTAAGAAATTCATGACCCGCAATGGGATCAAGCACATCACATCTGCCCCGTTCAAGCCCGCATCCAACGGCCAGGCAGAATGGGCAGTTCAAACCATCAAGCAAAGCTTGAAATGTGTGTCGGAAGGCTCCCTGCAGACCCGACTGTCCTGAGTCCTGCTCAGCTACCGCACCAGAGCCTACTCACTCACCGGGGTTCCTCCAGCCGAGCTGCTCATGAAAAGGAAAAACAAGGCTCTCTCTTGTCCACCCTGATCTCCATTATCATGTCGAGGGCAGGCGGCATCAACAAAGCATGTACCATGATCGCGCAAACTTGTCACGCGATATTGAAGTCAATGATCCTGTATTTGTACTCAACTATGGACATGGTCCCAAATGGCTTGCTGGCACTGTCATAGCCAAAGAAGGGATTGGGTGTTTCAGGTCAAATTGGCCAATGGACTAATGTGCAGAAAGCATTTGGACCATACCAAATTGCAGTTCACAAACAGCCACGAGCAACCCGAAGAGGACACCACCAACTTCGACCCTCCAACACACACACACAAGTGGCAATTGACATCATGGTTGACCATGAAGTCGAATTCACCATCCCCAGCAGCCCGGCAAGGCCAGCTGCCCAACAGCCCAGTGAAGAACCAACCAACTCACCCACACCTGCATTTGTACTGAGACGATCGACAAGGGAGCGAAAAGCCCCAGATCATCTCACCCTGTAAATAAGTGTACTACTGACTTTGGGAGGAAGCGATGTTATGTATGGGATCAAGCACATCACATCTGCCCCGTTCAAGTCCGCATCCAACGGCCAGGCAGAACCATCAAGCAAAGCAAAGGGATAGACAAGATAGAGGCAGAGAGGTTGTTTCCACTGGTCGGGGAGACTAGAACTAGGGGGCACAGCCTCAAAATACGGGGGAGCCAATTTAAAACCGAGTTGAGAAGGAATTTCTTCTCCCAGAGGGTTGTGAATCTGTGGAATTCTCTGCCCAAGGAAGCAGTTGAAGCTAGCTCATTAAATGTATTCAAGTCACAGACAGATAGATTTTTAACCAATAAGGGAATTAAGGGTTATGGGGAGTGGGCGGGTAAGTGGAGCTGAGTCCATGGCCAGATCAGCCATTATCTTGTTGAATGGCGGAGCAGGCTCGAGGGGCTAGATGGCCTACTCCTGTTCCTAATTCTTAGGTTCTTATGTTCTTATGTAATCCTTGGCAACCTGTATCACACCACCACCAGAGGGTCTATCTGTTGGAGTCCCAAGGGATCCCAGCATCCCTTGGAAGCACTGTATATAAGCAGGTCTCCCATGCTGTACCAGCACTCTGGAGTTTAATTAAAGGAGCTGAGGTCACACTTACTCATTGCATACAGTACTCAGTGTATCCTTTATTATGAGCGTAACATATCTGACACCCAGAAGATATGTGCATGGTTACAGCCCATATCTCTGTTGCATCAAACTTCCACCATTTCTTAACTTTCAAAGAGTTGTATTATGTTTGATGGCATATCACTATTACATGCATTGACACATTTTCTGACAGGGGTTGTGTACTTTTACATATTGATCGCATAGTATCTGTTACAATTTAGGTATGCCACAGGATTGTTGGTAGATACATGAACGGCTACAAACATACTGTAAATTATGTGCCTTAGGAAATGCAAGCAATGCCGTAATACTGTGCTGCTCATGCTTGTAGTCCCTGCTGGAGTGTATGTAGGTGAGTGAGTGATGTATCAAAGCTTCATGCAAAAAAGGACAGCATAGCAACTGACTCCTACATAGATCTCAGTCGGTGCCTGAAGGATACTGTGGCATAAACACTGAGACCTGAAAGTGCATTGCAGATGGTTGACTGTCTCTGTAGTTTATTACAGACAAAGGGCCAAACACATTCACAATGCCCCTACTGAACTGCTGTAAGGCCCAGGTTGCAGTGGCTACTGTTGTTTACCCTCTCCCTGGAGTGCTTTGTTCTGCAGATTGTGTAGCTTCAATGTCCTCTGCACTCTCAAACCGCAGTGTCCTCCTGCTGTATTATATAAACACCATGGTAACTGCTGCACCCATGACATAGGGATGAAAACTCCAATATACTTTTCACTTCTGTTCTGTTGAAACTTTCATATCTTGTCCTTCCTTCCTTAAACTAACTCACAGGTTTGACTGAAAAATAAAATTAATCTTCCTATTTATCTCACCCTCAGCAAGACTGCAAAGGTTTTTCTTAAATGCCCTTTAACAAGGATTAAAGGCCTCAACAAACATTTTAGGATGGGAGCAAGAGTCTGAATGGAGAAAATAAGAGAAGATAACATTAACAAATTCCATCTGCTTCATATCCCTCTACTTTTCTAATATATTTACCATTATGCCATGCGTAAATTGGATAAGAATCATCTGAAAGGATCCACTCGTGCAGGATCCACATCACTTCCTGCAACCTCCAACCACCCTTTATAAAGCATTGGGCAATGGTACTGGGATGGAGCTGGGGAATAGAACCACCCGGCACTGGGATCTCCCACTTCTCCAGCTCAGCTGAGATCCGACATAGGACAGGAGGAAGGTACGGTGGCAGAAGGGAGGTGTACCAGCATTCAGGTGGGTGCTAGTGGCTACACCAGTGGGGGGGATCAGGCCATGAAACCAGCTTGTAGCCCCGAAGACTGGTAACAGGGGGCCAAGAGGTCACTCAATGAGATCTGGGTTGGGTGCCTAGGCAACCTTCTCTATGGCGGGCAGGCCTAGACTTTTCAGCTGCAAGGGTAAGGCAGTGATGGGGGCACCCGCTGGGCCCATGCAAATTAGTTGCCCTCCCAATGATCCTGCAAACTCTGGTGGTCAGCACGAGAGGTCACCAGTGGGTTCAATCTCAGTGCAACTGCCAGGATCGTGGCATGCAAAATTTTCAGGGCTATTTGTTTTCCTTCTTTGTGTTTTTCAGACAGTGATAGCCACAGAAAATGTTTTGGCAGAGCCACATCATGCCACATCATACATACAACTTGAGTTGTCGTTGTTCATCCTTCTGCCGGGCATTTTTGTACCTTATTGCATCATAAATCTTAATGCCATTTGCTCACAGTCACACAATCGTTCCATAAGGTGCAACCATTCCTTCAGCAAAATTCACCATCGATCATAACCAGTGGAGAATTATACAACCATACATTTCAACAGCAGTATCACACTGCAGACAAGCACAAATAAATAACTGCAGGATATTTCACTGCAGGGCTTTGGCAAGATGACAGATCTGGAAAGTCAAATGTTTCACACTAATAATTAGATTTTAGAGCAACGTGCGATCGCTGCTGCCTGAGCTATAATTGTGAATTGTAATCATAGACTTTTTCATTTACATTTCCTCGTTTAGCAATCTTACTGCAGCGATATTTTAACTAGAATTTTCCAGTGGGTCTTTAACTCCACATAACTGATTTGTGATAAGTAACATAAATCTGATTGAATAGTTACTTTTGTTTCCAAACCATGCATTATATATCTAGTGTTGCTAAAAGATGCGATGCAAAGTTTTTAAATCCATTTTTTACTTGTTTGTCAGGTACAAGATACAGTATTAGGTAATGGAAGACTGAAGGGCCAATTTTAACTCCCCAGCACAATGAGAATTGGGCATGCAGAGGTTAAAATAGCGCCAGAACCCTCCACTCCACTGCATTCATGGCGGCTGTTATTTTAACTCCCATGTTTAGGGAGGCATGTGAGGCCCTTTCCACAGACTTGCGAGGGTCTCATTAAAATGCAAAAGTCAGGGTTTGATGATGTCATTCAAACCCTGATACCATTTTAACGCCTGGTACCAGCCTCGCCAGGAATAGCGTGCACCAAGGAGCAGTAGAGCTGGAAGAGGGCCAATAATGTAGTTGAATTTAATCTGTTTTAAAGATTACTTGTGGGTCAGGAGGAGCAGAATTGCTTTCCTCGCCCTCCCCCAACTGTGATCTCGTCTGGCTCACTTACACGATTGTAGGTGATCATTCCCGGTGGCAGCCTGCTGCCACACTCATCCATTTCCATCTGTAACCCTCCACATCATTCCGCGGGTTCAGGCAGAAGTCTACCACTTTCCTCATCAGCCCCACGCTGACCTCTCACCCCAATTTAAAATCTGGACCTAAATGTCAGATCAACAATTATGATGTTTAAGAATAAATCTTGAATTCATAAATCTTGCTTTCAATATCCCTTACTGCATAGAGTAATACTCCTAGGACGTACAAGATGGCATTGTATGAACAGACAGCTGAACTGTATTACAAGATGAAAGGCTGATAGACTAAACTAGCACAGAGCTCACTGCAACACTCCACTGCAATAACCCAGTCAAAATAATGTAGTTACTGCATCAGTGAGGCCAACAATTGTTGTTGAGATAATGAGGCTTTGAAGATGCATTTCAAAATCATCACTGTGCTCCTGAATAATCAGGAGTGCAGTCACCATCGCCAGATGAATCAAATCACCTCGACCCGCTTTGGAACAAAATTCACAAGAAAAGTAACCTGAAGTCTCCATTATTAAATGGTGCTAAGATGTGAAGAAGGTAACAAAAAGAAAACACATGCAGCTCAACTCAGGGAAGGAGAGTCTGCCCATTTGCGAAAACTATTTCTGAAAAAACAGTCAAATTATGGTTATAAAGCTGATGCCTCATAGTTGTGTTGCACATGGGAGAATCAAAACTATGCTCTTGGAAATAAAACTGCTTTCTTACCAGCTTTATAAACTTACATTAAAAAAAAATTGAAGGCTAGCAGGGTGAACAGCGGACCAACATGGGACAAACAATAGATGGGCTTATCATGCAATTTTATTCAGAGTCCTTATATATCTTGGAAACTATATTTTCAGATAGACTGAGAAAACATTTCTGTATGTTACTCGGATACCAGTTTGTGTTCCTTAGATACCAGTGCATGTTCCTTAGATACCAGTGTGTGTTCCTTAGATACCAGAGTATGTTCCTTTGATACCAGTGTATGTTCCTTAGATACCAGAGTATATTCCTTAGATACCAGTGTATGTCCTTAGATACCAGAGTATGTTCCTTAGATACCAGTGTATGTTCCTTAGATACCAGAATATGTTGCTTAGATACCAGAGTATGTTCCTTAGATACCAGTGTATGTTCCTTAGATACCAGAATATGTTGCTTAGATACCAGAGTATGTTCCTTAGATACCAGTGTATGTTCCTTAAATACCAGAGTATGTTCCTTAGATACCAGTGTATTATTACTTAGATATAAGAGTATGTTCCTTAGATACCAGTGTATGTTCCTTAGATATAAGAGTATGGGCTAGACTTTCCATTATTGTGCAGATCACCTAAAAATGGATGTTATTTCCAGCGTTGCCATTTATTATGGGTATTGAGATCGCCGGATTATCGCTCATGTTCAAAACCCCAACTTTCCACTTTATAAAATGGGCGTTACTGGGGGCGATGTGAAATGGGTGTTAGCAGTAATGTTTTTGCCCTTCTGTCGTAAAATATCGGCGTCCATAGCAACGCCATGGCAACAGTCGTTTCCCATATTTCAGGAGGTCAGGGGTCATCAATACCTGCGCAGAAGAGGAGAGAGAGAGAGAGAGAGAGCAGAGAGGAAGTGAAAGCGTGTATGGGTGTGTTGTCTAGTTGTTTGGCTGTTGTGGGAGGTAGAAAGAGATTTTGTAGCAGTAAGAAAAATTGATAGCATAAATTACATAGTTTTAACGGAGATTTTGGGGAAAAAAATATTATTAACATGGAAGACATGGAGGAGGGAAGACAGCATGGTGTGGAGGGGCAGGAGGCTGGCGAGAGCAGTGAGGTAGGAGAGGAACTCGAAGTGGGAGGACGAAAACGAGCTTGGAGATTCTCCGACGAGGCAACTGCCTCCCTCTTGCAGAAGGTAGAGTTACGCTGGGATCAATTGACCCGGGGTGGGCGTGGGAAGCCCACCCCAAATGTTTACCAGAAAATTTGGGCCAACATAGCCGAGATGGTCTCGTCGGTGACGCATGAGGTGCATGACGGCAACCAATGCCGCAAGCGCTGGAACGACCTTGTCAGATCCGCCAGAGTAAGTATTACATTTATTTACATTTACTTATATATTTATATTATTGGAATTGTAAGTGTACTGAGTGAATAAATTCAGATCTGATGTCTTGCACTTATACCGGGAATGTTTTACTCAAAGCCTACGTTTACGGTGTACGTCTTTAGTTTAATAATGATAATTAGAATAATAATGATGATTACATCTGTCGGTTATGTGTTGTATCAGTCTCTGTGACAGTCCCTAGTAATGATCTTACGCAATGATCTCATGTCATGTCGTGCTGTTGTTACCTTTTTGCAGAAGAAGCTTTCGAAGAATAGGGCCGAGCAGTGGTGCACAGGTGGCGGCTCACTAGTTATCAGCAAGCTGACAGACATCAAGGAGTGGGTGCTGGCACTAGTGGGGAGCCACCCCCGGTCGGCCACGCATGCAGCAGCAGAATCTGATGTGATGCCACGTGAGTAAAGTATTCACCATTGCATGATGTAAATTCAATAAATGCCATACTCACTCATTTCTGAACAATAATATATGATAGATGATTGATGAAAGTGTTATCTAGTTAATGATGGCCTCATGAAAATCATTATAATGCAGAATTTTGTCATGTTCATGAAATGTGATGTCTGTGATAGAAACATAGAAAATAGGTGCAGGAGTAGGCCATTCAGCCCTTCAAGCCTGCAGCACCATTAAATATGATCATGGCTGATCATGCAACCTCAATACCCCATTTCTGCTTTCTCTCCATACTCTTTGATCCCTTTAGCCATAAGGGCCACATCTAACTGCCTCTTGAATATATCTAATGAACTGTAAAGAATTCCACAGGTTCACAACTCTCTGAGTGAAGAAGTTTCTCCTCATCTCGGTCCTAAATGGCTTACCCCTTATCCTTAGACTATGACCCCTGATTCTGGACTTCCCCAACATCGGGAACATTCTTCCTGCATCTAACCTGTCCAATTCCATCATAATTTGATATGTTTCTATGAGATCCCCTCTCATTCTTCTAAATTCCAGTGAATATAAGCCTAGTCGATCCAGTCTTTCTTCATATGTCAGTCCTGCCATCCTGGGAATCAGTCTGGTGAACCTTTGCTGCACTCCCTCAATGGCAAGAATGTCCTTCCTCAGATTAGGAGACCAAAACTGTACACAATATTCAAGGTGTGGCCTCACCAAGGCCCTGTACAACTGCAGTAAGACCTCCCTGCTCCTCTGCTCAAATCCTCTCGCTATGAAGACCAGCATGCCATTTGCCTTCTTCACCGCCTGCTGTACCTGCATGCCAACTTTCAATGCCTCATGTACCATGACACCCAGGTCTTGTTGCACCTCCCCTTTTCCTAATCTGTCACCATTCAGATAATACTCTGCCTCCCTGTTTTTGCCACCAAAGTGGATAACCTCACATTTATCTACATTATACTGCATCTGCCATGCATTTGCCCACTCACCTAACCTGTCCAAGTCATCCTGCAGCCTCTTAGCATCCTCCTCACAGCTCACACTGCCATTCAGCTTAATGTCATCTGCAAACTTGGAGATATTACATTCAATTCCTTCGTCCAAATCATTAATGTATATTATAAATAGCTGGGGTCCCAGCACTGAACTTTGTGGTACACCACTTGTCACTGCCTGCCATTCTGAAAAGGACCCGTTTATTCCTACTCTTTGCTTCCTGTCTGCCAACCCATTCTCTATCCACATCAATACATTACCCCCAATACCATGTGCTTTAATTTTGCACATTAATCTCTTGTGTGGGACCTTGTCAAAAGCCTTTTGAAAGTCCACTGATTTTGATAGCGGTAGTGCATTTGTCATGCATATGCTGTGTGTAGCATTTGGATCACCCTGTGACCCTAGCACCCGCTTCTCTTCTAAGAACCTCATTTATGTTTTGTAGCTCAGCCAGCAGCGCAGCCCAAGGCAACACCACCGAGGCAAGGTGCGGATCCGGCGGTGGCCTCGGCAGCCTTGGTGGGGGATTGTCATTCGGGTGGTGAGGAGCCCTGAATCTCGCCCCTGGAACTGCAGGGTGCTTTCTCCACTGATGACAGTGCCGACTTTGAGGAGCCTGCAGCGACAAACTCCACCATCTATACAACCCCGATGACATCTCGTGCTTCTGTGGCCATGTCCTCCTCCACCGTGGAGGTAGTGGGCCCAAGCACTTTGCCGCAGGGCACCCCAAGTGTCTCCATGCCGGTGCCGACCCCACGGAGGTTGGTTCGGCACAGCAGGACTGCTCCAAGAGTGGCACATCTAAGCGGGGACAAGGAGGAGTGTTGACATAGGTCAGCAGATCCTCCAGACAATGGGGGTCATATCCCAACAGCTGGCCACCATATCGGCCACCATGACAGAGTACGTGTCGCGGATGGCGGAGGCCCTGGAGGTGATAGCCAGGAACACTGGTGTCACAGGGCTACCAGAGATCCCGGAGCGCGGCACTGAACACCAAGGTGCCACACCCCCATTGACAACGACACATGCGAGCCAGGAGGAAGCTCTTGCTTTTGGCTCGGAGCATGTTCCCACCTCGGGATCGTCCTCTCCAGTATCCGGCCAAGCAGCAGATCTGCCGACATCCCACCCAATGAAGCAGCGCCTGAGGAACACTTCGGCCAGGCGGTTTGGAGTCGGGAGGGGAAGGGGAAGGGGTAGAGGTGGAGAGGAGAAGCGGGGGGAAAAGGAAAGTGAGGTGCATGGCCGCAGGAGTTGTATTGGTGACTGTATTTTGATGTTGTTGTTGCTAATGTTGGGAGGTTTGGGGGGAAGGGGGAAGGGGAAGGGGGGTGGGGAAGGGGGGAGGGGAAGGGGATACCTTGTTTTTTTGCATTTGTGTTCTTTTGAATTGTTGTTGGGAGTGTGAAAAACGTTACACATGATATCAATGTTTTAATTTTGTTATGGGGTGGGATGGGGGTTGGGTGGGGGTGGGGGTGGGGTGCTTTGTACAGTTCTCAGTATTATTTAATAGAGATATTAAATTTTATTTTATTTAACATAACATTGCTGTGCATTTTCTCAGATAAGACCGCTTCTCCCGGTAAGTGCGTGGGGTGTAAGTTCTCGTCCTCCTCCTCCTCAGACTGACACCTCTTTGATTGGGCACATAATGCTCTTCAATAAACCTTCTGCCATCTCTAGTCTGCAGCATGTGTGTAATCATCAAGACAGGCTGAGAAATTACAGACCCCATTAAAATAACTATCAGTATTAGACCTATTGTTCACAAACAATAAATTTAACAACTAAAACAAATGAAATAAATTCAATTCGTCCACAGTATGATAAGATGTTTGTTCAGATGTTCAAATCACCTTAAAATAACTCCAGATTACATGAAAACTCCCCAGAAGTTAAAGAAGCCTTTTTTATGAAAACTCCTCCGATTTATAACATGGTGTCCATACCACTGGGTTCGGTTCAGGTGAGAGCAGCTTTTTCCCAGCGTTTGTTTTGGTGAGCGATATTTTCGGCGATATGTGGTCGAGATGCCAAAAGTAACGCTCAGCGATATTAAGAGCGTTAGTCTCCAATTTTCTGATATTTACAGCCGGAAAAAATGGGCGGGCGGTATTATTAATTTTCGGCGTTAACTAAATGCCGAAAGTATTGCTGGCCGATAAATGAGCGATAAATGGCCGTTAGTTTCCATTTTCTAGTGTAATGGGCGATATCTAGGCGGTATACCTCATCTCAGCTTTAAAATGGACGTTAAGTGGGTGGTAGCAATGCAAAACTAATGGAAAGTCTCGCCCCACGTTCCTTAGATAACAGAGTATGTTCCTTAGATACCAGTTTCTGTTCCTTACATACCAGAGTAGGGGTTAGATTTTCCACCTTTGTGCTTATCGCACAAAAATGGGCGTTAATTCCGGCGTGGGCAGTAAAAATGGGTTTTCAGATTGCCAGCTTCTCGCCCATTCTCAAAGCACCTAGTCTTCATTTTTGAAAATGGGCATTACCGCAAGTGATATGAAATGGGCAGTAGTGTTAAATCTCGCTGAGCTTCTGCTGTAAAGTGTCGCCGTCCTTAGCAACGGCATGGCAACGGTCGATTCCTGTGATTCAGGAGGTCAAGGGTTATCATGACATGTGCAGAAGAGGAGTCAGAGAGAGATGGAGCTCAGAGGGACTGAAGGCGTGTCTGGGTGTGGTGTGGCTGCTTTGGGAGAACGGAGGGAGACTTTAGAGCTTCACAGCAAGTAGGAAAAGAAAAATTAGTTGTTACCAGCCACATATTTGCCCGAATTTGGCCTATAATGGAGAGAGAGGAGGAGGCATCACTGCACGCTGTGGAGACTGACGCTGGGGAGAGCAGTGAGGTGGGAGAGGAGCGCATTGGAGGGCGTAAAAGAGCCAGGAGGTTCTCGGACAAGGCAAATGCCTCCCTCCTGCAGGAAGTCGAGTCACGCTGGCGTGATTTGACACAGGGAGGGCGTGGGAAGCCTACCCCAAAGGCCTACTAGAAGATATGCACTGAGATAGCAGAGGTAGTCTCGTTGGTGACCAACGAGGTTCATGAGGGCAACCAATGCTGCAAACGATGGAACGACTTTGTGGGATCCGCCAGAGTAAGTATTACATTGATTTATATGTACTTATGTATTTATATAATTTGATTTGTAAGAGTCATGAGTGACTATAATCAGATGTGAGGTTTTTCACTTTTACCAGGAATGTTTTATTCAAAGCTTGTGGTCGCGGTGCACGTCTTCAAGTAAAGAATGATAATTTTCATAATAATCATGATTACATCTGTTGGTTATAGAAACATAGAAACATAGAAAATAGGTGCTGAGTAGGCCATTCGGCCATTCGAGCCTGCACCACCATTCAATAAGATCATGGCTGATCATTCACCTCAGTACCCCTTTCCTGCTTTCTCTCCATACCCCTTGATCCCTTTAGCCGTAAGGGCCACATCCAACTCCCTCTTGAATATATCTAACGAACTGGCATCAACAACTCTCTGCGGTAGAGAATTCCACAGGTTAACAACTCTATGAGTGATGAAGTTTCTTCTCATCTCGGTCCTAAATGGCTTACCCCTTATCCTTAGACTGTGACCCCTAGTTCTGGACTCTCCCAACATTGGGAACATTCTTCCTGCATCTAACCTGTCCAGTCACATCAGAATTTTATATGTTTCTATGAGATCCCCTCTCATTCTGTGCTGTATCAGTCTCTGTGACAGTACCTATCAATGATATCACGCAATGATCTCATGCCATGTTGTCCTGTCACCTTTTACAGAAGAAGTTATCGACAATGAGGTCCGTACAGAGGCAAATGGGTGGGTGGCCACCAGTCCCCAGCTACAACTCTTTTAGGGTAAACAAAATGAAACATTAAATCAAGTGCCCCCCGATCTGGGGGACACTCCAAACACTTTTAACTGCCCTCTTTTTTGTTTTTTTTGGGGGTTTTTTTTGTATTTTTTTGTAGGGTTTTTTTTTTGTGATTTTTTTGGGGGCATTAAAATCATATAATTTACAAGTGCCCCCTATAAAAGGGGAGGGGGACACTAAAACCCGGCATTAAAACAAATTAAACTTTAAAACATAAAATCAAATTAAAATTTGGTTGCCGGGGGTGATAATGCACTCCAGTCCCTCCGGCGCCCACCTCTCGCGGAAGGCCGCAAGCGTACCGGTGGACACCGCGTGCTCCATCTCTAAGGACACCCTGGCCCGGATGAGTCCCCAGCTACATCACCGAGATGGAGGAGCAGGTGCTCGCACTTGTGGAGAATCACACCTGGACAGCTACGGAAGCATCTGCAGACCCTGAAGTGATGCCACGTGAGTAAAGCTTACACCATTGTGTAATGTAAATCAATAAATGCCACACCCACTCATATCCGACCAGTCATATATGATAGATGATTTCTAAAATTGTCATAGAAATAACGCTGGGCTAATGAAAATCATTGCAATTCTAATGTGTTGATGGTCATGAAATGTGATGTCTTTGATGATCTTGGTGCTTTTGTCGTGTATATGCTGTGTGTAGTGCTGGACTTACCTTGTGACCCGAGCACTCCCTTCTCCTCTAATAACCTCATTTGTGTTTTGCAGCTCAGCCAGCAGCGCGGCCCCAGGCAAGACCACAGAGGCCAGAAGGTGGGGGCGCAGGGTCCGACTCTCCAGACGATCCTACATCTGGTGCTGAGGAGCTCCGATTCTCGCCCGTTAATCCGCTGGGTCTGTTCTCTATGGATGAGAGCGCGGACTTCGAGGAGCCTGCATCGCCACGCTCCAGAAGGCATTCCACCCCAAGGCCACCTAGTGGTCCTCCGGTCATTCCCGCCTCCCCTCTGGAGGTACCGCCCTCAAGCACCTCGCCACAGGGCACCCCATTTGTTCCCAGGATGGTGCCAACCTCGCCGAGGTCTCGTGGACACGGCAGGTCTATTCTACGACCGCCACATGAGAGCGGAGTGATGGTTCAGTTGTCCAGGAGAACTGTAGACATTGGTGACCAGCTCATTGAAGCATTGGGGGGCATATCCCGACAGCTGGGTACCATGACTGAGTACATTCCACAGATGGTGGAGGCCCCGGATACAACAGCAAGGAACACTGCTGGCACAGGCCTCCCAGTGGTCCTAGAGTGTGGCATTCCACCACTAGGTTCTGCACCACCACTGCGAACGACAGTTGAGAGCAAGGACCAAGATCCTGCTTCTGCATCAGAGAATGTTGCCCCCTCGGCATCCCCCACTCCCGTACCCATGCAACCACCGCCTCTGCCTTCATCCCCCCAATGAGGCACCACCTGAGGAGCTCCTCGGCCAGGCGCCATGGAGCGAGGAGGGGAAGGGGTAGAGGTGGAGAGAAGAAGTGGAAGGGGGAAGGAAAGTGAGGTGCATGTCCGCAGCTGATGGCTGTGTTATATCTCCATCTGGGTGTATGCAATTTGTTGTAATGTATGGAGGGAGGGGACCACTCTCCTGCTTTGCCTTTGTATTCTTTGTTGCTGGACATTTGAACATTTGATTGATGTCAATGGTGGAAAAAGTGGGGTGTGGGTGTGGGTTGGGTGTTATTGCCTGTGATATTTATGATTTCAGACCAATGTTATTATAATTGTTTTTATTGAACATAGCCTTGTTGCGTATTGTCTCAGATAGCTGGACCGTTACACACTGGTGATTCCTTAACATGAAATGCAACTTAACTTCAATCAACATAAACTTTAACTAGCATCAAGGTGAGGGGCACCATTGATGTCTGAGCTGCACACACACAGCAGTGTGTCGGCATTGTCACTCACATCAACGTTCTTTCAGGCAAATCGTTCAGATATCAACTCCTCACGTAAGTGTCTTGCAGCTATGTAGCCACCACGGGTCCTTTCCTGTGGTCTGGAGGGGGTCGTGGGCAAGGTTGCATAGCCAGCCTGATTGTCTGGCCCTAGGTCTGCATCCGGCCCCTCGTCGTCCTCTTCCTCTCTCTCCTGAGGTGGAGCATCAGTGCCTTCTGGCAATTCTTTGCCCCTCCTGATAGCCAGGTTGTGCAGCATGGAGCACATGACCACAAATTTATGTACGTGCTCAGGGTTGTATTGTAGCTCCCCTCCTGATTGGTCCAGACATCTGAAGCGCTGCTTAAGCAGTTATTGTTGTGTGGACCACATTGCGTGTGTCTCTGTGGCTCCAGTTGTATCGCTTCTCGGCCTCGGTGTGGGTGTAATGCAGTGTGGTCATCAGCCAGGTGGCTAGGCCATATCAGTTATCACCAAGCATCCAGCATTGTCCTTGTGGCTGACTCTTAAAGATGTCAGAGACAGCATCTCACGCAGGATATGAGTCTCATTGAAGGTGCCTGGACGTTTGGCATTTACTGCCAGTATGATCTGGTTGTGGTCGACAACTAGTTGGACCTTCAGGGAGTGAAATCCTTTTGTGTTACTTAAAAGTTCTGGGTCCTGAGAAGGTGGCTGCATGGCAATGTGAGTGCACTGTATAGCTCCCTGCACCCTGGGGAACTTAGCAATGCGGTAGAATGCTCCAGCCCTGTCAGTCTGAGCCTCCGTGGTCATGGGGATGCGGATAACGTCCATCCTTCTCACGTACAGGGCCTCCGTGACCTGCCTAATGCAGTGATGAGTTGCATGGTGAGAAAGAGAGGAACAGTGTAGAGAAACAGTGCCGCGGTGACCTTGACCTCGACCGATACTGGTGTCCTGTTCAGATGGTCACTTCACCTGAGAAGAACTCCAGAGTCAATGTAAACTCTCCTGAAGTTGAAACAGCCTTTTGAATGAAGCGACCTGCAATTTTAAAAATGGCAGCCACACCGCTCGCGTTCGTTCAGAATAGTTCCACTTTTTCTGGGTGTTTTTTTGGGCGAGTGATATTGTGGGTGATATGTGTGTGAGGTGATGAAAGTGATGGTGAGCGATCTCCTGGGCGTTAGTTTCGCCAAATTTGCTCTTTACGACTAAAAAAAGTGTGTGGGCGGTATTATTGAATCTCGGTGTTAATTTACTGCAGAAAGTAACGCTGGGCGATATTATGCGGATTGATTTCGCCCATTCTGATGATTCCGCCACAAAAAAGTGGGCGGACGATAATATCTTTTCCCAGCATTAAATACATTGGGAAAGTAACGCTCGGCGATAAGTTTCCTAAAAAGGCCCGTCAGTTTCCATTTTGTCCCAAAATGGGCGATATATGGGCGTTATACGTCATGTCAGCGGTAAAATGGGCGTTATGTGGGAATTAAGCATGCAAAAAATGTGGAGGTTCTAGCCCCATGTTCCTCAGATACCAGAGTATGTTCCTTGGATACCAGAATATGTTCCTTGGATACCAGAATATGTTCCTTGGATACCAGAGTATGTTCCTTGGATACCAGAGTATGTTCCTTGGATACCAGAATATGTTCCTTGGATACCAGAGTATATTCCATGGATACCAGAGTATATTCCATGGATACCAGAATATGTTCCTTGGATACCAGAGTATGTTCCATGGATACCAGAATATGTTCCTTGGATACCAGAGTATATTCCATGGATACCAGTGTATGTTCCTTGGATACCAGAGTATGTTCCATGGATACCAGTGTAGGTTCCTTGGATACCAGAATATGTTCCTTAGATACCAGAGTATGTTTCATGGATACCAGTGTATGTTCCTTAGATACCAGAGTATGGGCCCAAGTTTCGAGCCGCGCCTAGAACGGCGCAGTCCCCACCTGGACACCCATTTTTCGCACCACAAAGTGCGCCTAAAAAAACCTCCGGATTCTCCATCTCCCTGCAGGTCCTCTGGCCCTCGGCGCAGCACAGCAGGAGCTGTAGGGGGCGGAGCCAGGTCCCTGCGCCGAAAACAGTGCCGGGACCTCTGCACATGCGCTACAGTGGGCGCGCAAGTGCAGTAGCTCCAGGTGCCCGAAACTGTGTGGGAGGGGCCCGAAGCACGCAGCCCCTAGCCCTGGTGGAATGGCCTCACTGGGGCTGCGTGAATAAGGCTCCTCCCACGCCCAGCTCCTGCTTCCTCCCGACCCGACTCGACTCCCGCTTCCCACCTCTGGACCGGACCCGACACCCGCTCCCCGCCCCCCCCACCGCCCCCGGACCGGATCCGACACCCGCTCCCCCCACCCCGCCCCCAGACCGGACCTGACACCCGCTCCCCCCCTCCCCCCCGCCCCCGGACCGGACCCGACACCCGCCCCCCCCCCCCCCCCGCCGTCCCAGGACCAGACCCGACACCCGCTCTCCACCCACCCCCCCGTCCCAGGACCGGACCCGACACCCGCTCTCCACCCACCCCCGTCCCAGGACCGGACCCGACACCCGCCCCCCCACCCCCCCGCCCCAGGACTGGACCCGACACCCGCTCTCCACCCACCCCCCCGCCCCAGGACTGGACCCGACACCCGCTCTCCACCCACCCCCCCGCCCCCGGACCAGACCCGACACCCGCTCTCCACCCACCCCCCCCGTCCCAGGACCGGACCCGACACCCGCTCTCCACCCACCCCTGCCCCAGGACCGGACCCGACACCCGCTCTCCACCCACCCCCCCGCCCCCGGACCAGACCCGACACCCGCTCTCCACCCACCCCCCCGTCCCAGGACCGGACCCGACACCCGCTCTCCACCCACCCCTGCCCCAGGACCGGACCCGACACCCGCCCCCCCACCCCCCCGTCCCAGGACCAGACCCGACACCCGGTCTCCACCCACCCCCCCGTCCCAGGACCAGACCCAACACCCGCTCTCCACCCACCCCCCCGCCCCCGGACCAGACCCGACACCCGCTCCCCCGCCAGCCCCCAGACCGGACCCGACCTGACCTCCCTCCCCCCGACCCGAACCGAACCGACCTCCCTCCCACCATCCCCACGACCCGACCCAACGCCACCTACCTGTAAATCTGGTGCTGGGGACGGGCCCTGCCCAAAGTCTCGGGCCCAGCCCGTTCAGCCTCCCTCCCCCTTCTCCTTCCCCCCCCCACAATCTCCTTTCCCCCCCAATCTCCTTACCCCCCAATCTCCTTCCCCCCCCAATCTCCTCCCACCCCCAATCTCCTTCCCCACCCCGCAATCTCCTTCCCCCCCCAATCTCCTTCCACCCCGCAATCTCCTTCCCCCCCCAATCTCCTTCCACCCCCAATCTCCTTCCCCCCCCAATCTCCTCCCCCCAATCTCCTTCCCCCCCCCAATCTCTTTCTCCCCCATCTCCTTTCTCCCCCTTCTCCCCTTTATCCCCTTCTCGCCCCCTCCCCCTTCTCCCCCCTCCCCCCTTCTCCCCCCCTCCCCCTTCTCCCTCATCCCTCCCCCTTCTCCCCATCCCTCCCCCTTCTCCCCCATCCCTCCCCCTTCTCCCCCTTCCCTCCCCCTTCCCTCCCTCTGCTCCCCCCCTCTCTCCCTCTACCCCCCTCCTCCCCCTCCCCTCGCTGTCAGAAACACAGACACTAACAGACAGAGAATGAGAGACACACAGACAGACAGAGAGATAGAGACACTGACAAAGACACACTGAGGGGCGCATCCCAGCACGCTGTTGGAGGGCTCCCGGTGCTGCAGTCGGTAAGTAGAAAATGTTTTATTTATTGATTTAAAAAAAAAATTATTTCTTATTAATTTTTTTTGATTGATTTATTGGTTGATTTATTGATGTATTTATCATTTATTTTTGATGATGGCTCTTTATTTGTAAAACTGAAGTGTTTAATGTTTGTAAACTTCCCTTTAAACACCCCCCCCCCCATTCCCTACGCCTGATTTGTAACCTACGCCTGATTTTCTAAAGTGTAGGCAAGGTTTTTTCGAGCATACAAAAATCTTCACTTACTCCATTCTAAGTTAGTTTGGAGTAAGTTTTCACTGACGAAACTTTGAAAACAGGTGTAAGTGGCCGGACACGCCCCCTTTTGAAAAAAAAATTCTGTTCCAAAGTGAAACTGTTCTAACTGACTAGAACTGGAGCAAACTAAAGGACGAGAATTCTGATTTCTAAGATACTCCGTTCTACACCAGTTGCTCCTAAAAATCAGGAGCAAATCATGTGGAAACTTGGGGCCTATGGATACCAGAGTATGTTCCTTGGATACCAGTATGTTCCATGGATACCAGTGTATGTTCCATGGATGCCAGAGTATGTTCCATGGATACCAGAGTAGGTTCCTTGGATACCAGAGTATGTTCTTTGGATACCAGTGTAGGTTCTTTGGATACCAGAGTATGTTCCTTGGATACCAGAGTATGTTCCATGGATACCAGAGTAGGTTCTTTGGATACCAGAGTATGTTCCTTGGATACCAGTGTAGGTTCCTTGGATACCAGAATATGTTCCTTAGATTCCGTTGCCACTGGCAATACTTATCACAACATTTTTATGTGCCACCACAAAGATTGAGTGAAGGATAAATACATATTAGAAACCACTTTTTTCTTTGTCATATTGTACACATTTTTCATTATCCAGCCTTAGAATTTGAGAGTGTGAGTTTTTACTGAATTCAGGTTAAAATCAACTCAAAAGAGTTGTAAACAAATCGGAATGCTTTGCAAATTTTGTAGGAACAAATAAAATACTTGAAATAATAAATGCTAATAATTTTCTTCACAAGATAATTGCTAAAAAAAAACTGTTGCACATTAGTAGCTGCCTCCTCAGCGCTTCCTTCCTCATGGAACTACTTTCAAACATCTGAAGGAAGGATGTTATGCTAATGCTTTATAAGTTATTGGTTCGGCCCCAGCTGGTGTATTGTGTCCAATGTTGGGCAATACACTTTAAGAAGGATGTCAAGGCCTTGCAGAGGGTGTAGAGGAGATGTACCAGAATAGTACCAGCGGTAAACGTCTTCAGTTATATGGAGAGAAGCTGGGACTGTTTTCCTCAGAGCAGAGAAGGCTAAGGGGCGATATAATAGAGGTGTTTAAAATTATGATGGGTTTTATAGAGTAAATAAGGAAAACTGTTTCCACTGGCAGGAGAGTCAGTAACCAGAGGACACAGATTTAAGGTAATTGGCAAAAGAATCAGAAGGGAGAGGAGGAGAATTTTTTGCAACAGCGAATTGTTATAATCTGGAATGCACTGGCTGAAAGGGTTTTTGGAGAAAATGCAACAATAATTTTCAATAGGGATTTTGATAAATACTTGAAGGGGAAAGAATTAAGTGCTATGGGGAAAGTACAGGGGAGTGGGACTAATTGAATAGCTCTTTCAAAGGCACAATGGGCAGAATGGCCTCTTTCTATGCTATAAGAATTTATAATGTGTACATGAAACATAGAAACATAGAAACATAGAAAATAGGTGCAGGAGCAGGCCATTCAGCCCTTCTAGCCTGCACCGCCATTCAATGAGTTCATGGCTGAACATGAAACTTCAGTACCCCATTCCTGCTTTCACGCCATACCCCTTGATCCCCCGAGTAGTAAGGACTTCATCTAACTCCCTTTTGAATATATTTAGTGAATTGGCCTCAACTACTTTCTGTGGTAGAGAATTCCACAGGTTCACCACTCTCTGGGTGAAGAAGTTTCTCCTCATCTCGGTCCTAAATGGCTTACCCCTTATCCTTAGACTGTGACCCCTGGTTCTGGACTTCCCCAACATTGGGAACATTCTTCCTGCATCCAACCTGTCCAAACCCGTCAGAATTTTAAACGTTTCTATGAGGTCCCCTCTCACTCTTCTGAACTCCAGTGAATACAAGTCCAGTTGATCCAGTCTTTCTTGATAGGTCAGTCCCACCATCCCGGGAATCAGTCTGGTGAATCTTCGCTGCACTCCCTCAATAGCAAGAATGTCCTTCCTCAAGTTAGGAGACCAAAACTGTACACAATACTCCAGGTGTGGCCTCACCAAGGCCCTGTACAACTGCAGCAACACCTCCCTGCCCCTGTATTCAAATCCCCTCGCTATGAAGGCCAACATGCCATTTGCTTTCTTAACCGCCTGCTGTACCTGCATGCCAATCTTCAATGACTGATGTACCATGACACCCAGGTCTCGTTGCACCTTCCCTTTTCCTAATCTGTCACCATTCAGATAATAGTCTGTCTCTCTGTTTTTACCACCAAAGTGGATAACCTCACATTTATCCACATTATACTTCATCTGCCATGCATTTGCCCACTCACCTAACCTATCCAAGTCACTCTGCAGCCTCATAGCATCCTCCTCGCAGCTCACACTGCCACCCAACTTAGTGTCATCCGCAAATTTGGAGATACTACATTTAATCCCCTCGTCTAAATCATTAATGTACAATGTAAACAGTTGGGGCCCCAGCACAGAACCCTGCGGTACCCCACTAGTCACTGCCTGCCATTCCGAAAAGTACCCATTTACTCCTACTCTTTGCTTCCTGTCTGACAACCAGTTCTCAATCCATGTCAGCACACTACCCCCAATCCCATGTGCTTTAACTTTGCACATTAATCTCTTGTGTGGGACTTTGTCGAAAGCCTTCTGAAAGTCCAAATATACCACATCAACTGGTACTCCTTTGTCCACTTTATTGGAAACATCCTCAAAAAATTCCAGAAGATTTGTCAAGCATGATCTCCCTTTCACAAATCCATGCTGACTTGGACCTATCAAGTCACCATTTTCCAAATGCGCTGCTATGACATCCTTAATAATTGATTCCATCATTTTACCCACTACTGAGGTCAGGCTGACCGGTCTATAATTCCCTGCTTTCTCTCTCCCTTCTTTTTTAAAAAGTGGGGTTACATTGGCTACCCTCCACTCGATAGGAACTGATCCAGAGTCAATGGAATGTTGGAAAATGACTGTCAATGCATCCGCTATTTCCAAGGCCACCTCCTTAAGTACTCTGGGATGCAGTACATCAGGCCCTGGGGATTTATCGGCCTTCAATCCCATCAATTTCCCCAACACAATTTCCCGACTAATAAAGATTTCCCTCAGTTCCTCCTCCTTACTAGACTCTCTGACCCATTTTATATCCAGAAGGTTGTTTGTGTCCTCCTTAGTGAATACTGAACCAAAGTACTTGTTCAATTGATCTGCCATTTCTTTGTTCCCCGTTATGACTTCCCCTGATTCTGACTGCAGGGGACCTACGTTTGTCTTTACTAACCTTTTTCTCTTTACATACCTATAGAAACTTTTGCAATCCGCCTTAATGTTCCCTGCAAGCTTCTTCTCGTACTCCATTTTCCCTGCCCTAATCAAACCCTTTGTCCTCCTCTGCTGAGTTCTAAATTTCTCCCAGCCCCCAGGTTCGCTGCTATTTCTGGCCAATTTGTATGCCATTTCCTTGGCTTTAATACTATCCCTGATTTCCCGAGATAGCCACGGTTGAGCCACCTTCCCTTTTTTATTTTTACGCCAGACAGGAATGTACAATTGTTGTAATTCATCCATGCGGTCTCTAAATGTCTGTCATTGCCCATCCACAGTCAACCCCTTAAGTATCATTAGCCAATCTATCTTAGCCAATTCATGCCTCATACCTTCAAAGTTACCCTTCTTTAAGTTCTGGACCATGGTCTCTGAATTAACTGTTTCATTCTCCATCCTAATGCAGAATTCCACCACATTATGGTCACTCTTCCCCAAGGGGCCTCGCACAATGAGATTGCTAATTAATCCTCTCTCATTACACAACACCCAGTCTAAGATGGCCTCCCCCCCTAGTTGGTTCCTCGACACATTGGTCTAGAAAACCATCCCTTATGCACTCCAGGAAATCCTCCTCCACCGTATTGCTTCCAGTTTGGCTAGCCCAATCTATGTGCATATTAAAGTCACCCATTATAACTGCTGCACCTTTATTGCATGCACTCCTAATTTCCTGTTTGATGCCCTCCCCAACATCACTACTACTGTTTGGAGGTCTGTACACAACTCCCACTAACGATTTTTGCCCTTTAGTGTTCTGCAGCTCTACCCATATAGATTCCACATCATCCAAGCTAATGTCTTTCCTAACTATTGCATTAATCTCCTCTTTAACCAGCAATGCTACCCCACCTCCTTTTCCTTTTATTCTATCTTTCCTGAATGTTGAATACCCCTGGATGTTGAGTTCCCAGCCCTGATCATCCTGGAGCCACGTCTCCGTAATCCCAATCACATCATATTTGTTAACAGCTATTTGCACAGTTAATTCATCCACCTTATTGCGGATACTCCTTGCATTAAGACACAAAGCCTTCAGGCTTGCTTTTTTAACACCCTTTGTCCTTTTAGAATTTTGCTGTACAGTGGCCCTTTTTGTTCAAATGACTGAAGGTCGACACTGCCTATCAGTTTGGAGAGAAAATGAAGAGCTGCCTGTGACAAATGGACAATCAGCTGTTATGTCACATCAGAACTACGGTAGGCAGACATTGGCTTTTATTTACAGCTAAAAACTTTCATGCTAATTTTGGAATTCTTCGTAGGGTGGAGATTAATTATCAAGATTCATTGGCCTCGAAATTGGGTTCCGTCCCGTTTGGAGGCGGGAACACTCACGAGGCACGAGACTTTGCGCCAGGTGCAGAAGTCTCGCCCCTTGCAATAAATTGGGGTTACCACCTCCGAAAGGAAGTGGAGCACTAAATCAAGTGCCCCACTTCCTTCCTGGGGCGAGAGCGAGGCACACGGCTCAGCAGCGCTACGCACTGGGCCGCATAGCGCTGCTGCATACGAGGGGTTCTTCCCTGAATCTGCATAGGAGGAGCCCACCTACCTGGACTACCGGGGAGCGGGGGTGCCATGCGATTAGCCCAGCACTCAAGCATAGTGCTGGGCTGAGCGATTGTGGAACCGACCTCCATAGCCAAAGCGTCACTGGAGATTGAAGCGAAATGGAAGTTATTTTTCAGCAGCAACCTGCCAGCTCCCCTTTAAATTTCGCCCCAGTAGCGGCCGGCTGCCAGGCATGCATCACCTGAAGCTGTTGCTGTTATCACCCAGCGCTGCTTCAGGGGACGAAACTCAATTTAAGTATCGGGGCGCCAACAGGGCGATGCGCACGGCGATGTTGTCAGGATCTCCGGGCGCAGAAGATCAGGGCACACTGTCATACAGCCACCACTAATATGTGGCCGGAAGCTCATTTCAGGCTCAAGTATGACACCAAGGTTGCTTCAAGGAACTTATTCATTAATTGCCACTGTTCATACTGGATTTGTTAGTATAGACTTTCCATCATCACCATGCTAAAAATATATCATAAAAAGAAGCCTTTTTGCAGTAATTAATTTCAAGCACATCAATAGTTGTATAAAATCTGCCATTTTCTGCATTAGTAGATAATACAGCTATATACGTGTGGCCCAAATCACCTTGTCATGCAGCATGCAATGCAGAGGGAGCTGATTGGCTCCATAACATGCCTGCCATCCCAACAAATCTGAAGCATCCTCAATTCAAAATATAAAATATAAAATATAAAGCTAACTTCCATTAATTGGCTGCAATTCTCTTCGCATAAAGATTTGAATGTAATGAATCTCTTTCATCTCATAATTCCATTGCAAAATACTGCTCTGGTATCGATGTAGAATTTTTCCCATTTTTGTTAACTGCACCAAACACATTTTTGTTTTAATGAAAATATATGGCGAAATTAAATTCAGAGAGGATTGCAGTGCTCTTGTTATCAGTATGAAACACCTGCAAAGCAGAAATTACTCTACCACTATGAGCTAGAGGGAAACCGTGACAGACATTCCCTGAGGAAAGTACAGAGTCCGTCATTTCACTTTATCAGTATTGTGTTCCGCAGAGAATTGTGTTACATAGGTCACCTTGCACCATGAATGCTCCGGGCCGGCTGTGCGAACTGATGTCAGTCTTCAATATTGGGATCTTTCACCTTCTATCCAGCGCTCTGTAAAGTAGCCCATCTGAAAACAAGTTAAACGCACCCGAGGAAAGCAAGTTTGAGTGATCTGAAGCTTAAGCTAGGAGCCTGTGGGCAGCAGCCAAATACACCTATTAAAACTGTTATTTTTTATGAACTGGCAACGCTGTGAAGTCTGCACCCACCCTACTTCCAACAAAAGTATACCATTTTTTAATTGTTTTGTGGCTCATTAAAGTGAGTTGAGAGCTCATTAAGAGTTTTCCATTTGTGACACTGAGGAAAAGATAAAATTATTTGCCCTGCCTTTACATTGCCTTTTGTATAAAAACCATCAGAAGGCAGCAGAGCAATTTGTTGAGATAGCAGTAAGCTGTAACTTTGAGTTACTAGGCATGTGTTCTCATTTAGACACAACGTTATTGAGAAATGGGTTCTTGTATCAGAATGTGACGAGCTTCCTCTGGTATTGTAATCCAACAGTTGCAGATTCTGCTGATTTTTGTTTTGACTCATGTCCCATATTGCCCATTCCACTATCACTGTATTTCATGAGCTACACTTTGGAATTATCAACTTTAATAAATTATATATACACAATGCATGATCTAAGAAAAACAACATGAGGGAAAATAAAGGATCTATTAAATATTGTTTTAGTTCCTCTGTTTTGCCCTGAGCTGCATTAATCACATGCTATGCAGTGCAATGTACAACATTCCCAAATGTTCAACTTTGCCTCTAAAATTCTAAAACTGAACTTTATTTTATGGTCAATAAAAAAACACGTAAATTATTTTTATGCTCAAACGTCAAGTCTAAGTGCATGTCTGCAAGGTTTGGAGCCCAACTGAAATATACATTACCATTAACTATCCAATTGACTTAACAGCTGTCCAACACAACTTGCATACTATGGTTTAATCAATATACTCAGCTACGTGGCATGAAATTGGAAATAATCTTAAACCGATTAGTGTAAGCATTATTCAGTTGATTAAAGTATTACTTAGGCCAGCAAAGAAATCTTGCTGTAAATAACCATATATATCTGTAGAAAGGCTCACATCCCACCCTGCAGTGTCTTCCCTTCTCTATATTTTCAGAGACAATATATGAGTAATTTGAGACATGACATGGTAAGTGTAGCATGCTTGGGAAGAAATGGTGACAATAGACCTATAGTTCCCAAAGCTCTCCACCTCTGGGAGTTTTCCTCAGCTCATGTTTGGGTTTGTTGTACACTAATTGATTGAGATTGATTTCCATGATTTGTCAACAACTCCAGTATCACTGTATCATGCGACTACCTTCGTCTTTTTTTATCTAGCAATTCCTATGTTCCTATATCACTTGCATGACTCTCAGTATTCTTGAGATATAGTTATATTGCCACTTTTATGCTACAAAGTGACAGTATGGGAAAGGATTTCCTCAAAGTGAGTTATGCCAGTGATTCATGTTTAAAATACCCTTTACAATGTTCTTTGGTTAAGGCGAATTCTACTTGGCATCTTGTGCTGTGGATATCCAGCTCCCCTCGCAGTAAGAGCCACCTCAGTTCCATTACCTTTCTGTACAGCATGAGTTAGCAACCACCCTCCTGCATTCCTAGCTTTTGGAAAGCATGTTTAGGCACACAGGAGAAGCACAATGTTCTGAAAGAATGTGACCTTGTGCACTTTGCAATTCATAAATTAAAATAGACTGTGCATTGTCATGGCACTTTGTTATTCACGAAGGTTACAGTTATACAAGAAAGGGTGTACTCATTTGGTGCTGACTTATTAATGGTTAATGGCATGGCATGCAGGAGCAAAGAGAGGTGATGTGTTTTCATGAGGTAGGGTGGGCAATAGTTTGAGGGAATTCCCTTTATTTGCAAGTGGGGCAGAAGGAGTTAAGGAGTTAAATATTACACAGAAGAGAAGAGAATCTGTGTTTTGATGCACCTTGCAGCAGTCACTGAGGGGTCCTCTGTGTGCTGGTCAGCGTGATGGTCTGCTCCATGTAAATCTTACTCCAACTGAGCAAAGGCTTCCTTGTCACTCATGTCAAAATCCGGTGCTTCCTGAAATGCAAAACCGTGAAGGGCACAGCAGTCTCTAATTATTATTGACAACCAATCTGGAGCATATTGCAGTGCCTCTCTTGACCTGTCCAGGCAGTAAAAGCGTGCTTTTAACACCCTGATTATCCTCTTGATGATCAGCCTAGTGGAGGCCTATGCCTCATTGCGGCACTCCTCTGCTGCAATTTGGACCACTCTTACTGGGGTCATTAAGGTTAGGTTCTACCCTGAGTTCCGAATGGAATGGTTTGAAATCCCTTTGGAGGAAGCCAAGTCACATTGCTTGAGCTTGATATCAGATATCAGCTCTGGTTTGGGAAGGCTCTTTGAATTACACTAATATTTTTAGGTGCATAGGCACTAGTAGGCAAATTTCCAAAGATTTTTCAACAAAAATTATTTAATGTACAGAGAAACTGACTAGTGTACACCAATGAAACTATCAAATAGTCCAGTATAGTTTTTTAAAGTCATTTTCAGTGATTTAAAATCAGGTTAGTGACAAGTGGAGGACTGGACATCATTATTAAAGATGCATTTTTTTGGTGGTAAACTGACTTTAGAAAGAAAAACAGAAATGAATACATTTTATTACGCTTCCCGATTGTGCTGGTACATTGAAGATTTTATGTTTGCGATTATGCAAATGAATATTTAAGAAAACATTGGGTTAAAAATTGGGTGCATTTGTTGCCCCGGCGAGCACTAATGGGATGCAAACATCTTTGCAACCGGGAGCGGCGCTAATATTGACTCCCGCCATATTGGGCTGGGGTTTAGCGATGGCATTACAGTGTTCCGCCCCAATCTCCTGCACACAGATTTCCTGACATCATTGCTGTGCGCATTGCCCTGTTAGCGCCCTGACCCAAAATTCACCTCCCCTGCAGCAGCGCCGGGTGGAAACACAGGCAGCTGTTGGAAGTGTGGATTGGGTGGCCGGCCGCTACTGGGGTGATGATTAAAGGCAAGATGACCAAGGTAAGTAAACTTACCTTTGTTGTTGACGTTTTCTTTGCGGATTCCTGCCTGCGATCGTTCAGCCTGGCAGTCTGCTTCAGTGCTGGGTTTATCGTGCAGGTTCACCACTCCATTCATGGTCCAGATCAGTCTGTTTTTATTTGCAGAACATGGAGCGATGCCCCTTCCCCTTAAAGGGAGGAAAGGGCCCTTTGTACGCGGCAGCGCTGCACGGCCCAGTGTGCAGCACTGCTGAGATTTCTGCCTTGCCCGCATCCTTTAGCACTCCAAAAAGGAAGTGGAGCACTTGATTTAGTGCTCCACTTCCTTCCTGGAGCGCTAAAGCCAAAGTTTTGAGAGCAAGGAAACATTAGCACCTGGCGCTAAGTTTCCTGACTTTCAAAAGTTACCGTCTCTAAATGGGGTGATAATGAATTTCTCCCCCTTGAACTTTAATCTAATCAGCTCAATTTTGAATGCATTTTGGGCACAATTTGCTGATAACGCCCAAAGCGGAAACACTACACCGAGATTTCAATTCTGATTGAGGCAATATAAGCAAGGTATTGCCTGGCTTCTAATGATTCTGCAGCAACCACTCTCAGACCAGTAGTCGCGGTATAAAGATACGGTTGGATGCATGTGAAACAATATACTTCTGTGATACGTTATTTAAAATGCCAAAAATATAGCCTGGATTGTCTGCCACAATCAATCTTACTCAGAGAGATTTGTCTTACTCTATTTAGTTTAAATCATTGATGATGTTTGGTACACAGGTTTTCTCTCCAGCTTGCTCACAGAAACATAGAAACATAGAAAATAGGTGCAGGAGTAGGCCATTCGGCCCCTCGAGCCTGCACCGCCATTCAATAAGATCATGGCTGATCATTCCTTCAGTACCCCTTTCCTGCTTTCTCTCCATACCCCTTGATCCCTTTAGCCGTATCTCATACTTACTCTTTCCTTGTGTAAGAGACCCTATACAAAATCATATAGGATCCTGAAGGATTCTTATTGGCTTTTCCAATTGCCTGACAGATTTTAAAGTGTACAAAATATTTCTTCTGGAAAATCATAGTCCATTCACAAATGTCTATGTGATATTTCTGAATGTTGAAGTGTAGTTTAATGTAGGTAGGTTGTCAGGAGTTATGCTAACAATATGGGCTCAATTTTGCCCAAGCCCATTTTCTGGCATATAGCCAGAGTTACGCCCATTTTTCTAGGTCAGAAATACGCCGGAAATAATTTGCCAAAGTTTCCCATGTGTATAATTCAAATTTGGCGCCGCACAGCGTGGCCAGTCGCCTCGAGGCTGAAAAACGATGCGCATGCGCGAAAAAAAATTATGTCTCTGATGTCGTTGCAATGGACACGCATGAGCAGTACAGCTCCGAGTTGACAATCAGCCATTTTTAAAGAGCCAGTTGTATGTGTGAGAAGGAGTGCTGTGTGAGAGCATTGGAAAAATCGGAGCTGCAGCAGTACAAGATGCAACACGGTGCAAGGACCAAAATTTCTTACAGGACAAAGTGGAGGCACTAGTTACTGTAATTGAGAACAGATGGCAGGAACTGGACACCAGCAGAGGTCACATAAAAGTTCCGCCCAAAGAAATGAAGAAATGCTGGAACTAACTTGCAGAAGATTACTGCGCAATGGTGACCACCACGAGATCTGGAGGCCAGTGTAAGAAGAAGTGGCAGGACCTTGGCCAAGTAGTTAGTGTAAGTAATATTTTCCTTTATTCAATGGAATTGCAATTGTAAATGTGACCATCTGTATGTCCCACCCAGCAGAAAGGCACCCTCTTTAAAAAGTTAAGTTTTCATCTTGGCAGAGGAAGGTGGCACATACTAAAATGGAAAGAACTCGAACAGGAGGAGGCCCAGAAAATCTGCACCCACTGACACCCTTGGAAGAGAGGGTTGCTGCTTTGATGGGTCCTGCCTGGAAAAAAGCAATCAGTACTGCACAAGCTGGGCCCACACTTGAGGGGGAGGGTAAGTCCTGAAAATTCATCGTGGTCCTTCAAATCAGCCTGCTGCCTGGCCTGTAATGTATGAGCCTACTCATGCCACCCACCCTGCCCTCTCTGCTGCTGCTAACCATTTGACTGTTCTGTTATATTTTACAGAACTTGAGGCCAACCCTGATGATGCAGAGGAAGATTCAGATGTGGACAAGCCTGAAGAGGAGAACATCTTCCAATCCAATCCTCCAGACCAAGAATGTGGGGGTGAGGGGGAGGGGATGGAGCTGGATGAAGCCCCCACTGTTTTACTGACTTTGAAGGAGGTGCCGCTCATTGCGGTGACAGCCCCTTACGTGACTAGTGGTTTGAGTGCTGGTGGGACATTCCATGGTTTCCCAAATTCCAAGGTTGTGGGTCCCAGTGATGTGGTGCAGCGAGGCACACCCAGGGCCCTGCCTTTCAAGGTTGCGGGTCCCAGTGGGGTGCAGCGTGACACACCTGTGGGGAGGAGGGTAAGGAGAGCTCGACCGCGCTCTCCTGAGGTGCAGGATCTAACAGATGTGGTTCAGACGATGTCATTGAGTGCGAGAGCATTGACCTAACCCGATCACTCCTGGACGCCATCAGTGGGGTGAGTGATGAGATAGCGAGACTGTCGGAAAAAGTAACAGCAATGACACGAGAAATGGGAACGATGTCCGGGACCATCAGTGAGGGAATGCCAGAGGTAGCTGATGTGCTATCAGTGACCATCAGGGAGGGAATGTCACAGATAGTTCAGACAGTTTTGCTCAACATGAGTGAGGGAATGTTGCAGGTCGTTGAGACACTGTCTGGGCGCATGAGAGAGGGCATGTTGGAGTGAGCTGCTGCAATAAGGGAACACGGCCAGATTCCACTTCCATTGACAGAATCAACTGTCACTCCCACTCCAATCTCCACACCAGCCTCTGAAGAGCCCAAAGCCGGGCCCTCCACATTGCTGCCTGAGCGCTCCACATTGCCCTCCCCTGACCCCTTCTCAACAGGTGAGCAGTACCTGAGATCTTAGAAAGAACAAGTTTGGTACCAAGCCCAGAAACACTACACCACTGCCTGCGAGCAGGGTTGGTGGAGAGTCCAAGATCAAGCGCAGCGGGCGGTGTTAGAATAAGGTGGAGGAGAGATGGGGGCAGCTTTTCTTTGCTGCTGTTGTTGTTGTTATTATTATTGTTGTTATTACTGTTGTAACTGTTCTCAAATTAAAAGTTTTTGTAAGTTATGTAAATTTACAAATTTAAAAGTTTGTAAGTGATCTTTAAGTTTTTAAGTGATCTTAAAGAGAGATCTTAAAGTAAAGTTTGATTCAAGAATAATTTTATTGAAGTTAAGTTAGGTACAAAAGAGCTGTTTGTTAAGCTTTTGAATAAAATATATTTTATATTAAAACTGAATCATTTATATTATTTGTTCTATTAACACAACACAACATTACAGAACAGCTCCAAACAGTAAACATGGTCCATGTGGAATAGTTACCGCTGAGCCCTCAAGCATCATGAAGCTTTCACGGATGAGCTGCTGGCGCAAGGCTCGAGCAATCATTAAAGGGGCATGATGGCCCGCCCTCCTCCATCGTCGTGCTCTGGCCTCAGGCACTTGCATGGCTTCCTCATCGTCATCCTCCTGCTTGTCATCTGTATCTTCCACATCATTATCATCAGCCACTCTCACTACAGGTGGATCTTCCACTACCAGGTGCTGCTGTCTCATGATGGCTAAGTTATGTAGCAGGCAGCACACAACAGTAAACTGACCGACAATCTCAGAGGAGTGCAGCAAGTAGCCTCCGGGATGGTCCAGGCATCGGAAACGCTGCTTCATGATGCCAATGGTCCTCTCTATGAAGCTGCGCGTCGCAATGTGCAACCTGTTGCATTCACGGTCAGCTTCCGTTCGGGTTATGCATAGGGGCGTCATGAGCCAGATAGCGAGGCTGTACACTTTGTCTCCCAGTAGCCAGCTGTGCCCTTCTGGCTGCTGCTGAAACAAGGCAGATAAAACGCTGTCATGTAGGATGAACGTATCATGCGTGCTCCCAAGGTAGCTTGCATCGACTGACATGATATGATGCACGAGCTGTACATTAATGGAGTGGAAGCCTTTTCTGTTCCTGTACATCTCAGAATCCTCCAAAGGTGCTCGCAAGGCGATGTGGGTACAATCAATGCAGCCCTGTCCTGGATTGCTTGTGCAGTCATGGGAACTTTATGAAGTTTTTCCTCCACACATACAGTGCAGCTGTCACCTGCCGAATGGAGACATGTGTTGCATGCTGAGAGATGGCGCATACATCCCCAGTTGTAGCTTGAAATGAGCTGGAGGCATAGAATGAAAGTGCAGCTGTAACCTTCACTTCAACTGACAAAGCAATCCTCCTGATGCTTCTAGGTTGCAGGTCTGTTTTGACCAACTCACAGATCTCAGTTACAACTTCTTTGCAGAAACGCAGCCTTTTGACACAGTCTGCATCATTCAGGTGGAGGTACGAACGCCTGTATCGATATATCTGAGGTGGGTAAGGCCTCCTGCCCAGCACCCTATGGGCTCTGATGTTCCTGACATGATGACGTCGAAACAATTGTCTCCTACGTAGCACCATGATGCAGAAGGCTCGCACAAGGTATGGCATTGTCAGTATTGTCCCCATACTTAAAGTTAACCTTTGAAAGAAGCTCAAAATGGCTGGAAAGCGGGCAGGACAGGTTCGCAGTTCTCTCTCTCTGCAAGATCTGTATGGATGGACCACACCCAAGGTCTTGTGACTTCTCCTCTCTCCTCCCCTCCCCTTAACTAATTGCACTCTTGTGACTTCTCCCCTTCTCTCTCCCCCCCGCCCCCACCCCCCCCCCCCCACTCATTGCAGTCTTCAGAAGCCATCCGATCGGCAACTCGCTTCCCGGCCTCAGTGCAGAACCTTTCCGATCTGCACCTCGCTCTCTCTCTCTCTCTCTCTTCCTCCCCCCACTCCCACGGCTTATTTTCTAACTGAGCCCGGAGCCCCTGTGTGCGGGCGCGGGGCCGATTCTGCCGGCTAAAGCTACGACCCTCTAAACCTGCTTCAAGGTGTTCGGTGGTGGTATGTGAGTGAGTAAAAAAATGAGAAAACTTCTGAAATCCAACAAATTTACATTTACTACATTGACAGCCAAAAAAAGTTGAACGTTATTATTGATTTTTATAGTGTTCTTGGCTCCCTCCAAAATCTTTAATTTAAAAACAGTGGCGTCTTTTAACGCTGATTTATCAATGTGCGCTGGTTTTCTTAAGTGCCCAGAAGGTTTTTCAGGAGTGGCGAGATACGCTAACCTAGGAGGAAAAAATGTTGGCTAAACTGCGGAAAATTATAAAAACTAGTGCCGACCTGAGGGAACTAAGTCAGGTACGCCGGCTCCGATTGCAGGGAGAAATTTGTAAAAAAGTAAATACGCCAGAAAAAACGGCGCTTGCCAAAAAAAAGGTGCAAATGACTGGGGAAAATTGAGCCTCTACTCTTGCCAGCGAGTTCCTGTCAATTTCAACAGGATGTCTTATCTGGGTAGTGCTGAAATTTACCACCTCTTCCTCATTTCATGCTCCTATGAGACTTATCTGTCAATTCAATTAACAACATTTCAGCTTCCACCTTGTACTCGTATTAGACCAATCAACGTTTGTTGTGCTGGAGCCCTCAGTCATTGAAACATTCAATTTAGTTATCACTGCAACTCGAAGCATTGATTTAGTGCTTTAGATCCAATCCCCAGTCAATTCCAGCACCAAAGATCAGCAGGCTTTAAAATGCTTCTCTGCTCTACATATGTAATGTACAATGAATTGCTTAATAAAAATATTACATGTATGCACCACAGAACCAAGGACCCCAGAAAGGACAGAAAGTCATGAGTATGTCATGACAACAAATAATCCCTCAAAATCTATAATATTCCAATTACAATGGGTACTGGAGTCATCAGCATCAACAACATCTGGTCTCCATCTTCCTTTCTGAAACATAATTCAGTTAAAAATAAGACAATGAAAATGAAAAAAAATGAAATTTAATTTTTCAAGGCAATATCATAAACCATCAACTTATAAAAATGAAATGAATAATCAAAATTACAGAAAAAACTGAATGAAACTCATCTGCAATCTCTTTAACTCACGACACCCATTTAGAACTGAATGCTTCTACTTTTTGCAGCTGGCATCACTAAAACCTGCATTAGCCATGAAGTAATAGCACAGAGTGCATTATTATCTTTTACTCAGTATAAACTGTAGTCTTACTGGGCCTTATAACCTAGTCTACATTAATTAGCGGAAAGCATTTTATTCTGGAAGTCAAGCAGTTATCCTGAAATGTCGCATCTGTCCTCTGAAGCTTCCATAACAGAGGCAGTTAACTCAGTGCTGATTTGGCAATTCTTAAATATCATCACATCTTAATTACCTATTTGGGGAATCAAACAATCCATTACTGTAATAGTAAACTGAATAGTTAAATGCATTATTAATTCATCACTTAAATGAAACTCTCTCCTGCTCCTGGTCTTTTGTATAGTGATAGTCTAACAACACATTAAATTAAACCTCACCTTGTACGAGTTACTCTTTCAAACCCATATGGGTAATAAAAGACCAATATTACATTTAAGAGTTTGTTTTCTTATTGTAGAAATGCAGCCTTTCCATTTGAACAAATTATATATAATTTTTTTAAATACACCAACTGCACACTGATTTGCTTTGTCACAACCAATGGTTTTTCATTAAAAAAATATTATCTTTGAAAAAAGACAAGAATTGTATAAATTAAAAAGAAAATCCGTAAATACTGTAAACCTATTTTGACGAAGAGTCTGCCCCGAACCATGGCCCCGATATTTATGGGCAGGCAGGGAGCGAGCAGGGGCACATGTTTGCAGGGGAAATCCCAGAAACGCCAGGAATATAACAGTACAACCTCATTGGCATTTTTATACTCCATTTCCCATCTGGCAGCCAGCTGGATTGAGAGGCTAGCCGGCTGCCAGGTGAGAAATCCTGCAGGAGAAGGCCGAAGCCGGGGGCCATTGGGAACAGTCCCTGGCAATCGGAAAAGATCAGGCCATGGTGGGGGGTGGGTATCAGATCGTGGCGAGAGAGGCAGATGGAGGGAGAGATTGGGAGAGAGGGAGATCATGGGGAGAGAGGGAGATCGTGAGGAGAGAGGGAAATCATGGGGAGAGAGGGAGATCAGGGGGGGAGAGGGGGATCGTGGGGGGAGGGAGATCGTGGGGGGGGGAGATCGTGGAGAGAGAGGGAGATCATGGGAGAGAGGAAGATCAGGCGGAGAGGGAGATCGTGGGGGGAGGGAGATCGTGGGGAGAAAGGAAGATCGTAGGGGGAGGGAGATCGGGGGGAGAGAGAGAGATCATGGGAGAGGGAGATCGTGGGGAGAGAGGTGTTTTGTATGTTAACTGGGATTTTACCTGCCACCGGAGGACGTGACTGTCGGAGTCCTAATGGTCACTGGCAGACACGTGCAAGCTGTGTATATAATGTTGTCAGCCACGTTGAATCCTCACTTTGAGAATAAATAAACTGGAATAAAGTCATGCCTGAACCAGCTCACCGTACTTAGCCTCGTGGAATTATTCGATATTTAACAATTGGAAACGAGTTAAAAATATGAACTTTCATGCAACCATGTCTGTTGGAATTTTGGAGAGATCCATGGAAGGGGAAGACTGGGAGGATTTCACTGATAGCCTCGACCAGAACATCGTAGCCAACAGATTGGAAGGAACCGATAAAGCAATTAAGCGCAGGGCGGTTCTCTTCACCGTTGGTGGGTCAAAAATTTATGGCCTTATCTACTCTCACCGACTCCACCAATGGATAAGACTTACAATGAATTGTGTACGCTCGTTCGGAACCACTTTAAACTGAAGGAAAGCATCATCATGGAGAGGTATCGTTTCTATATGCACAATCACTCTGAGGGCCAGGATGTGGCAGAATTTGTCGCTGACCTGAGACATCTCGGTGGGCCGTGCAACTTTGGAGCTGTGTTGGAGGAAATGCTACAGGACGTTTTCGTGCTTGTCATTGGCCACGAGGTCATCCTTCAAAAGCTACTGGCTGCTGAATCTCTAGACCTGAGCGGGGCCATCACGATAACTCAGGCATGCATGTCCATGGACGAAAACTTGAAACAGATATCTTCCCAGTATCGAAACTCACCGGCAAGTACTGTGCATAAAATAATATCGGTGGCAGACAGAGTTGCACATGGCAGGGCGTTCGTATGACCTGTAACTGCTCAAAGTCCGCCATCGGGGGTGAATCAAATCTCGCATTGTTGGCATTGCGGGGGCTATCATTGGGCCCATCAATGCCGATTCTAGCAATACGTGTGAAAAGGCTGTGCAACAATGGTGCACCTTCAGTGAATGTGGCCGCAACCGAGCAAGCGTGCTGCGACACACCACATGGCTGAGGATGATCGATCCAGCGTGGATCAAGCAGCACAGGCAACTCAACCCGAGGTACAGAATGAAGAAGTGTATGAGGTACATTCTTTGACCAAAAGTCCTCCGATAATGCTGGAAGTTAAATTAAATGGGGTTCCAGTATCCATGGAATTGGACACGGGTGTGTCAGTCAATAATGAGCCAGAGGGCTTCGAAAAGCTGTGGGACACGAAGACAAAAAGACCCAAACTGAGCCCAATCAGTGCGAAGTTGCATACCTACACCAAAGAGCTCATACCAGTCATTGGCAGAGCAGCAGTAAAGGTGTCCGATATGTCCTTACTATAAAGTATAAATGCACACGAGGCCCATACTTGAGAGAAGGTCATTCTGTAACCAGTTACCTTTATTACCAAGACCTCAAGTGATGAAGGTGGGTGGAGCTTCCCCATTTATACCTGAAAGTCCAGGTTAGGAGCGTCTCCCACAAGTTCACCCCTTGTGGTCAAGGTGTACAACTTAGGTCAGTTTATACATGGGTTACAATGATAGTTGAATACATGACATCACCTCCCCCCCAAAGTCTTATTGGGATCACAGGTTAAGTCTCTCTGGTGGTTTACGCTCCCTTGTAGAGCGCCTGAGTTGGGGCTCCGGTTGTTGGGCGCTGGCCTGTGTGTCTGCTGTTTGCGGTGCCTCAGGTCTGTCCGGACTGCCCACAGTAGTTGGGCTCTCCTCCACTTGGTTCCGGTGTTCGGTCACCTGTGGTGGATTAAACTCTACATCGTGTTCTTCCTCTGCTTCTTCTATGGGGTTGCTGAACCTCCTTTTAGTTTTTGCGGCAGATTTGTCGATTGGTAAATTTAACTACCAAAACCCTATTCCCCTCTTTGGCAATCACAGTGCCTGCAAGCCATTTGGGCCCTGCAGCGTAATTAAGGAAAAAAACAGAGTCATTGACATCAATACATCGCGCCCTCGCATTCCTGTCATGGTAGTCACATTGTGACTGATGCCTGCTCTCAATAATTTCTTTCATAGTAGGGTGTATAAGGGATAACCTGGTTTTGAGCGTCCTTTTCATTAGCAGTTCTGCGGGGTGGAATCTATTGGCCAATAGGAGGAGTGATAAGCGGCTTTGTCGGGAACCCCCTTGGATGCTGAGCATCCCCTGTTTGATTATCTGCACTGCTCGTTCCGCCTGGCCGTTTAAGGCCGGCTTGAATGGTGCTGCTCTGACACGGTTGATTCCATTGCCTGTCATAAAGTCCTGGAATTCAATGCTTGTAAAGCACGGGCCATTGTCGCTGACCAAGACGTCCGGTAGACCATGGGTGGCGAACATTGCCCGTAGACTTTCTACCGTGGCAGAGGATGTGCTTGAATTTAAAATGGCACACTCAATCCATTTGGAGTAGGCGTCTACGACAACCAAAAACATTTTTCCCATGAAAGGACCTGCATAGTCCACATGGATGCGTGACCATGGCTTGGCGGGCCAGGACCAGGGTCTAAGGGGGGCTTCCCTGGGTGCATTGCCCAGCTGAGCACATGTGTTGCACCTGCGAACACAAATTTCCAGGTCTGCATTTATCCCTGGCCACCAAACGTGTGACCTGGCAACTGCATTCATCATGACAATGCCCGGGTGCTCATTGTGAAGTTCTCTGATAAACACCTCTCTGCCCATCTGGCGCATGACTACTCGGTTTCCCCACAGTAGGCAATCGGCCTGAATCGAGAGTTCATCCTTGCGCCGATGAAACGGTTTAAATTCCTCAGGGCATGCCCCGTACATGGCTGTCCAGTTCCCATTCAGGACACATTTCTTAACTAAAGACAGTAGCGGGTCTTTATTTGTCCAGTCTTTAATTTGACGGGCTGTCACAGGTGAGCCTTCGCTTTCGAAAGCTTCAACAGCCATGACCATCTCAGCATCATGCTCAGTTGCCCCTTCAGCTAGTGGGAGCCTGCTGAGTGCATCGGCATAGTTTTCGGTGCCCGGTCTGTGCCGAATTGTGTACTCATTGGTGGCTAACGTGAGTGCCCACCTCTGCATGCAGGCCAATGCATTCGCATTTATGGCCTTGTTTTCGGCCAAAAAGGGATGTTAGGGGCTTGTGATCTGTCTCCAGCTCAAATTTCCTGCCAAACAGGTACTCGTGCATTTTTTTTACTGCATATACACATGCTAGCACTTCCTTTTCTACCATCCCGTAGCCCCTTTTGCCTGGGACAGGCTTCTGGAGGCATAAGCTACCGGCTGTAACTGACCATTGGCATTGCTGCAACACACACCCGACCCCATAGGACGATGCATTGCACGTTAAAACAAGTTTCTTACACGGTTCATATAATGGTAACAGTTTGTTGGAACATAATAAGTTGCATGCTCTATCAAAAGCCCTTTCCTGGCTGTCCCCCCAGACCCAATCGCAACCTTTGCGTAGGAGCACGTGTAGCGGCTCTAACAACGTGCTCAATTTGGGAAGAAAGTTACCGAAATAGTTCAGGAGCCCCAGGAACGAACGCAGCTCCATCGTGTTATGGGGTCTGAGTGCTCTCTGGATCGCTTCCGTTTTGGATGCAGTGGGTCTGATCCCGTCTGCTGCTACCCTTCTCCCCAGGAATTCTATCTTTGGAGCTAAGAAGACGCACATCGCCTTTTTCAGTCGCAGCCCTAACCGGTCCAGTCTGCGTAGCACCTCCTCCAGGTTGTGGAGGTGTTCTTCAGTATCGCGACGCGTCATGAGGATGTCATCTTGAAAAACCACCGTCCTTGGAATCGACTTGAGGAGGCTTTCCATATTTCGCTGAACAAGCGCGGCGGCTAAACGAATCCCGAACAGACATCTGTTATATTCAAACAACCCCTTGTGTGTCGTGATGGTGGTCAGCTTGTTCGACTCACTCGCCAGCTCCTGGGTCATGTAAACTGAGGTCAGGTCCAATTTTGAAAAATGTTTGCCACCGGATAGCGTCGCAAAGAGGTCCTCCGCTCTCGGTACGGGTACTGGTCTTGGAGTGACACCCGATTGATGGTGGCCTTGTAATCATCACATATCCTGACCGACCCATCTGCCTTGAGCACCGGCACGATCGGGCTCGCCCAGTCACTGAATTCGACTGGTGAAATGATGCCTTCCCTCAGCAGGCGGTCCAATTCGCATTCTATCTTTTCCCGCGTCACGCACGGCACCGCTCTGGCCTTGTGGTGTACTGACCAGGCGTCCGGGTTTATGTGAATCACTACCTTGGCTCCCATAAAAGTGCCGATGCCGGGTTGAAATAATGAGTCAAATTTGTCCAGGACCTGTGAGCATGATACTCGCTCCACAGAAGAAATTGCATTGACATCGCCCCATTTCCAGTTCATGACAGCAAGCCAACTCCTCCCCAGTAATACAGGACCGTCCCCGGTACAATCCAGAATGGCAACCTGTTCTCCGAATCTTTATGGGTCACGACTACCGTGGCGCTGCCTTGCACCGGAATGATCTCCTTTGTATATATCCGTAGCAGTGCGTCAATCGGCAATAATTTTGGTCTCCTGGCCTTGGACACCCACAACCTTTTGAACTGTTTGATACTCATCAGGGACTGGCTGGCCCCAGTGTCTAGCTCCATTAAAACTGGGATGCCATTGAGCAGCACTTTCATCATTATCGGTGGCGTCCTGGTATATGAACTGTATATGTGCTCCACATGAACTCGTTGAACTTCAGCTTCCAGCGATTTCCCCTCGTAGGGCTTACATCGGGCCCGTACTCCTCGTACATCAACCTGGCTGCAGGCTTCCTGCACATACGCGCCAAGTGACTGCTGACGTTGCAGTTTCTGCAGGTATATTGCTGATACCTGCAAGCTCTGGCTGGGTGTTTGCCTCCACACCTCCAGCATGAGCTGGAGGCCCCGTTGTTGGAAACAAAAGGTCCACTACCAGTCGATCATCTTTGACTGTCTCTGTAACTGTCCTTAAGCACACCATTAACAGGTGTTGATGGCCCCATTACTGGCCGTATTGTCCATTGCGATGGCATGAATCGCCATTCAGCTAGCCATTGTCTGTGTTGCATTCCCCCTTTGGGTTCGACTACATGCTGGGGCACATCCGATTGCCCTTGTCTGCCTAGAGAACTGTGTGCCGCGTTAACAATGTTTACTCCCTGGCCGTTTGCTGCATTTGAGCCAAGATTTTTGTCATTCATCATTCTGGTTTCTTCCTCCAGAGATAAATGTCTGGGCTATCAGAGTCACCACTTCCAAGGTCAAGTCTTTGGTCTCAATCAGTTTCCTGTAAACCCCAGCATGCCCAATGCCCTCAATAAAAAAGTCTCGCAGCATCTCCGCTCTGCATGCATCTGGGAACTTACATAGGCTCGCCAGTCGGCGGAGATCTGCCACGAAGTCTGGACGCTTTGCCCTTCTCGCCGCCGGTGTGTGTAAAACCGGTGTCTTGCCATGTGCATGCTGCTTGTCAGTTTAAGGTATTCCCCGATCAGCTTACTGAGCTCTTCGAACGTCTTGTCCACCGGCTTTTCTGGCACGAGAAGGTCCTTCATCAGGGAGTACGTTCTTGATCCACAAACCTTCAGGAGATGAGCCCTGCGTTTGTCGGCCGAATCCTGTCCCAACCATTCCTTAGTGACAAAACTTTGCTGTAGTCTCTCAATAAAGTCGTCCCAATCATCACCACCACAGTCCCTCTCTTCTGTGCTGCTCGTGGCCATGCTCGCGTGGTTTAGAAACATAGAAACATAGAAAATAGGTGCAGGAGCAGGCCATTCAGCCCTTCTAGCCTGCACCGCCATTCAATGAGTTCATGGCTGAACATGAAACTTCAGTACCCCCTTCCTGCTTTCTCGCCATACCCCTTGATCCCCCTAGTAGTAAGGACTTCATCTAACTCCCTTTTGAATATATTTAGTGAATTGGCCTCAACTACTTTCTGTGGTAGAGAATTCCACAGGTTCACCACTCTCTGGGTGAAGAAGTTTCTCCTCATCTCGGTCCTAAATGGCTTACCCCTTATCCTTAGACTGTGACCCCTGGTTCTGGACTTCCCCAACATTGGGAACATTCTTCCTGCATCCAACCTGTCCAAACCCGTCAGAATTTTAAACGTTTCTATGAGGTCCCCTCTCACTCTTCTGAACTCCAGTGAAGCCCAGTTGATCCAGTCTTTCTTGATAGGTCAGTCCCACCATCCCGGGAATCAGTCTGGTGAATCTTCGCTGCACTCCCTCAATAGCAAGAATGTCCTTCCTCAAGTTAGGAGACCAAAACTGTGCACAATACTCCAGGTGTGGCCTCACCAAGGCCCTGTACAACTGTAGCAACACCTCCCTGCCCCTGTACTCAAATCCCCTCGCTATGAAGGCCAACATGCCATTTGCTTTCTTAACCGCCTGCTGTACCTGCATGCCAACCTTCAGTGACTGATGTACCATGACACCCAGGTCTCGTTGCACCTTCCCTTTTCCTAATCTGTCACCATTCAGATAATAGTCTGTCTCTCTGTTTTTACCACCAAAGTGGATAACCTCACATTTATCCACATTATACTTCATCTGCCATGCATTTGCCCACTCACCTAACCTATCCAAGTCACTCTGCAGCCTCATAGCATCCTCCTCGCAGCTCACACTGCCACCCAACTTAGTGTCATCCGCAAATTTGGAGATACTAAATTTAATTCCCTCATCTAAATTATTAATGTACAATGTAAACAGCTGGGGCTCCAGCACAGAACTTGCGGTACCCCACTAGTCACTGCCTGCCATTCTGAAAAGTCCCCATTTACTCCTACTCTTTGCTTCCTGTCTGACAACCAGTTCTCAGTCCATGTCAGCACACTACCCCCAATCCCATGTGCTTTAACTTTGCACATTAATCTCCTGTGTGGGACCTTGTCGAAAGCCTTCTGAAAGTCCAAATATACCACATCAACTGGTTCTCCTTTGTCCACTTTACTGGAAACATCCTCAAAAAATTCCAGAAGATTTGTCAAGCATGATTTCCCTTTCACAAATCCATGCTGACTTGGACCTATCATGTCACCATTTTCCAAATGCGCTGCTATGACATCCTTAATAATTGATTCCATCATTTTACCCACTACTGAGGTCAGGCTGACCGGTCTATAATTCTCTGCTTTCTCTCTCCCTCCTTTTTTAAAAAGTGGGGTTACATTGGCTATCCTCCACTCGATAGGAACTGATCCAGAGTCTATGGAATGTTGGAAAATGACTGTCAATGCATCCGCTATTTCCAAGGCCACCTCCTTAAGTACTCTGGGATGCAGTCCATCAGGCCTTGGGGATTTATCGGCCTTCAATCCCATCAATTTCCCCAACACAATTTCCCGACTAATAAAGATTTCCCTCCGTTCCTCCTCCTTACTAGACCCTCTGACCCCTTTTATATCCGGAAGGTTGTTTGTGTCCTCCTTAGTGAATACTGAACCAAAGTACTTGTTCAATTGGTCTGCCATTTCTTTGTTCCCCGTTATGACTTCCCCTGATTCTGACTGCAGGGGACCTACGTTTGTCTTTACTAACCTTTTTCTCTTTACATACCTATCGAAACTTTTGCAATCCGCCTTAATGTTCCCTGCAAGCTTCTTCTCGTACTCCATTTTCCCTGCCCTAATCAAACCCTTTGTCCTCCTCTGCTGAGTTCTAAATTTCTCCCAGTCCCCAGGTTCGCTGCTATTTCTGGCCAATTTGTATGCCACTTCCTTGGCTTTAATACTATCCCTGATTTCCCTAGATAACCACGGTTGAGCCACCTTCCCTTTTTTATTTTTATGCCAGACAGGAATGTACAATTGTTGTAATTCATCCATGCGGTCTCTAAATGTCTGCCATTGCCCATCCACTGTCAACCCCTTAAGTATCATTCGCCAATCTATCTTAGCCAATTCATGCCTCATACCTTCAAAGTTAGCCTTCTTTAAGTTCTGGACCATGGTCTCTGAATTAACTGTTTCATTCTCCATCCTAATGCAGAATTCCACCATATTATGGTCACTCTTCCCCAAGGGGCCTCGCACAATGAGATTGCTAATTAATCCTCTCTCATTACACAACACCCAGTCTAAGATGGCCTCCCCCCTAGTTGGTTCCTCGACATATTGGTCTAGAAAACCATCCCTTATGCACTCCAGGAAATCCTCCTCCACCGTATTGCTTCCAGTTTGGCTAGCCCAATCTATGTGCATATTAAAGTCACCCATTATAACTGCTGCACCTTTATTGCATGCACTCCTAATTTCCTGTTTGATGCCCTCCCCAACATCACTACTACTATTTGGAGGTCTGTACACAACTCCCACTAACGTTTTTTGCCCTTTAGTGTTCTGCAGCTCTACCCATATAGATTCCACATCATCCAAGCTAATGTCTTTCCTAACTATTGCATTAATCTCCTCTTTAACCAGCAATGCTACCCCACCTCCTTTTCCTTTTATTCTATCCTTCCTGAATGTTGAATACCCCTGGATGTTGAGTTCCCAGCCCTGATCATTTTGGAGCCATGTCTCCGTAATCCCAGTTTCTCGTCGCCAATGATATGTCCTTACTATGCAGTATAAATGCACACAAGGCCCATACTTGAGAGAAGGTCACTCTGTGACCAGTTACCAAGACCTCAAGTGATGAAGGTGGGTGGAGCTTCCCCTTTTATACCTGTAAGTCCAGGTTAGGAGTGTCTCGCACAAGTTCACCCCCTTGTGGTCAATGTTCTCAACGTGTACAACTTAGGTCAGCTTATACATGGGTTACAATGATCGTTGAATACATGACAGTATCGTACGATGGAGCTGTGCATGATTTATCTTTGTGGATCATTCCAGGCAATCACCTAACGCTGTTCGGCAGGAGTTGGCTTGAGAAAATTAATTGGAACTGGAATGATATTAAAGCCTTATCATCAGTGGATGATGCTTCGTGTGCTCAAGTGTTGAGCAAGTTTCCCTCGTTGTTCGAACCAGGCCTCGGCAACTTCACGAGAGCCAAAGTGCAGATCCACTTCGGCCCGAATGCAAGACCCATCCATCTCAAGGCTCGGGCGGTTCCATACATGATGAGGGAGAAGGTCTAGATTGAACTGGACAGACTTCAACGGAAGGAATCATGTCACTAGTCGAGTTCAATGAATGGGCCAGTCCAATTGTCCCAGTGTTGAAAAGTGATGACACAGTCAGGATCTGCGGCGACTACAAGGTAACAATCAACCGAGTCTCGATACAGGATCAGTACCCGTTACCCAAGGCTGGCGACCTGTTTGCAACGCTAGCGGGGGGGGGAAGGTGTTCACCAAATTGGACCTGACCTCCACTTACATGACACAGGAGCTGGTTTAATCTTCGAAAAAATTGACGTGGATCAGCATGCACAAAGGACTGTTTATATACCACAGATGCCCTTGCGGAATTCGCTCAGTGGCAGCTATATTTCAGAGAAACATGGAGAGTTTGTTGAAGTCCATCCCAAGAACTGTCGTGTTCCAAGATGACATCCTGATCACCGGTCGCGACGCCACCGAACACCTGCACAACCTGGAAGAGGTTCTACTTCGTCTGGATAGAGTGGGACTCAGGCTAAAACGGTCCAAGTGCATTTTAATGGCACCAGAAGTTAAATTCCTGGCGAGAAAGATTGCAGCAGATGGCATCAGGCCTATGGACTTGAAGACAGAATCCATCAAGAATGCACCCAGACCCCAGAGTGTAATGGAGCATTCGTTCGTTCCTGGGTCTTCTCAACTATTTTGGTAACTTTCTACCTAGTTTGAGCACATTGCTAGAGCCCTTGCACATGTTGCTGTGAAAGAGTAATGACTGGGTTTGGGGCAAATCTCAAGGCAGAGCCTTTGAGAAGGCCAGGAACCTGCTATATTCCAATAAATTACTGGTACACTATGACCCATGTAAGCGGTTAGTGCTGGCCTACGACGCCTCATCATATGGGGTCGGTTGTGTGCTCCAGCAAGCCAATATATCAGGCAAACTCCAACCAGTTGCATATGTGTCCAGAAGTCTGTCTAAGGCTGAAAGAGTCTATAGTATGCTAGAGAAAGAGGCTTTAGCATGCGTATATGGTGTTAGGAAAATGCACCAACACCTGTTTGGGCTTCGGTTTGAGTTTGTAACAGACCACAAGTTGCTCATTTCATTGTTTACTGAGAGCAAAGATATAAACACCAATGCCTCGTCCCGCATCCAAAGATGGGCACTGACATTATCCGCTTATAATTGTCATCCGCCACAGACCAGGCACTGAAAACTGTGCTGATGCGCTTAGTCGGCTACCATTGCCCACAACCGAAATGCCACAGCCCGCAGACTTGCTGCTGGCCATGGATGCCTTCGAGAGCGAGGGGTCACCTGTCACGGCTCGCCAAATTAGGACTTGGACCAGCCAGGATCCTGTACTGTCAAGCGTAAAAAGGTGTGTCCTAAATAGAAATTGGTCTGCCATTCCCAGGGAAATGCAGGATGAAATTAAGCCTTATAGCCGCCGCAAACATGAATTGTCTATTCCGTCTGATTGTCTGTTATGGGGTAATCATGTTGTTATGCCAAAAAAAGGCAGGGAAACTTTTGTGCGAGATATACACAGTACCCACCCAGGCATTGTCATGATGAAGGCCATTGCCAGATCTCATGTTTGGTGGCCCGGCATTGACTCGGACATGGAACCATGCGTGCATCAGTGCAACACTTGCATGCAACTGAGTAACGCACCTGTGGAGGCTCTACTGAGTCTGTGGTCATGGCCATCCAAACTGTGGTCAAGGATTTATCGGCAAAATGGACACTTACTCCAAATGGATTGAATGCGTAATCACGTCATCCTGCCACGTCCACAGCCACTATTGAAAGCCTCTGAGCCATGTTCGCCACCCATGGCCTGCCCGACGTCCTTGTCAGCGACAACAGACCATGTTTCACCAGTTCGGAGTTCCACGAGTTTATGACCCATAATGGTATCAAGCGTGTCAGGTCTTCCCTTTTTAAACCAGCGTCTAATGGTCAAGTGGAGCGAGCTGTCCAAACCATTAAGCAGAGCCTAAAACACGTGACTCATGGCTCCCTACAGACCCGCTTGTCCCGCATTCTGCTCAGTTACCGGACGAGACCCCACTTGCTCACCGGGATCCCTCCTGCCGAGCTGTTAATGAAGCGAGGTCTCAAAACCAGGCTTTCCCTTGTACACCCGGATCTCAATGATCACGTCGAAACCAGAAGGCAACGGCAGTAATGGTACCACGATCGCGCAGCTGTATCACATGACATTGATGTTCATGATCCTGTGTTTGTCCTGAATTATGGTCATGGTCCAAAATGGGTTGCTGGCACGGTTTTGGCCAAGGAGGGGAACAGGGTGTTTGTAGTCAAACTATTAAATGACCAAACGTGCAAGAGGCACATCGACCAAACCAAACTGCGATTCACAGACAACCCAGAACAAATTGAAGATGACATAATCATCGACCAACCAACGCATATCCAACCATCAGTTGACCCTTGTGTCATTCACGAAGATGAACCTACTATCCCCGACAGTCCTGTCAAACCGACTGCTCCGCAATACAGCAATGGTCCGACTAACTCACCCAAGCTTGGGTTCGAACTGAGAAGATCAACCAGGGAGCGGAAGGCCCCGGTTGTAAATACAACCTTACCAAGGACTTTGGGGGGAATGATGTTATCTATGTTAACTAGGTTTTACCTGCCACCGGAGGGTGCGACTGTCGGAGTCCTAATGGTCAGTGGTAGACACGTGCAAGCCGTGTATATAATGTTGTCAGCCATGTTGAATCCTCACTTTGAGAATAAATAAACTGGAGTAAGGTCATGCCTGAACTAGCTCACCGTACTTAACCTCATGGAGTTATTCGATACTTAACAAGAGGGAGATTGGGGGGGAGAGAGGGAGATCGTGGGGAGAGAGGGAGATCATGGAGAGAGGCAGATCCAGGGAGAATATTTTCTTGAGGGGAAGCTCCCCTCCTGGCCCACAAGCAGTGCTCTGAAAAAGCACTTACTTGCTGTAGGTGGCAACTCCTGCCTCCCTTTGGCTGCAGGGTTTTCTGAGTCCGGCGAAATTCGGCTGTCCGCCGTTAATTCCAACTAGCTGGTAAAATCTCAGGAAGAGAGCCGCATTAACATATTCTAATTACAGACCCACCTCTGCAGAGTGGAATACTCTCACACCCCCAAACCCGTTGCGGTTAAAGTGGAAGTAGGCACGTTTGCTCCAAATGGATTGAATGCGTAATCATGTCATCCAGCACGTCCACAGCCACTATTGAAAGCCTCTGGGCCATGTTCGCCACCCATGGCCTACCCGATGTCCTTGTCAGCGACAACAGACCATATTTCACCAGTTCGGAGTTCCACGAGTTTATGACCCATATTGGCATCAAGCATGTCAGGTCTGCCCCTTTCAAACCCGCGTTTAACAGTCAAGCAGAGCGGGCTGCCCAAACCATTAAGCAGAGCCTAAAATGCGTGACTCACGGCTCCCTACAGACCTGCATTCAGTTCAAGAAGGGATTTAATGCATTACCCATGTCAGGAAAGGTGAGTGCAGGTGCACATTCACCTACTTCCTGCCACATGTATCGGCCCACCCCCTCACTCTGCCTTCTCAAGCCCACTCCATCACATCACTCCTCACTCCCACATCACTTGCAGGTGCATCCATCCTTCCCTTTCTATGCACTTCCTCACATCCCCATCTATCCTTCCGCCACAGCCACACACCCCCATCCTTATGCAATTTGATGCCTCTCTCTCATAGTCACCCTCACCAATGCACTGCATTCATTGGGTGAACACATGCCATTACAGTCACAGGTCTGTTCTTTCCCCTATTGAAGGAGGAGAGCACAGAACACTAGGGAGAGGGAAAGAACTGGAGTTGGTCCTCCACAGATTTCCAGCTAACAATTGTAGAGGAGGAAGCACCGGACATCAGTGGCATTTCGGTATCCCTGACCAGTGGAGTTGGGGAGATGGGGAGCTCCCAGCTACCTGGTGACACAATTAAATATCAGCGACCCACATCAGGGAGCGCAGCTCTCTCCAAGCTCTGCTCAGTGGGACACAGAAGCTGTACCTCTGGGGTCGTCGATTGAAAGAATAATCATTGAGCAGCGGCAGAGAATATGCGATGTAGTGACAGGCAATGGTTCCTCTAATGTTTTTCCACCTGCATGGGCCCATTAAATTTGCTGCAAGGCTGTTGCATGCTCCATATCATTTCCAGCGGCAGCAGCTGGTGAGCGGCCTGTGCGGAACCTCATGATCGGTGTGCGGCTGTGCGGCTGTACACCTTAAAGAGAATATTGATGACAGGCCTTCCAAGCATACTGACCATGATTGCAGAGAGAATGGAGTAGTACACATCAAGCATGAGTGTGTTGATGTCGCAGGGCATTGTAACGATGTTTTCTTGCATGGATAGGTGGCCAACTCTGTGGAATACTAAATGCAGCAGTCAAATGCACGTCTTGACCACAGCCATACATATTTTAGATGCCAAAATATCTGCTGCCATAAATAAGATGACCGATACCTTAGCCTTGGCCTTACAGCGCGTCACTGATCCGCACCAAAGCACTTACCAGCAGAGGGGTAGCAGAGATGTGGCGCTGGCCCAGGAGAGGGATGATGGTGAAAGGGGACATGGAGTGGGGACTCCACTTATCACCCATTCTGCACCCCCGCCCCCCCACCCTCGGTTAGTACAAACATGCTACCTCATGTTCCAATGGCTGAATGTTCCCTTGCACAAGTGCAGGTGGAGCAGTCTTTGGCGGGGTCCTCACGGGTAGCAAAACCCAGAGATTGTTAGCCAAGGGCATCTTAGCAATCAGAGCAGGAGTCTGAGCAGTACCTCTACCTTTGCTCAAGCAACAGGCATTGCACCATGTAACAGTGGTAGGAAAAGGAAGAATAAAGCTTTGTAGTTGCACAAGCACATGCACAGTGGTGTCTGAGAAAATATTATATTGTTATGAAGTTTCCGTTCTTTAGTAGCAGCACATAAATTTTATTAGTTTGCACCACTTTCCCGCCTTGTCCATTTTTGGTTGCTGGGTAGCTAGTCGCATTTTAACCTGCTTGGTGATAAATGGAAAGATTTGAATTGACAGGGCCTTATGTGGGGATGTGCAATGGGTAGTTGGTTATTTGCACGACTGCTTTGTGTCAGAGACATTGAGTGGGAGGGGTGGGGAAGAGTGGCATTGCACGTGCTTCTGACATCAGTCCACTGATGCAACCCAAGTGAACTTTGCATTGATAAAGGCATCCCAGCATCTGGGACAGTAATGTGTGCAGCTAGTGCTGCACTGCCCTCATCACCTTCCTCTTTCTCCTCCTGCTCACAATTCTCCGCAGATGAATTGCCCCTTGTTCCTCCTGCAGGTCCAACCCTCGCTGTTGCTGTGCAGAGTGCAGCAAACCAGGATCACTCTGGGCACTCAGGCTAGTGCATTCTGAAGGCCATCGCCAGATCTGCCTAGGCACCTGAAGCGCATTTTGAGCATGTCGATGATTTGTTCGATCACACATCTGGTGGCCATACAGCATTCATTGTAGTGCTGTTGGGCTTCATTGGTCAGGTTTCTGATAGGTGTCATCAGCTAAGTTTGAAGTGGGTATCCATTATTTTCTAGCAGCCACCCCTTAAGTGTACTTTCAGGTCCAAAGACATCAGGGAGCTTGTTCTGCCACAGAACAAAAACATCATGGCAAATCGGCAGGAATCTTACACACACCTGCAGAAATACCTTATTGTGGTTGCACATCAGCTACACATTGGTGGGGTGGAAGCCCTTGCGGTTGAGGAATATTGCTGATTGAACTGTGGGTGGACGGATTGCCATGTGTGTGCAGTTGATGACATCCTGCAGCCAGAGATGCAAACCCGAGCTCCCGCTCATTCTGACTGACATCATCGGAGGCGAAGTTCACCTAATTGATGGCCCTGGAAAACAACCCATCAATCACCCATTTTATGCATTTGTGGGCCGTCAACTGGGAGATCCTGGATATGTCGCCATCAGAGCCCTGGAAGGATCCTGGGGCAAAAAGTTGAGGGAGGTGGTGACTTTGACAGCCACTGGTAAAGCATGGTCACTAAGTCTAGCAGGCAGCAGGTCTTGCTCTCGGAGACTGCACATGTCTGCGACCATCGGAGCCTCCTGAAGTAATATTGCTCCGACATGTCCAGGAAACTCAGTCCCTCTCTGTACACCCGGTGTTGCGTGTAGTGCCTTCTCCGAGCATCACCCCTCTCTGCTGCCCAGCTGCAGGTCTCTCAAAAGCAGGCTGCTGATGGTGCTGATCATAGTGCTTCTCATCCTGGGTCCAATCAAAGGCAGCCAAGGCACCACCCATGCAGGCGTGATTCAGAAAACCTTCAAAGTGCAAAAAGTAGACTCTCTGCAAATGTACTATGAACAAACTCTTGCCCACTAGAAGGTAAGAAAGCAGCTGTGAATACTGAATATTTATTGAAGCATTTCCATGAGTTTTAATCAGTCCCTTCAATTTCCATTGTGTTCTCGCCTAGCTTTCACTGGCGAATTTCAGGCAGACCAGGAAATCCGTAGATGTATCACTGTCCTCCTCACTGTTCACTATTCTCCCTAATTAATACTGCCACCCCACCTCCTTTTTTTCCTTCCCTAACTTATAGAAGAATGAGAGGTGATCTCATTGAAATATACAAAATTCTTACAGGGCTTGCACAACTATACACCTTATAGTCAGGAATATTTTGTACCCAAACCTGCCCTTTTTTGAGCGAGGTCTCCATTATCGCAACAACATCATTTTCCCATGTGGCTATTTGTGCCTGCAGTTCATCAACCTTATTTACCACGCTTCATGCATTTACACACATGCACTGTCAACCTATGTTAGACCTTCTTGTTTTCTCTCATAATCTGGATCCACCTAACAGTGTACTATTTCATACTCTAGTGCTATCTGTCTCTCTCAATCCTTTGTGCACCTTGTTTAAGAACATAAGAACATAAGAAATAGGAGCAGGAGTAGGCCATTCGACCCCTCAAGCCTGCTCCGCCATTCAATAAGATCATGTCCTAATTGGCCGACCCCTTATTCTGAGACTGTGACCTCTGGTTCTGGACTCCCCCGCTGAGGAAACGTCCTCCCTGCATCTACCCGGTCAAGTCCTGTAAGAATTTTGTTTGTTTCAATGAGATCACCTCTCATTCTTCTAAACTCTAGAGAATATACATAAGAACTAGGAGCAGGAATAGGCCATACGGCCCCTCGAGCCTGCTCCGCCATTCAATAAAATCATGACTGATCTGATCATGGACTCAGCTCCACTTCCCTGCCCACTCCCCATAACCCCTTATCGTTTAAGAAACTGTCTATTTCTGTCTTAAGTCTATTCAATGTCTCAGTTTCCACAGCTCTCTGAGGCAGCGAATTCCACAGATCCACAACCCTCTGAGAGAAGAAATTTCTCCTCATCTCACTTTTAAATGGGTGGCCCCTTATTCTAAGATCATGCCCTCTAGTTCTTGTCTCCCCCATCAGTGGAAACATCCTCTCTGCATCCACCTTGTCAAGCCCCCTCATAATCTTATACGTTTCGATAAGATCACCTCTCATTCTTCTGAATTCCAATGAGTAGAGGCCTAACCTACTCAACCTTTCCTCATAAGTCAACCGCCTCATCTCCGGAATCAACCTCGTGAACCTTCTCTGAACTGCCTCCAAAGCAAGTATATTCTTTCGTAAATATGGAAACCAAAACTGCACACAGTATTCCAGGTGTGGCCTCACCAATACCCCGTATAGTTGTAGCAAGTCTTCCTTGCTTTCATACTCCATCCCCTTTGCAATAAAGGCCAAGATTCCATTGGCCTCCTGATCACTTGCTGTACCTGCATACTATCCTTTTGTGTTTCATGCACAAGTACCTCCAGGTCCCGTTGTACTGCAGCACTTTGCAATCTTTCTCCATTTAAATAATAACTTGCTCTTTGATTTTTTTCTGCCAAAGTGCATGACCTCACACTTTCCAACATTATACTCCATCTGCCAAATTTTTGCCCACTCACTTAGCCTGTCTATGTCCATTTGCAGATTTTTTGTGTCCTCCTCACACATTGCTTTTCCTCCCATCTTTGTATCATCAGAAAACTTGTCTATGTTACATTCAGTCCCTTCTTCCAAGTCATTAATATAGATTGTAAATAGTTGGGGTCCCAGCACTGATCCCTGCAGCACCCCACTAGTTACTGATTGTAGAGTATGCCGTGCTGTTTCAGATTTCTTATTACAGAACATCTGTGGATAAGTGTAAGTGTAATGAACGGTGAGTGCCATTCATTCGCCGCTGACCGCAAAATGAGTCCCAAGTTTTATGTTAGTGGTGTAAAGTAAAACCAATCTTCCTTCTCCTGGATTCTAAGTATCAACTGATTTGATATTTTATTTCCTCTGGCGGTTATCATTGGAGTCTCCAGTAAAGGAATTCGGGCACTGGATAAGGGAAAATGTGCAAGTACTCTGTATCTAGGTGTCTGTGAAATTATTAGTATTATTAATAATAAGCACAATAGTGTCAGCTGTGGCTCAGTGAGTAGCAAACGTGCCTTTGAGCGAGAAGGTTGTGGGTTCAAGTCCCATTCCAGATACTTGAGCACATGAATCTAGGCTGACACTCCAGTGCAGTGCTGAGGGAGTGCTGCACTGTCGGAGATGCCGTCTTTCGGATGAGAATTTAAATCGAGGCCACTTGCTCTCTCAAGTGGACGTAAAAGATCCCATGGTACTATTTTAAAGAAGAGCAGGGGAGTTATCCCTGGTGTCCTGGCCAATATTTATCCCTCAATCAACATAACAAAAAAGATTATCTGGTCATTATCATATTGCTGTTTGTGGGAGCTTGCTGTGCACAAATTGGCTAGCGTGTTTCACACATTACAACATTGACTACACTCCAAAAGTCCTTTCCCTCCCTTCCTTTCCCTTCCCTTCCCTTCCCTTCCCTTCCCTTCCCTTCCCTTCCCTTCCCCTTCCCCTTCCCCTTCCCCAACTGCGACATTTACAAACATCAGAGGAAACTGAGGAAGCTCAGCACAAAGAGCCACCCTCATCAACCGGCACATTTCCTTTGGATACAGCGAGTTCTTGATCTCCAGCATCACTAGAACGGAGAGGTAAAACACAGCTTTTGGTCTCTGGTAGAAAGCAGAAATCTCAACAATGTTTCCCTCAACAAGTATTCATCTTTCCATATTGCTAATTTTGATTTAAAAATTACATTTGTAGTGCTAGAAGCAAAACCTTATGACGTCAAACACATCATCGCACCCTCCACCATAACATCATCATCATAGACAGTCCCTGGAGGATGACTTGCTTCCACGTCAAAAAGTTCACAGATGTTTCAATGAAGGACCTAATATTCCAGATCCCGAACTAAATCTTGAAGGGTAGAAGATGCCTGTGCGTGGATTTTTTTAATGTGTGGTGACAGTTGCACACCAGCCAACACACGGGCTTGACAGAGCTAGGTCTTGGTCCAGTGGCAAGGATTGATCAGGATGACTGGAGACCTGCTCTGCTGCACGGGCCTAGTGCGCACACATATCACAGTGTGGACCCGCCCGGGCGGCCTCTGGCCCCGAACTCACGCCTCTCCTGGGCCCCTGGCCCTGAACTCACTCCTCTCCTGGGCCCCTGGCCCTGAACTCATGCCTCTCCTGGGCCCCGATCGCGTCTCTCTGCAATCTCTCGCCACTCCTTTGCCCCGGCCTCACCGCTCCTGCTGTACTTGCCCACGCTCCAATCACCGACCTGGACCTTGGTGATGTCCCTCTTCACTACCGTTGCTCTCCTGTTTCAGCACGTGCTGCTCCCTAGAGTGGTCCTTCCACTCCCTGGCCTGCTCCGATGGTGCTCGCAGGCTGGGGGCTGCTCAGCCTGCTGGGTCAGGCCGCCACGCTGCTCCTTCCACTCCCTGGCCTGCTCCTCCACCATATATACATCTGGTAAAGCATGTTCAACATATTTTGCCATGATGACATTACCTCTTTAAGGCATAGTTTTCATATGCAAATGTAGCTGAAACAAACTGAAAGACTTCAATGCAGTCATGCCCTGTGATTAATACTTTGAAGAACTTATTGAAATTGGAACAGTTCGGTTGGCAGGCCGCTGTTTAAAGGAACATCAAATTCCATTAAAAAATCCATCAATTCATTGGATACTAATTACCTGCAGTTTCACAGACGATCCTCCTCTACCTTTCCCTGGTAAACATCTGCTTTGTGTTAATTATGAAATATGAATGAACATTTTCACTTATTAAAAAAAATCCTTGACAAAAGCAACTATTTTAATATTTATTTGAAATCTTTTATAATTATTTCTATAAACTCTGATGCACTGATGGGACGAAGGTAAAACTTGCAACCGTGGTTTTCATTTCAAATGGCTGAGCACTCAAAGATTGATAGCCATGATGTATACATATGTATCCCAGTTTTTCAGTTCATGAAAATCCTGCAGGACGGTATGACTTATGCAATGCAAGAATGCATGGAATGAGATGAGGCCTTTCTGACAGAGCATGTCCTCTCCTTCCACAACATATGTACAATCTACTGTATCAGGGATTTAATTCCATCCATTCAATTTTCCAAAGAAAGCTCTGAGTAGAAACTCTCCAACTCCCCAAAGATAGAAGCATAAGAAGTGCTGGATGAAAATATAGCAAGGTCCATCTAGTTCGCCTTCTACTATCCTAATAGTCACATGATAGAACAATAATGGATTGGTTGACTAATCATGGCAATCATTATCTATCAATTAGTCTGCAACAGATGCAGAAATGACATGAGGAAAACCCCAGTGGTGGAGAGCTTTTGGAACCACAGGTCCAAAGTCACCATTCTCCTCCCAAGCATGCTACAATTACCACGCCATGTCTCAAATTATTAATAATCAGGCAAAACTCCAGAATTCATCCACTTTTATATCTTTACTGTTCAATTTTGGCCTGGTATCCTCTGCTGAACATTCCCTTCCTCCCCCAGCCCCTGCCCTAATAGCGCGAGAATGAATGTATAAACAGTGTTTGACCATCTCAATCTAGACCAAACCCTATAACCACCAGTCCCATTGCTATTCTCAACCAGCTATTTACCCAGCTTCATTTTAGAGGACTACATCGGCTTAGCCTTAATTACTCCTGTTGTGGGTCTGTACAACATAACCAGTAATTTGTGGGGAAAATGCTTTTACCTTCTTATGTATTAATGCTTGGGGGTCACCAGACACCAGAGAGCACCGTGGTCGGAGGTCATCGGGCTGTACGCATGTAGCATGTGTGCCTGATCACCTATATATAAGGGGTACCTTTGCCATGCTGGCACTCTTGGGCTGGAATAAAGATGGATCAAGTTCCACCTGAGTGAGTTTACAGTAACCAGACTCTTGTGTCATTACAATTGGCGACGAGGTAATTTAAGAATCTTCGCATGCACAATGGGCACTGTTGGAATCCTGGAGAGATTCGTGGAGGGCAAGGATTGGGCAGATCTTGACGAACACCTGGATCAGTATTTTGTAGCCAATGGCATGGAGGCAGTGGCCTACGCAGTTAAGCGCAGGGCAGTTCTCCTCACTGTTTGTGGTCCGAAAGTTTACGGCCTCATGAAGAATCTTCTCTCGCCTGTACATCCAGCAGAAAAAGGGTACGAGGAATTGTGTAAGTTGGTGGGTAACTATCTGAAGCCACAAGAGGCGATTATCATATCACGCTACCGTTTCTACACGCATGTTCGTGCTGAGGGCCAGGACGTGCCGGGGTTTGTCACCGACCTGCGACGTCTTGCTGAGCTGTGTAAGTTCAGGAACATGCTGGAAGACATGCTGCATGATGTATTTGTGGTAAGCATCAGCCATGATGCAATCCTCAGGAAGCTGTTGGATGCAGAGATGCTGGATTTGAAAAAGGCCATTGCGACTGCCCAGGCATGCATGACGATGGATGATAATTTGCGGCAGATATCATCGATGAGTCGGAGTTCCACGACAAATACTGTAAACAATATGGTGTTGTCTTCGGGCAGAGCTGCTTGGGCGAAACCTGCTGCTGCTCAGAGCCCGCCAACTGGTTCAAACCAGATTTCTCCCTGTTGGCGTTGTGGGGGCAATCATCGGCCTCATCAGTGTCAGTTTAAACAATACTCATGCAATGGATGTTCGAAAGTGGGGCATCTTCATAGCTGTCCACAACGGAGCAAGCGTGGTGCGGCTCATCATGTGGTTGATGAACACCGGTTCGGTGATGGCCCAGATACGCAACCCGAGGAGGAAGTGAATGGACTGTATTCGTTCATGAGCAAGAGCCAGCCAACAGTCATTAATTTGAAGCTGAATGGCGTGCCTGTATCAATGGAGCTGGACACGGGTGCAAACCTGTTGATAATGAGCCAAAGGACATTCAACAAGCTGTGGGACACTAAGGCTGCGAAACCGAATCTGAGTCCAGTCAATGCCAGATTGCGTACTTACACTAAGGAACTCATACCGGTGCTCAGCAGTGCAGCAATCGAGGTGTCATATGATGGTGTGGTTCATGAGTTACCATTATGGATCGTCCCAGGTAATGGTCCAACGCTGTTCGGCAGGAATTGGCTCGAGAAAATCAAGCTGAACTGGAATGATGTCAAGATGTTGTCCTTGGTGGATGACACTTCGTGTGCTCAAGTATTGAAAAAGTTTCCTTCTTTGTTTGAACCAGGCATTGGTAATTTTACGGGAGCCAAGGTGCAGATTCACCTGGACTCCAATGCAAGGCCTGTCTATCACAAAGCTCAGTCTGTTCCGTACATGATGAGGGAGAAAGTTGAAATTGAGCTTGACAGACTCCAGCATGAAGGGATCATATCAGCGGTCGAGTTTAACGAATGGGCTAGTCCCATTGTTCCTGAGTTGAAGAGTGATGGCATTGTCTGGATTTGTGGAAACTGCAAGGTTTCTATGAACTGATTTTCAAAACAGGATCATTATCCGTTACCGAGGTCTGATGACCTGTTCGCCATGCTAGCTGGTGGAAAGTTGTTAACGAAACTAGATCAGACGTCAGCCTATATGACCCAGGAGTTTGTTGACACTTCGAAGAAACTCACCTGCATCAACACCCATAATGGACTGTTCATCCTTTGGGAATTCATTCGGCTGCAGCCATATTTCAGAGGAATATGGAGAGTTTACTGACGTCTGTTCCTAGAACTGTCGTGTTTCAAGATGACATTCTGGTCACAGGTCGCGACACTGCTGAACATCTGAACAATCTTGAAGAAGTCATACAGCGTCTGGACAATGTGGGACTCAGGCTGAAATGCTCGAAGTGTGTATTCATGGCAGCTGAAGTTGAATTCCTCGGGAGGAAGATTGCTGCTGATGGCATCAGACCACTGATTCGAAAACCGAGGCCACCAAAAATGCATCCAGGCCTCAGAATGTGACAGAACAGCAGTTGTTCCTTGGACTACTCAACTACTTTGATCATTTTTCACCCAGATTGAGCACTTTACTAGAGCCACTGCATGTGTTACTAAGAAAAGGCGACAAGTGGGTCTGGGATGCGTCTCAAGATAGAGCCTTTGAGAAAGCCAAGAATCTGCTATGTTCAAACAAGTTGCTTGTTCATTATGATTTGCGTAAGTGTCTTGTATTGGCCTGTGATGCTTCATCATATGGGGTTGGCTGCGTACTCCAACAAGCAAATGAATCGAGCAAGTTACAACTGTTGCGTATGCTTTGAGAAGTCTGTCTAATGCGGAAAGAGCTTACAGTATGGTAGAGAAAGAAGCTTTGTCCTGTGTGTATGGGGTTAAAAAAATGCACCAGTACCTGTTTGGTTTTCGTTTTGAACCAGAAACGGATCACAGGCCACTCATTTCATTGTTTGCGGAAAACAAAGGTATTAATACCTATTCCCGCATTCAAAAATGGGCACTGATATTGTCTGCCTATGATTTTGTCATCCGTCATAGACCTTGTGCTGAGAATTGTGCTGATGCACTGAGTCGTCTGCCCTTACCCACAACTGAGATGGAGACACCTTAATCTGCAGATCTACTGTTAGTAATGGATGCTTTTGAGAGTGAAGGAACTCCTGTCACTGCTCAACAAGCTAGGATCTGGACCAGCCATGATCCTATTTTATCGGTTGTGAAATGGTGTGTACTCAGTGGTGATTGGTCTGCCATACCTGTGGAGATGCGTGAGGAGATCAAACCTTACACCCATCGCAAGGATGAGCTGTCCATTCAGTCAGACTGTTTACTGTGGGGTAATCATATAATCATACCTAAGAAAGGTGGAAAAAAATTTGTACGTGAACCTCATAGCACTCACCCTGATATTGTCATGATGAAGCCCATTGCTAGGTCTCATGTATGGTGGCCTGGAATTGTCTCTGATCTGGAATTATGCGTACATCAGTGCAATACTTGCATGCAACTAAGTAAAGTGCTAGCGGAATCTCCGCTGAGTCTTCGGTCGTGGCCATCCAAACCATGGTCGAGGATCCACGTTGATTTTGCAGGCCCGTTCCGAGGAAAGATGATTTTTTTTTGTCGTAGTAGATGCATATATAAAGTGGATAGTTTGTGTTATTATGTCATCCTGCATGTCTACAGCTATAAGTGAGAGCCTTCGTATCATGTTTGCTACTCATGGTTTGTCTGACATTGTTGTGAGCGACAATGGATCTTGCTTCACAGGTCTTGAGTTCCAGAAGTTCATGAAACTCAATAGCATCAGACATGTGAAATCAGCTCCATTCAAGCTTGCTGCTAATGATCAAGCAGAGCATACCGTTCAAATAATCAAGCGAAGTATGAAATGTGTAACTCAGTGCTCACTGCAGAGACGGTTGTCATGTATATTGCTCAGTTATAGGTCAAGACCTCATACACTTACTGGGGTTCCTCCTGCTGAACTACAGATGAAGATAAATATCAAGACTAGGCTTTCTCTTGTTCATTCTGATTTGAATAATCGTGTTGAAAACAGACATCAAAGTCAGCAATGGTGTCATGATCGTGTTGCCGTGTCACGTGATACCTCGGTCAATGATTCGGTTTATGTACTGAACTATGGTCAAGGCCCAAAGTGGATCGCCGGTACTGTTACAGCCAAGGAGGGTAACAGAGTGTTTATTGTCGTGCTCAAGAATGGGCAAACATGCAGGAAACACCTTGACCAGGTTAAACTGCGGCACACGGATGAACTGGAACCGAGTGAGGAAGATGCAGTCAGTGACCAACCAACCATTGTTCACTCATCAGAGGACTCTGTTGACATTACTGACTCTGAACCTTAAGTCTCTGATGTGGTCATGACCACTCCCATCAGATCAGCTACTCAGCCCTCAGGCTCAACAGACTCAGAACACTCGCCCAGAGCCAAAGTTGAACTGAGACGATCAACTCGTGAGAGGAAAGCCCCAGACCGTCTTAATTTGTAAAAAGACTGTTGTTAAAATTTTAAAAGGGGGATGTTGTTATGTATTAATGCTTGGGGGTCACCAGACACCAGAGGGTGTCGCGGTTGGAGGTCGTTGGGCTGTACGCATGTGGCATGTGTGCTTGGTCACCTGTATACAAGGGGTGTCTTTGTCATGCTGGCAGTCTTGGGCTGGAATAAAGATTGATCAGGCTGCACCTGAGTGAGCTTACAGTAACCAGACTCTTGAGTCATTACATACCTCGATGCACAAGTTGATAGGGGATCCACGGCGTGGCCCTGGACAACGTGGACCACTTCCCCTATCTTGGGAGCCCCCTATCAACAAGAGCAGGCATCGATGATAAGATCCAACACTGCCTCCAGTGCGCCAGTGCAGCCTTCGGCCATCTGAGGAAAAGAGTGTTTGAAGATCAGTCCCTCAAAACTGGCACCAAGCTCATGGTCTACAAGGCCATAGTAATTACTCGCCCTCCTGTATGGCACGCCCTAAGTGGAGGAAGTGCATTCGGGAGGGCGCTGAGCACCTCGAGTCTCGTCGCCGAGAGCATGCAGAAATCAAACGCAGGCAGCGGAAGGAGCGAGCGGCAAACCAGGCTCTCTGCCCACCCTTTCCCTCAACGACTGTCTGTCCCACCTGTGACAGAGACTGTGGTTCTCATATTGGACTGTACAGCCACCTAAGAACTCACGTTAAGAGTGGAAGCAAGTCTTCTTCGATTCTGAGGGACTGCCTATGATGATGATGCACAGGTTGGCAAAGTAATAACTTAAATAAGCTCTTTATTGTACCCATAAAGAAACAACCATGTCATTGTGTTGGTAAACTAAAGACTTTGTGAATAGCTTCTTATTGTTATCAATTAATTTTCAGTTTCTTCTTAATTTTCATCCCCCTTTTGAATTATTTATGGAAAAAAAAAGGTTCCCCATGGCATGTTCCTGATTTACAGGAGGGTGGTGATAAGTTAACTGTGTTCCTGTAAGTGGATGAGGCTCCCTTGCTTTGGAATGGTATATCTGATCTACTGTTTGCTCCATTTAGATTCAGGAAACACATTCTTCATTTAATTCTTTTTTCTGTGACTAAAACTGATTAACAGTTGCTTAATGATGCACGCTGCATTGATGGTGGAACACTGCAACTTAAAAAAATGACATAGGTAGGACAGTTTACTCATGAGGAATTTACTTGTATAGAAACGAATGTTGATAATTCAATGCAACACAACAGCAATTTATATTTGTAATCCACTCCTCGAATATACAAATATCTGGGAGCTCTTTGCAAGGGAAGGAAGAGTTAGGGACATTTTGAGTAGGAACTGAAGGAATTTGGGTGGGTTATGGGAGATATGTCTTTAGGAGGTGTCTGAAGAAGAAAAAGGGACTGTAAGGTGTTGGAACAGAATGCCAGAGTGGAGGAGAACAATGACTGAATGGTCTGCTGCTGATGGTGGAGGAGGCGGTGTGGGAAACAAACACTAATCCAGGGTCAGAGGAATGCAAAATTTAGGCTAGGGCATAGGGCTGGAGAAGATTTCCCAGAAGGGGGTGAAGTGAGGCTGTGAAGAGATTGCAAACCAAGGAGCTTCAGACACGGTGACACAAAGGCCGGAATTTTGCGGGGGTCAGCGGACATGATTGGTGGCAGGTGGAAATATGTTTTTTTTTCACAGTGGGTCAGGACCCAGCTGTGAACCCGCTACCACACGCCTTTCCTGATGTCGGGTCTGTCAGCACTGAGCAGACCCGACACGCAGCAGCGGGGAACCCAATTCAGGTCATTAATACAAAAGCAAAATACTGCGGATGCTGGAATCTGGAATAAAAACAGAAAATGCTGGAAAAAGATTTGCAGTAGTTGCGTTCTGAAATTGTTGAACTCAATGTTGAGTCCAGAAGACTGTAAAGTGCCTAAATGAAAAATGAGGTACTGTTCCTCGAGCTTGCGTTGAGCTTCGTTGGAACAATGTAGGAGACCGAGGACGGAGAGGTCAGAGTGGGAATGGAGCGGAGATTAAAGTGACAGGCGACCGGAAGCTCTGGGTCACACTTGCGGACTGAACAAAGGTGTTCCTCAAAGTGGTCACCCAATCTGCGCTTGTCCTTCCCAATGTAGAGGAGACCACATTGTGAGCAGCGAATACTGTATACTAAATTGAACAAAATACAAGTAAATCGCTGTTTCACCTGGAAGGATTATTTGGGGTCCTGGATAGTGGGCAGAGAGAAGGTAAAAGGGCAGGTGTTGCATCTCCTGCGCTTGCATGGAAAGATGCATGGGAAGGGGAGGGGGTATTGGGGTAATTAATGGCTCTTTTAGAGCCACTTAAGAAAGCTTTTCAGCTTCCCTTTTGCATTTTGCAGCTCGCCCACAGGGTCCACACTGGTCATGGACCATGTCTGTCAAGCTAAGACAGGAGTTCAGTGGCCATTGCTCCATCTGATTCCATGACAACTTTAAATGTAAAGTAAAAACTCCTACCTTAGAGAGATATCTTCCCTCAGCCTCAAGCTCTTCCTCACTGCATTCCCACAACAGATTCATCATGCTGTAAGTCTTTGCATAAGTCTCCATCCAGTCTGACCTCATTACCTCTCTCACCATTGACAGATCGCTTCTGTCATCTCTACTTCACCCATTCTATCAGCATGGGTGTCATTTATACTCTCTCAACTTGGTCCTCAGAATCCCGTAACGATCAGTGCCAACACAAGCAGCACCAGGCACACCAGCAGCATCAACAACAACACCACCAACCTTCTCTGCAATCAACTGATGCTGCACAGGACAGAGGGTATCAGCACCCAACCACTTTGCTGCCTGAGAGGCCAGGGATGACCTCACCATGGCCACATTTACTTCACTTGATGCTGTGCACCCTGGCTGCCACATGATTTGCCAGGTTGGCACCATCCTACACAAACACCATAAAGTATCCCTACAATGCCCAAGTCATTCCTTTCACACTCATGACCATTGTGGGGATACTATTATGTCTCACCATTCAGTGAAACTCACTAAGCCACTTCCAAAGTTGCACACAAATCTATCCAAGAACACAAAGGTTTGAAATAAAGGTTTCAGCTGCATCCAGGCTCTCCCAGGACTCCCTCCATATGCTTATGGAGGGAGTCACACTGCACAGGGAAAGACCTCTCTCGGAGATCAGCCTGGTACAGGAGGACACAAGCAGGGATGAGGTCAGGAGGACCTGGCTGCTGTGCCTCAAATGTTTCAATTATCTCAGTAGATCACAAAACGTTAGTACAAAGCCACATTCAACCTCATCCTGCTGTGCCTCTCATCACATCCCCATCACTTTGCCTTCTCTGCCCTACTCCTGCATATCTACTTACTCACACCAACTTACCTTAGACCTCCACCCATCCCACTCTATCTATATTATCACATCCCAATCTCACACTCAACCACATTTGTGCAGTCATTGTCAGTGTTTGCAGCACCTCAATGCTGTAGAATATCGACAGCACAAATGTCAAAATAAATTTGGACATGATCCCTTTAAGGAAACCGGCTGATGACGCATCATCAAATGACGTCACCAGACCCACTTCATTTAATTGGCCAGGACACATACTGAGCGGGTTTAACAAGCCCCATCAAGGAAATTCACTTCCCGAGTAGGATGGGCCAGCAGCGGGGTCGGGGCCCTTCACCGATGTCACCTGCCACGGACCTAAGTTTAATAAAATCAATGTAATTTGTTGAGAAAGTGGTGATGGGTGTCCAGGACTTAATACAGAAAGTTTCTGTGGTCATAGTTCTAAATTAGTTGAACCTTGTGGAGGAGTGGATGCCAGCAAAGAGAGCATTCGAGAATCAATCCGTTAGATAATGAAGGTTTGGAGAATGGTTTCAGCAGGTGAAGTGGGAGTCTAATATTCTGGAGGCAGATGGTGGCAGCCCTAGCAATTGATCAGATATGTGGTTCAAAACTCACCGTTAGACATGCATTGGCAAAACTTAGCAAACTGAAACAAAACCATATAATATGTGATTAATCATAATTGCCATAATTGTCTGTAATCAAATTGAGTCATTAATTTACATTTTATTTCCAGTTCTAATATATATCTGATCATCTATTGCAGAGAACAAATAATGTTAATATTTAATCAAAATTAAATGTACATTTTATAATATTCCATAGAAATAATGCTGCATACTTTCATTTATAAGCTTAGCTTAATTTGAATTCCAGTGCTACAAAGTGGCATTGATCAGTTGCACTGGTAAATTCAAGAGCTGCCTTATCTTATCTTAAGCCACTTGCTGTGCAAGAAGGTTTCAAAGATTTTCTACATGAGGTATAATACTACTGTTATTCTGAGAATCATTATTCTTCACAGTTTGAAGCAAAAGGGCTTCCATAAACTATGAAAATATATATTTTTTTGTAGATGAAAGAAATGACCACCATGAACTGCAAACATTTCTTCCTATAACCAGGGGAACTTGTACTGGTAACAATACACAGCTATAGAGATTTGTCGATATCCAGGTCTTTAAACGTAGCAGTCCCCATTTGAAAGTATGTTGTTCTCATTATTAAGGTTCTCATGTAGCACTCCCCTACCGACCGGATAGGCAGGCCGGCCACAACCAATGTTGCACCCTAACCAGATATTAGAATAGCAACCAGAAGCACTCAGGGGTCGGATCGCCAACCCTCCAGCATTACATAAGAACATAACATAAGAACATAAGAATTAGGAACAGGAGTAGGCCATCTAGCCCCTCGAGCCTGCTCCACCATTCAACAAGATCATGGCTGATCTGGCCGTGGACTCAGCTCCACTTACCCG